>NW_021604567.1:94395-208376 GCF_004785775.1 Grammomys surdaster
CACACACACCACACACACACACCACACACACACACACACACACACACACACACACACACACACACACGTATCTCTCCATCCTTTTGGAATCATTGTTTTCTACTTGAAAACCATCACCACCTACACCCAAGGATTTCTGTCATTGTCCTTACTGTGTTTTATTTCCTTTTGCCTTAAAAGACAAATACTGTCTATTTAGCACCTCTCATATACATAATCTTGCTTTCATCTTTTATTATTTTGTATTTGACCTTCATTTTATAATCCTCTTGCCTCTTTTTCCTTGAGTTCTAATATCATGGGTACATACCACCATACCCATATCAGAAATCAGTGTTTGATTTGTTTCTTAGAATAGGTGAAGTTGAAATTGCAAAAATCTCTCTACTATTAGAGAATACGGTGTGTGTGTGTGTGTGTTTTAAGAGATTTAGTCTGTAAATAGTACAAAGACTTTAAATAGTCAGTAGAAGATCTATATCCTGAAATTACAGATTTCTCTTTTCATAATTGGGCCCTTCATTCACTGGACACTGTCTTACATGGGGGCTTACAATTAAAATGCCTTTTCAAGATACCAACACCTTTATCTATTGACAAAGCAAGATTTGAGGAACTGGGGCCCTCAAAGTTATTAGTGACACAATCCTTTATCTAAGTTTCTGTAATACCTCCTGGAACCAAGATCAAATAAGAACCTCAGCTGGTAGATAACGAATAAGACTCAACAGGCCATTCAAGGTAGATCAAGGAGGGAACAAGACATCAAAGGGAACTTCCAATTCTCCTTTCTATTCTCCCACCTCCCAGCCCCTAACCCTCTTCTTCAACACAAGCATTTAGCACACTGATCAGCTGAACCTAAGCACAAGAAAAAAGCCAGAAGGCTCAATTTCAAAATGTAATCCTCGTAACTTACCTTAAAGAATACCTTGTGCCCTTGGAAATATTGTGGTGTATTATGTGTTGCTGAGATTCTGAATAAAATTTGAATGATCATCATCTTACATTGGCCAATCATTTTCTTGACAGTGGCCCCTTTGGAGACTGAAATATCTCCATATTGTCATGACTAAATTTTAGTCATGGAAAACATAGATTCTTCTGACCTAGAAGAGCAAAGGGTTTCAGAAAAATACCATTATGAAGCAGTTTACAGAGTCCAGGGATGTAGTAGGGTAAAGGAAACTATAAAGCTATATTTTTCAGTATAGTTCATTTTTTTCCCTTCAGATATCAGTTCTGCGCAGGAGTGATTCAACTCCACAGAGTCTGCCCTTCCCCAAACAGAGTCTTGATACATCCATTATATTAATGGAGTCCCACACAACCACATACTCTATGACCTGTGGGATAGTTTTATATATGGGACTAGCACTGGGCTTCCTTCTTACAGGCAGAACAGATTTCTATGCTATCTGATTAGCATTTGTTTTCCTCTTTTTCCCTTATGCTTTGTTTCCTTATGAAAAAAAATATTCCTATAGCATGTATCCAGGTATACAAAATGAAACTACATGCTACTCTAAAGAATTATCCAGAAGAACTACCGGTGAATTTTTATTTATACACCATCCAAGATATAATTTGGGTATCACTGTTTACGTATTTATAAAAAAAAAGGCTAAAATGTCAATTATTGAAAAAGATGCTAAGAACCTAAATTTCAACTAATGATGTAAATAAGTCTTCATAGATCTTTAAACTCATTGGATTTCTAACCCATTTAGTGAAAGTACCAATAGTCAAAGTAATAGCTTTTGATTTTCTATTAGCTTGTCAAAGTAGTATGTGTGTCACATGTAATACTTCATTTCTACCTGGATAAGCTCTTCCCGTCAAAGCAAGTAAAACTCACTAAAGTAGTCTGAAAGGGACTCTTTGATGTGATTCTCCAGTCTGAACCTTGTTATTATGCTGATTTTACAGGTGGTCAGCTTACCAAGAGTGTGTTTTTGGGATGAAAAATCTCCATGTACAGTCATTATATATCTCTTGAGTAAAACAAACAGATAAATAAGTAACTAAAATTGTCATATAATGGAAGAGGAAAGGGAAAGCCCCTGCTCTGACTTGTCACTACTGTGCACCTTGAGGTTATAGGAGTAATGACAAACAGAGACTGACCAGAAGGAGAGGTGTGCCAGAGTAACAAGAGTCATGACATCACATATGTAAGACTAGGAACACTCACCTCCACATGAGTATGATTGTAGCATAAATCTTCATGAGTTGCATAAGGCTTGGCCATTCATGGTGTCATCTAATTCACATTAACTGTATTAACTGTCTCCATATGATATTAACCAAAGCAAAAGCAATGGCTCTTCTGATAGGATAAGATATCAGAAGAAGGTATCTTACCGTAATCACTCCTCAGATCCCTCTATGAATATTAAAGTATCTCCTGCTCCAATTTTTTAAACTCTGATTCAAAGAATTCTTCAGATTGTCTTCCTCTTTTCCTGTGTGATCCATATTAATAAAACTAGCTGCAAACAGTGCCTTGCTGTGTCTTAGTAAAAGATTTTCTACACAGAGCCCAAAGAACAGAAATACAGAAGCATCAAACAGGTACAAAATATATCTAATTGGATTATAAATTAATATGCATACTTACAAAGAACTCAAATAATCACACTGACCCTGAAAAGCTCACAGTAGCAAATTATTGCTCACTTCACAAAGCATCAAGAGGCTCCATTGTTTGATAATTGTCCTTTTTCTCTGAAAAGCTCCAGGCTTAGAAACACTTTGAAAGATGGGTGATTTAAGTCATCTGAATAATCACCAATAGTACAGAGTTCTTTTCCTAGGAAAATGTAAAGGAACACTCCATACTGACATAGTGTAGTGAGGTTTGGCATGGACTAACACTGCAGGAAAGGGTAGGTTGAAGAGAATTGCTGGTTTCACTGTGAGGCCATGCAAAGTAAATCACTCACTTTCAGACTTCAATTTTCTCATCTATAAGATAGAATAGTTAATTACATCTATCATGCTCAATGGAACACCTTACTAAACGCTTAAAAATTAACAATAACCAAAGTACAATAATATAGAGTAACAATCACTTTCTGATTGTATTAAAGGCCTGCTCCATAAAAGAAAATACCTGTACTCTAAATCTGCCCAACAGCCCATGCCCCAGAGTTGAATCTACCACTATCAACCAATTAAATGGATATAACCTCAAATAACTCTCTAATTTTGTACCTGTAAACACAAAAATTAATGAAGCTCTCAGAACTCATTAGAGAATTCACTTTGGATAGTGAATAGCTGTTAACCCAAACACTTGCAGCTGATCAAAGTATAAAAGATATGTGACAGTAGGTTACCAGTCATAAATGTGACATCTGTAGCAATCTCAACTCAATAGCCAATAAGAAGTCCAGAATAGGGGGAAAAGCTCATAAATGACTTACAAAGAGCTCAAATAATCACACTGACCCTGAAAACACAGACACAGGGAGGACTGGGAGTGAAATTAACAGGATTCTGGACCCGACAGGGGACTCATGAGGTCTCAGCAGCTTTAATTTGCACAAGACCTGCACAAAATCAAGCTAGTCAATATCCTAGCATGCAGAGAGTTAGCTCCTTAACTGAGGAGCTATTGACAATTGATGGTTTGTGATGGGGAAAAGGTCAGCATTTTTAAGGTGTGGTCATAGATTGGTCCACCTTCCTCCAGTGAATGGCCTGAAACTTTTAAGTATATGAGCAAAACAAATTGGACTCAGTAAAATAATAAATGAAAGAAAAAGAATATACGAAATTGGTAGGGGTGGCTCAGGAAGGGGCTAAAGGGAAAGGTAAGCAAAATATATTGCATGAAATTCTTTTTTTTTTGCATGAAATTCTTAAAAAAGTAATTAAAATATTATTCATAGTTAAATAATAAATGTGAAAATTACTATGAAAACTCAAAAAGCATCATAAAACCAAAGAACCATATATGTACATGTGCTTTCTTCCTGCACTTTGGTTCTTTGTCATTGCCTGCTCCACCCATCCTAATCTCCCCATTCCAAGATACTAACATACTACAGCATTTAAGGGCAAGAATCAAAGTGTTTCTAACTTAAGATCACATCCATCCTGAGTTACCAAATTCCAACTAGCAGTAGGAAATGAGTTTGAGGGACCCAGGGGTTCAGAACAGCAAACCAACTTTCATAAATGTCAATACCACAAAGCAACTTCTCCCAAAGTTTGGGGTAGCTGTATGAGTCAAAATATTTCATTTGAAAATTTAATTTTGCATGTGATTAACCTATCATCTGGTCTGATTGCCTGTGGTATAGTTTTATAATTATGAATTGAATGAAGAATAAAGATAATTCAGATAATCTTATTGGCTAAAGCACAAAGCATTAACTCAGTTTATAATAGGAATAATGACCTCAGCCCAGGACATTTCCAGGCAATTAATGACGGACTGGAATTAATGACCCACATTTTAGCCAAGGACCATCAACTCCTTCTAGCTGGATATTAATCCTCAGAAAATACCCTGTGCTCAAAGCACAGTCAGATCCATTCAGTGTTTGACAGCAACCCATCTTCATCTTTCAAGTAAGTTTGTTGTTTTACTCTTTTCTTCTAGTTCCCTTCAGCATGGGATGAAGTGGTGTTGAACATCAAATTAATTTATTCATGGAGTATAAAACTTGCTTAACATCATTCAGGTATCATACATCAAATAATGCTTTAGTGATGACAATCTAGTATGGGCCCATAATATGGTACCTAATTTCCAAATCCAACTTTAGGACTGCTTAAAAATTAGCTCTCCTCAATAGAGCTGTGATAAAAGCCCAGTGTTTTTTATGTTCTTAGTTCATCTCTCACAGAAAACTAGATTTGCTCTGCAATGTACAATTCACAACTCTGCTTTCTACCTAGTAAGCTATCCTCTTTGACATTAAATCTTTCTGAGTCAGTAGGAGACAACAGAGAGAAAGATGGTGGCTGACAAGCAAACTCAAGTGACACCATTGCATTAACTTCAGTTATTTAAAGCTTCTCTCAACTGCTTCACACATTATTTTTTTCCCTTGTACAGGAGACATATGAAAGCAATAACCTAGAACAAGAGCATAGCCATGTAGATTTTTCATGAGCAGCTCAAGCAGAGAAGAGATGGGCCAGTGAGCTGCCATGTCTCCAGGAGCCCAACCCCCCTTTCCAAGGATGTTGTTTTCACTGGGAGTCAGGGACTTCAGGAAAAGAATACAGTATCTCACGGAGCTTGCGTCCTCCCAGTCATTTTCTTTCCTTCCTTGTCTTATTTCTTATTATTTCAATCTGTCTTGGGAAAGACAGAAGTTGAAACTGACATTGTGTTAAATCAAAGTGGTTTGAACAATCAGGGTCTCAGGCAAAAGACCTGAGCTTGGACTATGGCTGTTAACCAAGACATCTCATTTGAAAATCACAGGCATCAAATGTCTTCGAGGTGACCTTGTTGCTTTCGATTTATCATGAATTTGAAAAGGCAAACCCCTTAGAAAACATTCAAATGGGCATTGAGTATGACATTCAATGGGCAATTTATTATCATCATTACTTACATTAACAGTTAATGTCCACATAGGCCTCATGCAGGTTATGTTGAGATACTATGAATAAAAGAAAGCAGTGTACACATTAGTAGCTAAACTGAAGCTTCCCAGAGGGTATTTCTCAACAGTGAATGGGAGATGCTGTGCCAAAGAATTAAGACTGTTCATCACAGATGATTGATGATAAGAATGATCAAAATAATGCTAATGATGACAAATAATAATTCACTCTTATACAGGAAAAATATTGTACTCTTGTGTTTTCTTACCAAGAAAATTAGTATCATTAAAACCATTATTCCTGCCGTCAAAATTTAGACTCGGAATTACTAAAAAAAATTGTCAAAAATACATTTATGTGTTGAGTGGTTGATGCCTGATGGAGCCAGAAAGAATTTAAAAGCTCCAGGATCTTGGCAGTTTCCCATAGCTGAGAGGCTACTTGTGAATATGTAAGAGAAATACTAAGGGTCATAAAGTAGGAACTGAGTAGCAGTTCTTTACTTGGGAGTCAAACGACCCCTTCACAGGGGTTGACTGAGTCCACAGGCAAACAGATATTTATATCATGATTCATAACAGTAGCGAAATTTCAGTTATGAACTAGCCATGCAAGTAAAGGTGTGGTTGTAATTACAACATGAGGAACTGTATTGAAGGGTCACACCATCAGGAAGTTTGAAAGCCACAGGACTAAAGGAAGTAAACCTCATTTTGCTTCAGTAGATTTGATGTACTGTAATCATATGTGTTTTAGTCTCGTTAAGACTAAATAAAATATTTAGACTGAAAATAAAATTAGTATTTGAGAAATAAAGTCCTTACTTTTTATATTAAGTTATAAAAGGCAAATGACAACATCAAAATCATTAATGTTACTAGAAGTACACAAATCGGAAGAATCTATTCTCTTCAGTTAAGATATATATTTAAGATCTATACTCTACAGATGGACTGCGGGCATTTGCCTAGCATGTGTGTCACCATGGTTTCAATTGATAGTCTCACAAAAAACAAACCAAGATAGGAGAATACTGGTTTTAAAGCAGATTTTCTATCTTGAGCCTTACTTAGCAGATCTTAGAAGTGAATTTGCATGTTAGTCAACACAAAGTCTATATGCCTTGTCTTGGGTCCATACAATGTGGTTCACCTAAGTGGTGAAATTTACTTCTTGAGAAATTCATAAATGTGTACAATGTAACTTGGTCATACCTGATATACACACCAAACTCCTCCAGGATCTTCCCAATATATCTTCTTTCCAACTTAGTGTGCATTAAAAGAAAAACAAAAGCAAAAAAAAATAAGTAAAAACATAAAAAAAGAAAAGGAACATAAAAAGAAAGCAATCAAGCAACATCATCAACAACAAACAGGTAAATCCATTTACTACTACCTATACTGTGAGTATGGTGCCATTATTCACTGGAGTATGGACATACTAAGAGTGGCTATACCTAAGACAGTAGCCATTGATTTCCAGCGCCTCCTTAGCTCTTCAGCTGCTATGAGAGGCTATAGCACAAAATTGACTGTGTGGAATCCAGAAGATCTTCACTGGAAGTAAAAGTTCAAAACTAACCTTAGACCTCCAATCTTCAGAACTGTGAGAAATGTGTTTCTGCTATTAATGTAGCATCTCCATACATGGTACTTGGTTGTATAGTCCAAATTAAGAAACTTAACACCTGTATAACATATATAGCTATGAACCAAGAAGATAACATACGCCATCAAAACACATAGAAAAGAAGTTACATCAATGCCCATAGTAAAAAGCATGTTTGAAAAAGCTTTCTAGGGTAACAATAATTAAGGAATAAGAATTCTTGAATTTTAGAGAGTGTGGGGAGAGTTGTCAATGATTTTGATACTCAAGTATAAAATTCTCAGAAAAAAAGAAACTAAATTTGTAAAAACCTCTCCCTTCAAAATTTACTTTTGAAAATAAAATACATTTGCACAAATAGAACATTATTCCATAACTGGGAATGGAATAAAATGATACATATTATTTTTAACAATGTGATTAGAACTAAATGTTGCTGTATTAAATGAGATTTGTGAGAAAAAAATAGAGAAGTACCACGTGATATCTCTTATCAGCAAAATCTAGCAAAGTTTATAACATAGTCATTGAGAGTGTGTGAGTGACTGCTAGAGAAGTGGGAGGGGCTGACCTTTGACACTGTAGATGTGTACTTTTAAAAATAGGTACAGAAAAATGGACAGAGTCAAGTGTGGACAAAGGAAGATATAGGCTCATGTGAGCTTGGTGAGAAATATTCAAAACCCTAAGTAAAACTAATATCAATTATAATGATATTGATAACCAATGATAGTATATAGTACTGCATAATTTTCAAGAAATAAAATTACAAACTTTAAATTCTTCTACTCTAAAGAAACAAATTGTTTTGGGTAGAAGTATGTTTACTCTGCTCTAAAAAAAATATCACTAAGTGTATATGTGTATCAAATCAGACCCTAGTCCATAACTATGTACAAAATTTGCATCAGAATTGACTTTAGTAAGCAATAAAGTTATATATTGACTATTAGAACTAGACATGAAAGAAGAGATGGCAAGTGGTTAATCATTATTTTCAATTGAGTCCAAGGGAAAAGAAAACACGTACTCAATGGGTGTATATTTCTCCAGCTTTAGAACAAAGCTGAAAGTCTCTGACTTCTACTTCTTTTGACTAAAGGGTTTCTAAAATGTGCTCATTTTGTGAACTACATTTAAACTTCTACTTAGATAGTTCACTGAGCATTAATTGTTTCCCTTCATCTTAGGGGTAGTGGTTCTATGTAATGATGGTGCGCGCTTGCCCAGTGGCTTGCCCAGTGGCTTGCCCAGTGGCTTGCCTAGTGAAATGGTTTCACATTTGGAAAGCGGAGTCAAGAACATGAGTCACAAAATTACTTGTCAAAAATTACTCTTTAACTCTTTTCCAAGCTAAGCATTGCTGGAATTTTAACTGAAATTGCCTCCATCTATGCCTACTTTAACATGATGTCCTTTCTCAAATGGACCCATTTTAAAGATGTGGCCCACCCTATAAACAGAGTTGTGATCTGAAAGTAGCTATGAAATAGGGGTAGAGAATTCTCAGCTTTACAATGGTCTTTACTCCAGAAAACTTAAAAGGTCTTGTTCCAATTGACTGATTATCCAAAGTAATTATGATGTTGAAATACTAGAAAAAGTGACCCAGTTATTAAAACAGTTGAAATGTGACCTAGGATTTACATCTAGAGACCAGATCCAACCATGCAGAAAAGAAGAGGGAAGAACAAGAGAGAAGAGTTTTTCTTTCTATGTTAAGCCAGGGAACACTTCAAAAACTTCTAAAAATCGCGTTTATGGTTTTAATGACGGGAAAGGCAGAACATGTCTTAGGAGCCCTATCACTTCGCTTGTGATGTAGTTCCCTTTGTGCACAGCTCTGTGCTCTACTGATCAGGGTGCAGGGAAGGTTGAAGGCTGTGAAGGAAAGCTATATCCAAGGCCTCTCTACTTCCTTTTATATTACTTTCTGTACATTCACATCATGTTTCCTCGATACCTGGGGAATTTCCAAATACACTCTTCGTTTAACTGTTCCAGTCACACTGGGCTACAGAGCACAAGAATGAACTCATTTTTAAAAAATAAGCTATTTTTGCATAGGGTTACCTGAGGCCATTTATCAATGCATAAATTTCTACCATACTGTCTCATGCCCCTCCACCTGTCCTCCATCCCCGCAACTCTCATATTTGTCCCCTCTGTACTTCAGACAAATTTGCTTCTGTTCTCATGTCATCAGTTCAGAGAATGACCTCATGTTTTAACCTGATTATGTCTCTAAAGACCCTTTCTCTGAATACGGTCATGTTCTGTTACTGGACTGAAGAACTCAACACATGAATTTACAGGCAGGAGAGCACAATGCAGTCCAAAGCAATGGCCCTTTAAAGAGACTCTGCTGTCCTTGGGGACAAAATAAAGATGGAAGATACCCAATAAACAACCCTCCCAAACCCTGGGATACTATTTTGGGATGCTACACAAGAAAGCAGCCCTTTTGGGCTACTGCATAAGAAAGCAACATAGTTACTAATTCATGAGAATTCAATTCTGAGGCTTCACCTGTTTAAACCTGATCTTGGCTTGCTTTTAAGAAGGACAATAGCCGCAGAAGTCCCCCTTTTAAGTTGGGTGGAGACAGGTTTTGGGAACACCCTGGATAAAGTGACAACCTCATCTTGAGTCTCGTGGTTCTCCATTGCTAAATTATGATAATGTATCTGAATAGGTTTTGCTACCAAATTATTTATCTGTTGTTTCACAGAGTTAGTCAGCTTATTTGAGGCCCAGGGACCAGAAGAAAAAAGCAAAAAGAACACAAATAATGGTCCCAAGATGAGAGGAGTTGGGGTTGACAACTCTGGAGAGGTTGAAAACCAATTCTTGTACCAGCAGTCATCTTTCTCTCTCTGACTTTTCTCAGGGCCTTCTCTGACCTTTTTCATGCTCTCTTGTCTATGTAAAGGCAACCTTCTTCTTTAAGAGCTGTACACAGTCAAGAGCTGTACACAGACTTTTCTACTATAATAGAGTAAATCAAGTCCAATAAGGATCTTTGCGATTTTTGGAGATCTCTTCAGACAGCGAAACGAGGGATTTCTTCAGATTAGTGATGTCAATCTCTAACTGTTTGATGTTCTTGTCAATGGCCCATCGAAGGTCTGAGTAGTAAAAGTTCGGAGGCCAGCATCTGGATTAGAACTTCTAACAGCAGACATCACGGGTGATTCATTTTTACCTGAGATGCCCAGGCAGAGAGGAGCCACCCAGAACCCACTCTGACTGGCGACCTGAATTCTTGCTTAGGCTGTGAGGGTAAGCACTGCAAGGAAATATAAATAAAAGTTAAAAATATCTCTCTGGGTTCCCTGAGGGACAAGCCTGATTGCATAGGGGTTGATGTCAAAAGTATCCCCTCTCCAGGAAAAAGACATCGGGACGGGTATGGCCCTCATGCCTCACTGGACAACAACAGGGGGACCGGAGCCATTACAAAGTCCCCTTCAATTACTGGAGGTCAGGCCTCTATCCCCGCCTTTGCAAGATTAGATTCGCCACTGCCCTTCTTTACTTAGAGAAGGAAGGAGATATCAGAGGTAGTCCTGCTTACACACTGAAGGCCTAAAATCAGCCTTAGGCCTAAAATCAGCAATAGGCCTGTCATACATGTATACTAACACCAAGTCTTGGGTCTCTGTGGATAAACACTGAAACAGATGGCTATAAGCTATTGTAAACAGGCAGCTTTGGGGGAAATTTACCAGCCTGAGTAGTCACAGATGTTGTAAATAGGTAGCCTTGGCAGATATTACCAACTTAGATAAGGACAAGTGATTCATAGGCAGAGTCATAGTGACCTATCCCCTGAACCCTCACCCAGCCGATACCCTGTTCTGAAAAATATCTGTATTCTCCCTGAACACCCACACTCCAGTGTCATCCCCTTCCCCATGTCCTGCCTTTTTGTCACCTGTGTGAATGAGTATAAATTACAATTTGAAAAAATAAATACATTGTGTGTGTATATATATATATATATATATATGTGTGTGTGTGTGTGTGTGTGTGTGTGTGTGTATGTGTGTGTGTGTGTATAAAGAAGGACAATAGCATTGTCTTCATTGCTGTGGAGGAGTCTGACCTATGAGTATGTCTGTAGTCATTGGTTCTGAATCACACTGCTTAGGACATATAGACCTATATTTTCCCTTCAGCTCTTATTTCACTTACTTCTTCTCATGTCTCCCTCCTGTCTACCTACACTGAAAAGCTCCTTGCATTGTCTTGGACACCTTGGGCACCTTGTGTGAGATCTGAGGCCTTAATACCATTTGTGTTCTGCTACTAGATGGTATTGATATTCTGAGATTTCTAACTTGTATCTGAAAGACATTCTAGAATAAAACTCCTTCCAAAGCCTGGATCTACCTATCCTGGGTCTCTACTTACATATTGGGTTTCCTCTTCTCATTTCTTAAGTAACAAGGTAAAAGCTCATATTCTCCCCACTGACATTTGTCAAGTTATTTTAATTCAAAGGACAGCTTCGTAAGTCTCCTATCTATGTTAGATTTCCTAATTCATGTTAAATAAGGAGTCTTTGAACTGCTGTCAACTGGGTCAGTAATCAGAGAAGGCCAACATCAAGACAATATTTGATATCTGGCAAAGGACATCTCAAAATAGATCGTAGCTCCTGTATTCTCCAAGAAAAAAAGTGTCCCTTTGTCTCGTTTTAAAAGGAGATTAACTCCAGTCACATGACACTTCCACCCATGGTCTTACTTACAAACCATCACACAAAAATTTAGGATTGGTATACCAATTTTGGAGATGTAAAAATACTCAGATGATAGCAGAATTTATAAGATTTCATAAGATGAGATGTCATGTCAGATGTTCAAACTCTGGCTGGTTGATGTCTTCATACTTTGTCGTTTTCCACTTAGAACTAACATTGAAAGAATTTAGGCAGGATGGTTTATAAAAAAAAATAGTTAGTGCTAAATGTCAATCAAAGTGATAATTGCAAATTAAGAAGAAGCCTCTCTGGACTGTAGATTTACAGATAACAGTGCTGATTGCTCTTGCAGGGGACCTGATTCCTGAGACTCAGATCAGTCAAACCACAATAGCATGGAATTCCAGCTCAAAGGGTCCAACACTCACCCACTTCTGGCCTCAGAGGGCACCTGCACTCACATACACATATCCACACACATACACATAATACACACTTAAAAACAAATTTTTTAAAAAATGTTTTTCAACAGAAAAAGAAGAAAGAAAAAAAACTCTCAGAAGAACAAAACTTATATTGCCTTAAAAAAGTTAACTACAAGGTTTGGGTGATTACATATTCGGTCGATAGTTCCACTGAGCAGAGACATTGGAGAATCCATATTGGAAATTAGAAAATAAGGTTCTGTTAATCTTACATCTTGATAAATTATGGGATGTTGTCAGTCACTACAGGAGCTCTCTCTCTTTACCCCCCTGTCCCCTCTCCCTCCCTTCTTCCTCCCTCCCTTCTTCCTCCCTCCTTCTACCTTGACCTTTGCAAATGAATAAGTCACATGGCATAGAAAAGTCAATTTATTGAAATACATATGTGTCATTGTCATGCTAGGAAATGTTAATCTATACACCAACCAACAGTCACTTATTTATGGGGCTTTGACACTCTCCAGGTAGAAACTGGAGATTATCTGCTAGCAGATCCTGAAGCCCTCAATAGACAAGACTGCAACATTGGCTGTCCCTGTTTCCACTTGTCTTTGACACATTAGCAGAAAAGTCACATTAATTCAGTTTCATTAGTAATATAAGACACTCAGATATGACCTTCTTCAGCTAAATTTACATCAATTGGAAGAAAATGTTTAAGTTTTTTTTTTAAAAAAAAAACCTAGTTTCTTTGACTTCTAGATTAATTCTGGTCAATTCATTAACTTTTAACTTGGAAGTGCATCTGTGCTTTGCTGAATTGAAATTTATGAAAGAGATTTAGTCGAAGACAAGCATGAAATTAAAAAGTGTAAAATGAGCTGAAGTCTCCACTCTGTCACTTGAAAAAAACATAGGATGTCTCCAATTATCCAATAGAATAAAATTAATAAAAATTGTATATAATGCCATATTAGATTTTATTCCAGTAGAACAACATTATTACATCTGATTATAAATCACATGAATAGACTGTGGCAACCCAAAGGAAAAAACTCATATTTCTGGTAATCATGTAGCTTCCCATATACCAGAATATATGAGGAATATATCCTACTTGTATCATTAAATTCTTATTATATTATAATGTACTAACCTAATTTCTCTAAGTGTCTCATTATTTTTCATTTCAAATGCCAAGTGTACATATATTTTATGTCGTTAGCAAATTAAGTAGAGGCATGCTAAACAGATTGATATTCCATTCTCTCTGTGATTTAAACATGCTGATTATAGCATAAAATATGATGAGGAAAAATATGCCGTTTTCATTGCCATACCTTGTATTTTATAATAAAAACCGTATTGTGCCCAGAAATATATTGAATGCAAACAACTAGTGTAATAAATAATATCATTTCAAATGGCTGTGGTTGCTTGAGTCATAATTTTTCAGATGCCAATGAAATTTGAGCTTTTAAAAATATCTGTGATAAAATAAAAATAGCAGTGTTGAAATTGGCTGTGATTACATTGTGTTGCAAAGTGGCCAAAACAACATAATAAGAGCACAGTTACTTAATAACTAATGGCTACAATCAACAACAACATCTTTCTAGTAAGATAGAGATATTAGGACACAGGAATGGAACAGGGAGGCATAAAAATTGGAAGCACTGGGCAACAAATCATACTACAATTTAGTCACTAAAAATTAAAATAACCACTTATTTACTTTATAATTCCAAATGTGAAAATATTGGTTAAGCCACTGATCTGGTTACAACGTAAATGGGATCAGATGTGTTAGGTGGGCTCACAAGGCTTTGGTGACTGATGGATCTGAAGACCCAGTTAGCTTGTGGGTGGTGTCATAAGCAATCAAGCAAAGCACTTAAAACCTGTGTGGCCAAGATACGTCATTGTAATACTATCAACACCACTGATTATTTTGGTCAAACAAGCTTTGACTTAAGGTAAGCAAGAGTAGGCTCAGCACCATACAAGAAAAGGTCATACAGAAGGGTACAGTATTGCATCATCACAGCAGTCAATGTCCTACAAATGGCGACTCATTAAGATGATAGTTTGGACAAATATATCAAGAGAATCTTCTAACACTATTGTTATGAGGATTAGACCGCAAGTATTCGAACCAGGGAGCAAACCAAGTTGGACTTGTGCTTTACAAGTCTCTGTCTGTAACCTCCCAGAGTTACATAACGATCCAGTCAATAAATAGAATCCATGTACTATGGTTATTGGAAGCTGCTGTCAGGCCTGATAATCTATGGTATTCAGTGCAGGAAGGCCATTGGTGAGAACTGATGAATAGGGATCTTGAACCTGTCTGTAATCAAGACACCCATGCATATTACCAGCCTGGGTCATAGCACCTGGCAAAGACATAACTCATAAAACACAGTTTTACTCTTTACTCTCTTGGATAAACTAACAGACACACACACACACACACACACACACACACACTCCTTATAACTTCATAGTAACTTTACCAACTGAAGCATGAACTTGATGCTATACAATGATGTTTTCCTTCATTCTAATCCGAGTTAATTTAGCAAAAACTAAAGAGATAAAATAATCAGACTCCTCAGGTTAAAAGTTAATCAATCCCAGCTTATGAGTCAACAGCTGTGCGACTTAAACGACGACTAAGATAACAGTGCCTTGCTCTCTATTCCTTATCAGCGCTTGCATATGTTTAAGCTACTTGCAATGTAGGGGAGGGGGGAGGACTAAAACAGAATTCAAAGCATCTTCTAACCCCCTGTTCAGACTTACTGATCCCTCGGTCAGCTCTTCAGCAGAGGTCAGATTCCCCTTCAGTTTGCTCCGCATCCTCACTTGACCTCCACTGGCAATAGCCCTCTGCGATCTGGCTTCAGTTCCTATGAAGCCATCAAAATGTTACTAGGACCACAGGTGACGTCCAGGCTGTTAACCTCACCAGAAATCTGTCCATTTTTACAAGTTTGTCATTTAAATAGCTGACAGGTTGAAGCATTTGGTCCTCAGTCGCAATATCCATCCTTCGTTTTTAGCGTTCTATCATTCCCGACTCTCCCCACCTGCATTCCTGGCTTTCTCAGTTTACACTCTGTCCTCTTTGTCACCCTGCCCTAACTGGATACATCTCAATCTCAGCTACACATTCATATTGCCACAGTCCGGTTGCCTTTCCATTTTGATTGATTAGAGGCAACTCAAATGCGCCTCTCCTTAATCTACACTACTCCTTTTCTTACATTTTGTTTTCGTTTTAAGAAAATTTTACTAAAAGTTTTAAATTAGAATATAATTATGTCATTTCCAACCTTCCCTTTTACTCCTACAATCTTTCCTGTGTTCTCCTGTTCTTTGTTCCCTCTCAAAATTATGGCCTTTTTTTCTTTGTTATTCTCTCTCTCTCTCTCTCTCTCTCTCTCTCACACACACACACACACACACACACACAAACACACACCCCTCTAAATATGTAAATACAACCTGGCCATCTTGTGTTACTTAT
Organism: Grammomys surdaster; assembly: GCF_004785775.1. Lineage (NCBI taxonomy): Eukaryota > Metazoa > Chordata > Mammalia > Rodentia > Muridae > Grammomys > Grammomys surdaster. Next base: position 110,243 of record NW_021604567.1, read on the forward strand.
ATGCATATGATTTCCTGGCTTATCACTTACTGTTGGGTAGACAAATAGGCAGCTCATCTCTAGATAAGATTATTTCTCCAGCTGACAACATTCTTTGTGCTTTTGGCCTTGACATTTCCTCCTCCATATTAACGTATTTCCGAGTGCTGTACTTCTTCAGGTCTTATTTATGCAGTCATATGGTTATAATATCATGGGTGAAGTGTCCCTGTCCACCTAGAAGCACAATCCCTAACAACATTTTAAATGTTTATCCTTCTACCTACAGAGACCTGTAGCTCTTACCTTTCATCAAAGAAAATTCCTCAGCAGTTAGAAACAGTAAGAAAACCACAGCTTGTCAAAATGCAGATAACAAGTGATTACAGGGTGAGGGCCTAGTTCCAACTGACTCATCTACAACTCTTCTCTACCTAAGGGCCAGAGAGCATTGTGGAAGAACAGTCAAAAGATTAAGAGCCAGAGGTTATGGACACTCTCATTTCTCCCCTAAATGTACCCCTAGACCAACTAACCAAAAATTGAAATGGTGATCCCTCAGTGTCTCTTCTACCTCATACAATTCTTCAAGGTATCTGTATCCCTTAAAGATATATCCCCACTTCTGTCCTTTGTTCCTTTCTCATCTTGACCTAAGTTAACTCTCCTCTCTCTCTATCTCTCTCTCTCTCTCTGTCTCTCTCTGTCTCTGTCTCTGTTTCTCTCTCTCTCTGTCTCTGTCTCTCTCTCTGTCTCTCTCTGTCTTTCTGTCTCTGTTTCTCTCTCTCTGTCTCTCTCTGTCTCTGTCTCTGTCTCTCTGTCTCTCTCTCTGTCTCTCTCTCATTCTGTGTGTCTGTCTGTCTCTCTATCTCTGTCAGTCTGTCTGTCTCTCTCTCTCTCTCTCTGTGTGTGTGTGTGTGTGTGTGTGTGTCTGAATATCTTCATGTAGTCCTCCCCATTCCATTGTTACTCTTTGCCACCCACTTTGCTTCTTTCAGTCCCAGGAGATGAAAATCTGACCACATGATCATCCAACTTCAAGCCAGTTCTCCAGGGCCATCTTCTTGTTTAGAATGGTCTTTAGGTTCTATAAGAGGTCTGTCTATAGGATCTCAGATGATCAGCCTCCAGCGCCTACTCTACCGTCATCTCAACACTCCCCCTTACCATTTAATCTGGGCTTCTCCACATTTCTGTCTCATCCCTTGTTTCTTTTCTGTTTCCCTTCACCATTGCCCCATCTTCTAATTTTCTTAATTGGGAGGCATTTGCATCCCATTTTCTCCGTTAAATGAGGTGAATGTCTTGGCAAATGAATAGATCCATAATGTATGCAATTGCTTCTTCAGTAGCTGCATATGCTGGAGCTTGTAAGTCCTGGGTCATGGCATCTGTCAAAAATTCTCTGTGTGTCAGTACAGTACCTTACACATAGTAATTGTTGGTTAATAAATGTTTTTTGATAAATAAGCAAACCTACTAACCTCATCTAATTCTAAAGTGAAATATTAAGTTGTATTCCTATCCATAATATCAGCCATATCTTAACATTGTTTAGATGATCATGCTAGCTACTCTGTCATACACAGCAAACCTAGGAACCTTAGCAAAACATTCCTTTAAAAAGTTAATACAGTAATAATAATAATGATAGTAAATACATAAAATGAAATTGATTGCTCTTGGAAACATACACAGTATTTGGCAGTAAAGGGGATAGTATAACAATCTGTATGTACTTTCAGCATAAATGTCTTTAAAAGTTGAGAAAGAACAGATGAGAAATGAAATTACCATTAATAAAATAAAAACAGTAGCTACAAGTCTTTTAAGAGACATAGTAATCTTAAATTGCTTGAGGCCAATTGTTATCAATTCTATTATCATCTAATTACCCAAGTCACTAATTTTATACCCTTCCAAGGTCTCTAGTTCCTCTTTAATAAGCCTCTGGTAGGTTTCCTCACAAAAACAACTTGGTGTTTAATCTCCTGACTTTCTTTTTTTAATGTCTGTTTTTAATTTACAAGTATTTTCCAGGGGAGAATTGTGGTACCAAGTAGTAGTACATAAAAGTAGCCAGCACAACATTCTACTAGCCATTGCCACTTGCCATTGACACCATGAAAATAAAGCCATGAAATGTAGAGCCTTTGAAATAAGACTCTGTTGCTGTGAAGTCGTGGTCTTTCTCTTACCTACCACTTTAGCCTTCAGCATATACGGGTCTCAGCACACTGCCTACATCTACACTGTTGTGGGAGTATTTTTATTTTAGTGTTTGATTGTTTCTTTTATACTGAGGATTCTAATGTAATTCGATCATTTCTCCTTTCCCTTCCTTCCCTCCAAACCTTCCCCAATATCATCTTTGCTTTCAGTTTTTAGCCTCCTTTTAAAATTAATTTTATATGCAATGTATATGTAAATACATGAATATTCTTAAATATAACCTGCTCAATAAAAACAACCATCTGGGCCAGTTCTGTAAGCAATCTTGGATCTATTCTCTTCTATGTATTTTTCCTACATAGGGCCCACAGAATAACTAGGATGTAATATCCTGAAACAAGAGAGAGCTGTGCAGAACCAGCTATACTCCCTTTTCCAGTGTCTTCCTAGGTAGTGGGCACTTTTTGGTACCAAGCATCGCTTGGTGCTTTTAGTGTTAACACCCAGGGCAGGTTGTTTTCTGAGGTCCTTCATCTGCGATAAAAGTAGAGTGTATGAAAATAGGATTCCATTTGCTCTTGGCGTTTTCTTGAGCCTTAAGGGAACAGGTTGGTCTCAATCCAAGTCTTTTGTTAAATTGCATGCAGCAGTCTTCTGTCTCACCAAACTCACACAGAGATTGGAAAATCAAAGATAAATGCAACAATTAACATTACTTGATTAAACTTTAGAGTTACGATCCTCAGCCACTTAGTTCCGCCAACCCTGGATGTGCATCCGGTCTTCCCTTGCCCTATGAAGTTGTAGTGGCCGGGTGGGAGAGAACCCGCTGAGTGTGCGTTGTCCTCGCAACGGACCTGATCCTAACGCGATCTCTAAAGTCCAGGACTCCAGCGACCCTACTCACCTGCGTCATGGCAGTCCCAGGTTGCAACAAGGACAATGTCCGAGCAGGCTGCAGAAAATGTGACTACCGAATAAATGAAGAAGAGGAGAAGAAAAAGGAAAAAAGCAGGGAGAAAATTAAATTGAAAAAAAAAAAAAGGAAAAGGTCTTACTCCAGCACCACTGAAGAAGACTCCGCAAAACAAAAGAAACAGAAGTATCAGAAAAAAGAATAGAAAAAAGAAAAAAAGAACAAATCAAAAAAAAAAGGAAAACATCACAAAAAGGAAAAAAAAGAAGAGAAAAAAGGAAAAGCGTTCTTCCCCTAACCGTTCTGAATTCACCAAAAAGTAACAGAGTCTTGGGCCTAACTCAGGAAATTGAAGAATTCAGTCGTTTTAACTATTGAACCTTCCTTAGAATTGCTATGTAATTACGCTTCACAGAAAACCCCAGCCTCTTCTATAAGGACATTTTTCACCTATTGGGGCCCTTATCTCTCTGCCCGTCTGTATTAAACCCATCTCCTTACTTGAAAGCTGTGCCTCAAGTATAGATTGTGTACATACAAAGAAAAAAAAACTTTAGAGTTACAATGGACAGTGCAAACCAAATGGCTAATAAAGTACGACTGAGTGAGCTATGTCATAAGGACATGGGAATAGTGAAGGAAAAGAAACCAAGTATTTTAAAGACAAAATGACTAACTTCTTACATCTGTACATGGTATAGATGAACATTAAAGAAAATAGTGAGTACCACTGAGAATGACTATATCAACCTAAATCAAAGCTTATCTACGAACCACTAGAACCATGCCTTCTTCTGCAGCCCAAGTTAGTAGGAAATAAGAGTATTGTTACTGCATTTGGTAGAGGAAATGTACACTGTGGTGAATATGCTCACAGCTTGTTGGTGAGAGCATTGAACTAGTTCTTAAAATAAGTCTGTAAATCCTTTCTAGAAACTAAAATCATGCTAGTATGTTGGATCATATAGTGAGTTACTTTTCCAGAATTCATTTATAATAAAATAACTTTTACCATGACTTTTATAGTGGAAGAGTACAAATAATATAAATGTTCAGTAAGAAATGATTAATGAACTACATTTCTCCATCTTCCAGAATATTGTACAACAGTTAAAATATAATTTGTGAAATAGTATAATCACACAGTAGGGTGCTGTTGTATAATATTAATGAGACCTACAGTTTTAAAGCACATATATACTATTAAATCTCAATTTAGTAATACGCAATATTTAAATAAACTGTAAAATATTAATAATAATTATATCAGAGAAAAATGCACTTTAAAGAATATAGTTTTGTGGTAATAATTTGCAAGATTTGTTAAATTGCTGGTTTCTCTTTATGGTCCAGACACATTCCAGTTTTGTACTCCACAGTAGGAAGAATCTAACCATATTCCAGAAAACTCTTTCTTCTGCTTTGATTAGATTTAGGATATTTAATCAATTTACTCCCTTCTGGTGTCATGTTATATTAGTTAAATCTCAGCTGAGGGCTTAGCCATAACATTTCACCTTCATGGATAAAATATTTTAACTTATTTTGATAATCAGTTAAACTGAGTGGTTTTACTACACAAGATACCCCAAACCAAAACCTTTACTCACTAGTATGCATTCACCTAAAATTAAAGAATTTTTCCCTTTTTTCCTTGACCTCCCACCTTTGATTCTCCCTTTGCAGTGTTATATGACAGTTTTATTAGTTTTTCTTTCCACCCATCAATTTCAGATGAAAAGGAAAAGATGGGGTCTTGTAATTCTCCTTCACTTATACTTTTTGAGGTTTTCACCAAGAATGTGCTGAGCCTTTATCAGGAACTCATTTTATTTCACTCAACAGCATCCATATGCCCTGTTGTTTACTTTTGGTTTTATTATTTTCAATTATCATAGACACCATCCAGAAGAGCTCTCCCTGTCTGCCTTCTCCAGCAAATCCTTGGATTTTCCTTCTGTTGGATGCATTATGTGTTCCTTCTTGCTTAGTAGAAATTTATGGTCTCCAGTAATGTAAGAAAGTTGCCAAACTTCACTCACATTTTTAAAAATGAAAGGGGTCAGGATATTGTGATGGGAATAGGCTCGGCAGAGCTCCCAGCAAATCGTTCTGAGACCTCTTGGTATGAACTCAGCAACCACCCTTGTAACCTCAGTGCTGGCAGTAATGTCACCTGACTTCCCAGGCCTTCCTGTCTGAGTCCTTCCATGACTAAGTAGTGGTGAATACATTTCAAGATAGCCTTAAGAAAAAGTTCCTCTATTTAAAAAGTTCAAAAGAAAAAATATTCTTTTCTTAATTCTCCTTTATTTTTTATTCTTTGGAGAAACGTATTTGAGATTATACTTAGAACTTGATTTTTGTAAAGACTCATTCCATCTAAAGATTGACCAATGAGATGACTGCCAATGTGCATAGGAATCACTTGGAACTCTATTCGTGAATTCGAGTTCGTGACTATATCTTCTGAAAATTGTTTCTGTAAATCAAGCATTGTATACAAACTTGCACTTGATTCTGAGACAGAGAGCTGCTTTCCAACTGCATTAGGAAAGGCTGTAGTAATAATACCTTACCACCTATTCATGTTTGGCAATAGAGTGTAATCACAGTAGCCTGTGTTGCTTAGGGGTTCAATGGAGCCTCTCTACGTGATAACTCATAGAGATTAACCAGAAATCTCTTCCTAATGGCTAGATTTTGTCATGCTATAAAGTTATTTATAGGCTGCTAGGAAACAAGAACATCACTAGCCTCATCCAGAACTGGACCCTGCACTAAAGTATCAACCTTAAGTCAATATGTGCCCACTGAAGCAAGAGTGGCAAGATCATTTGTGGGCTAACCAGTCTTTCTCTTGATTGAATTTGAGGCCTGATCTTCCAGATGAAACGGATGTCTCATACTTATAGATATGATCACAACCCATGGATATTAAAGGACATAGCATTTAGGGGAGAACATATTAATGTTGTTTTCCTAAAAAATTATGTTGCCAAATTGCTTTCTAAATAGATTTGTACTGCTTGCAACCTTGGTCAGAAAAGCTTCTCACTGTAGCACGTAGTAGTCAGTGTAGAGAGACATAACTGTTCAAAGTGCCTAGAGTCGGTGACTAGGGATGTTTAGCCACAGATGAATGTCTGCATCAGTCCTCCAAGCTCAGGGAACACTGTAGAAGATGAGAGAGAATATACAGCATTTCTAAACACTGCTTTTCATCCTCCATTATACATGTATATATGTACAATGTATATATACATACAATGAAATATATATGTCCTGCTCTTCACTGTACCCTAGATCATTCCTTAAGTTCTTTTGCTGTAATAGGTTCCACATATGGAAACAGTCTGAATGGCAGCCTGCTTCCCAGAGTCCTGGTGATAGCCTTGTTAAACAAATGAAGTACTAGTTTTGTATTTCCGCACGATGACTACTGTTTGTTAGCAGAGGAAGACTCCAGTGGTCTACCTATACAACTTACACTCACTACTTATCAAGAACTTCCTACGTACTATGGGAGCCGTGCTTTAGCCAGGCTCTTTCTGATACTGATCCATTGCTTCTGATTTACTTCTGGGCTTCTCCTATGCACATATGGTAGGTCACACACACACAATCTTCTGCATTCTTAACTCATGAGAAGCTTTTGAATATGAACATTTTCATGGCACATTATGACATATAATGAGTAGTTACTTCTAATTCCTTGAATAAATTAAATTGAGGCTCTTCCGCTCCATTTAATTTTAACATCTGCTCAAGTACTGCATTTGATTCGGCCTCTTTCTTGCCCCTTTGGTTTATTTTCACTATTTTTCTTCTACTTTTCTCCTTAATCATCAAACCTACATGAACTCTTGATGCATTTGCAGATTCTTTTCAGATTAGTTCAACAGCTACCATAATGGTGTTTAATGTTAATATTTAAAGGATAAGATGCTGTTCTTTATTATTTGGGACATTTACAATCATGACTTTGATTTCTATTATGTAATCAAAGCATAACACAACCACAGCCTTTAAGTTTCCCTTCTCATCGGTCATATGAGAGCAGCCATCTCTCTTGCAACAAAAGGTCTGAACCAAATAGAGGTAAATTCTGTTTTCGGTTTCAGGACAGTATTTAGATTTTGAGAAACATTTCTATTATATAAAAGTCTTTTATTCCGCTTTTCTTTATCAAGTGACTGATAGCTTGTAAAGAAGGAAAAGTCCACTGCTTAGGAAAAGAAGCATACTTGGCCTTCCGTATCTTCATAAACACTGCAAAAATGCAATTATATCTCACAAATACATATTTAGTACAGTTAACCATTCTACATAAAAATATGCCTAGAATCAGTTCACTAATCTCATCATCTTCTGAGCTAATGTACTCAGACAGTCTCAGAAGAAAAATGACTTCTATGATGAATTTGAAATCAAGTAACAAAACTACATTGCATTTCCAGAGCATATGACATTCCTCTTAAAAGAATCCCCAGTTATAAATATTATAAACATTTAGTGACTGTAAATATGATTAATATGATGCAAGCAGACGTGCTTCCCTTTGCATCACAAATGAAAGCAGAGATTTCTTCAATATTCTCATTCATGAGCGGCATCCCTGAGCTGCCTAAAGATCATGAGTGAGCTGTGACCCAGTGGGGAAGAGACTAAGCATCATTTCCCTGTGATTCAAACTCTGAATCCACTCTCTAGTTATCTCTCACCAAATCCTGGAGGAAATGATTTAATCTAGTGATACCTCTATCCCTATATGTATACAATGTGCACCAATAGAGTTTCTATCCCGTGCATTTATTCAGAGAATTAGATTTTAAGAAATAAAATCATGCAACATATTGCATGATGGTTTGCATATGCTCAGCCCAGGGAGTGGCACTGTTAGAAGGTGTGGCCTTGTTGTAGTAGGTGTGCCACTGCAAGTGTAGGCTATAAGACCATCATCCTAGCTGCCTAGAAGCTAATATTTGCTAGGATCCTTTGGATGAAGATGTAGAACTCTCAGCTCCTCCTGCACCATGCCTGCTTTGATGCTGCCATATTCTTGCCATGATGATACTGGACTGAACCTGTAAACCAGTACAGGTTAAATGTTGTCCTTTATAAGACTTGCCTTGGTCATGGTGTCTGTTCACAGTAGTTAAACTCTAAAACATATTGTATATGCAAATGCATATTTTTGCACACAAGAATGTATGTAAGAAGAAATATGAACAAAACTAAGCAAGGTGTGATGGTACATACCTATAGTTCTAGCTATTGGGGAAGTTTAGGTAGGAGGATCTTGTATGGTTGGTAGTTTGAGACCAGAATAAATAACGTAGCAAGATTCAATGAAAGAGAGAAGAGTGGAAAGAGAGGATGGAAAAATGAGGTGTGGAGACAAGGAGAAAAAAAAGAGAAGAGGAACTGGAAATGTCCCAGTAAGTTATACTAACTATGTTACTACTTTAATGCTTATCAACATCATACAGTCCTTGATCAATCAAAATTTTCTACCTGATTTAATGGAAGTGTTTCTATTTTATTATTAGACTTGTTTCTTTTGAAACCAGAAGATCTCAACAATATTCTACAGTAACTTTTTGAAAAATAGTACATAAGAGAATACTATTACAAAAATGGTTTTAGATACCAGACTGTGTTCTGCAAATTTGCAGCAGCAGCACTGCTGATGATGGCGATGGCAATGATTTTGGACACATATCTCTACAATTTAAATGTTCAGCTAATTGCTTCCTTTTTCTTCCAGGTAACTAATGTACGTTTCCATTCAGTATTGTATTATTCCTCTGCCAGTAAAGACTTGTTGAGGAATGCCTGCACAGGACGCCATTGTCCTTTCTGATTTGTTTTATTGCAAATGTGTGTATAGCTTGCCTTTCAAAATCCTCAATGTGACAATGACCAAGAGAAGCCTTAAGTCAATTGGACATGGTTATAATAAAAGGAAAAGAATATTAACATTCTACACATTCATAGGAATCATTTTTCTTTGCTGTCTTAGCTTTAATCTCCCAGTATACTAAAGATGTTGGTTTTCACCTCTTCAACTGAAGTCTCACTATACTACCACACCTGTTCTCCTCAATCTAGAGTACTTTCAATGCAAAATAGCTGTGCCTCTTTGATGAGCCAAATAATAGTCAAGAGTGGGTACATAGAAAAAGAACCATAGTAATAAGTCAACAGTGATTTTCCAAATTTTAGCTATCACCATAATAAAGTCACAACCATTTCTTCTGGTCCTCTTTGCTTTTTCTGTTGCTATAGTAAACACCATGGCCAAAAGCAAGATAGAGAGGAAAAGATTTATATTGGCTTGCAGATCCAGAAGGGATGTTCACAATGGTAAGGGAGGTTGAAGGTAATAGGAACAGGAAGCTGGCTGACCATGTATCCATTTATACACAGGAAGTAGAAAAAGAGAAAACTGTAAATAGGGAAAAATGTATAAACCTACCCAGAGAGACCTACCCAGAGAGACCTACTCCCTACAGAAAGATTCCACCTCCCAAAGGTTATACAGCCTTTCCAAAGAGTGCCATCAACTATGGACCAAATGCTCAAATACAAGAGCCCATGGTGTGACACTTCTCCTAAAAAACCATAACACCCATATCCACCTATGACTTTATTTTAAGGAAATGTTTGCATATCCTACCAATCTTCTGATCATGACGGAACACACATGGAGAAAGAAGGCAGGGAAACAACCATACCTATCGATGGTGGACATTTATTTTCTAGAGGGGTCTAAATAAAAGTCATATTGAAGGAAAATATATTGGACATAATTCTAATAAATGTCAGGCCATTTAACACTATAGTCTGATGTATCACTATATTTGAATTGTGTCCATTGCTATTTTCCCAAGTATTATAAATTAATAAGCTAATACTTGTTTTATATCTGCTTAGTTTAAAATACTAGCCATGTTTAAACAAGAGAGCTTTAAAAACCATTTACTCTCTCCCAAATGGCATTTTTCACCTTCTATTATGTTAAAGTCTGGGCATTCAACTTTGTAAATATGAATATGGTTTCACACACATCTAAGTAAATATATTTACAAAAGACAACTCTAGAAATTATTGTTTGTAAAGAGATACAAGAAACAGATCCATACAACTCAGGAGAGGTTTTTCTAATAGACTATGAATTTTAATAAGATATAACTTATTGATCTGGGATTTGTAACTCAAAAGAAGGAATTACAAATAACACATTCACCTCTTTCTCAAAGCCCACAATACAACTCAGCCTTCAAGTGAATTAGAAAATGATTTCAAGAGGGTTTCTTAGAAGAACATATTTGGTCTTCTAATTCTTTGTGAAAACAAATCACATTATCCTACTACACAATTCAGCCTTCTTCTAAAGTAGAAAGCATATTTAAGGATTATCTATGCTGTAATTTTAAAATATAAATAACAAGAACCTGAGAAATAAAATAATGATTATTTTGAAACACATAGTTATGTTTAGATATAGTCTCAATATAAATGTCATTGAAATGGACAAATACTAGAAAACAAGACATGTCCAAGCACAAGAGCTCTGTTGCCTTCCAAGTCTCTTTCCTCCATTAGAACATCTAGTGTGTGCAAGGCTTGATTTTAGATGGCATGGAATCCTATAAAACAGAGACAATTATGGAAGATGCTGAAGGCCCAGAGTAGCCTTCTAGAACCAGGGCTCTACTTTCAGGAGCATTCTCCTCTGTGTGTATGTGCAGGTGTGAGAAATTTTCACTCTGGCTTCCATAGCAGATATACCAGGTCAACAGTAAATGTGGGTTTCCCTTTCCCAAGACCCTTACCAAAACATATGGTCATTTGATTTTTTTTATAGCCATTCTAGCTAGGAGTGAAATAGTATCTCATTTTTTAAAATTGTATTCCCTTTAGGCCTAATGAGGCTGACAACTTTAAAAAAAGATTTATTAATCATTTGAAATTTTCTTCTATGAACTTTATCCTGATTCATAGCCCAATTTTAAATCATGTTACTTGTTTGCTTGATTTGTGTGTGTGTGTGTGTGTGTGTGTGTGTGTGTGTGTGTGTTGTATTTTTCTATAGTCACAATATCTAGGAGTAGAGGTATCCTGCATGGGTGATGAGTGGATATAGATTCTTATAAATACTCTAGTCCCAGATGTGGGCTAGATCCCAGTGAGCTGTTGCCCAGGAAATCTCAGAGGCTGGCAAGACAATAAAGGCTATTGACATTCTTCTGGTTTGCCTGCCAGACCTAAGAAATAAGGCTGCGTTGAAGAAATTGCCACACACTTTGGATACAGAGAAATCAACTTGGATCTTAGATCGAAACATCCTTCCTGATGGCTAGCTTTCATAAAGTGCTGGGAGAGAAAAGCCATCAAGATTTTTACCGAGTCGTAGATTCATTCTGGCATGACAGCAGCTTCATGCACCATGATACATGCAAGGGGCGTGACTAGCTGGAGGTAAACAACTACCTTCTCATAGAAGGAAAGCAGCGTGGGATACAAAACGTGTCCTGTCCTGTAAACATGGCAGAAAGCTCACGCTGTGCAGGTCACAGACACTGGGGTGGGGTGGGCTTAGAGAGCTTGCTAAATGCTCACATGATCAAACTGACTTTTAAGTAGATGTCTATGCCCACTGACCAGTGCTGCTTTCATTCTTGATCAAAAATGTTTCTTTTGACAAAGGGTGATGATTAATGCAGAATTTTATAATTGATCAAATGGATGGGAAAGGTGACTGTTGAGCTCTTATCCCTAAACATGACATTTAGAATATTCCCAAGTTCTAGGAAACATCACACATACAGAGACAAAAAGATTCCAAGAGGACAGGAAAGGTGAGGGTAAAATTCTGTCTTCGGTGTGGCATGGCTGTGGACACCATGAGTATACCAGAGTGACGGCTACTGTCACAAGAGCTGTATATGCACACACACACACACACACACACACGAGGCATGGGTGGGGAGGGAGGGAGAGAGAGAGAGAGAGAGAGAGAGAGAGAGAGAGAGAGAGAGAGAGAATAGACATAGGCAATGACAGACAGAAGACAGAACAGACACACACACACACACATACTCACACACACATCATGAAGCCAAAATAGAAATTGGTTGGCAGTCATCAGGAATGGTAGGGGATGCAAGTTGTGATCAGGTATGTGTAATCATAATGCATTATGAAACTGACAACTTAAAGGAATTTTGCAAACAAAAGCTAGGTGAAGCAGTTGCATATGATTACAGTAAGCATGGCTGGTCTATTATGAAGAAGCAAGGAATGAAGCACTTTGATCAAAGAGGAAGTGGAGCTCAGATTAAAACATTGGGAGATGCAAACAGGTGGCAAGCATGTCTTCGTTATTCAAGAGAAGATGAAGCAGAGCCCACACTAGTGTGTTAGCTCCACTCCCTCTTTCCACCCTTCTTTCATCAGAGTGCTTTCTAGTCGGGAGAGGCTCCAGCGTGCCCAAAGGCTCCAACATTGAGGAGAATATACCCTGCACTTCTCTATGGCCAAGTTCAGCTGTGTGTGTCAAACATGCCATTTTAAAAATCCTACAGAAACAGTGGAAACTGTTCCTCTCTCCTCAGCATCCTGTGAGCCTGCTACAAACTTATTCTCCTGTTTAAAAATGGAAAGGGGCAGCTTTATATGAAAAGGTTAGCTATGTACCCCAACTCACACACATCCAGTACATTTGAACTTGTCCCTCAAAAAGTTATGATGGTCAAATCAAATATCTTTGAAAATTATAGTTTGCCTAACTTAAGATATAATTTACTTTCTATTTTGTATTGTGAAGCAACTAAATGGAATATTGTCTCTTTTCTCTAGATCATCTCCTGTTCTCTGAAGCTGTATTACGAGGCTTCTTCAAACAAAAGATACTAAACAGGTAACATGGTGTTGGGGAGCATTAATTAGTCAAACAATGTAGCAAATCAATTGATGTGACTGCTTTCATCTTTTTCCAATACATTGTTGGATTATCAGGCTGTCGACAAGAAGCAGACATTTATGACTGTGGTAGTAATCTAAGATTGATTCCCAAAATGATCTTGTATCCCTACCAGGAAATTCTGGCCTCAGGAAATTTTTGAATTTTCTCTCGGGAGAATTTTGATCTTGAATTACATTAGAAAATGCCCACAAACTTCACTTTGTTCCTACTGAACTCAGAGTGATTTTAACAGCCTGCTAAAGACTTAAGTAGGCTCAAGAGACAGGCAAACCTCTAGTATAGAAGAGGTGGCAAGAAAGTCCATTACTACCTGAGGAACAGTTGGCATTTGGTAGCTTCTGGAAGAGTGACAGTCAGCTTCCTTTATGATATGACCCCTGGTCAGTTGACTACAGGGGCCAAAGCATGCCCCACTCCAAGGCCAGTTAGGTAACACAAACTATGTTCCTCAGTGGGAGAAAGAAAACTTTTGATCAGAAGGGAAGGGAGAGGAAGGAGGAACAGGTAGTTGTGACAGAAGTTTGGGTATGAAGACAAATATGTTCAAAGTACATTGAATAAAATTCTTGAAGGGATTATACAACTATTTAAGAACCAATATAGGGGTTTGCCTCTTTTCTGAAATATTATAGCTACATACATTGAAACTTTTATTATAAGAGAGGTTGTTTTGTGGCTCTTGATCCAAAGTTTAGAGAGGAAAGAGAATCACCTACATTTCAAAAACAATATTTTCATTAAAAATTTCTATAGGCTACATGTTTGGATACTCACAAATTTCAAATGTCAAAATATTGACCTATAAGGTGATGGTTTTAAAAAGTCAAGAATCAGGCAGTTCACTAAATCATGAGGTCAGAGCCCTCATAATGAGGATTTTTACTTTTATAAAACATGTGTAAGAGGACTCCTCATCCCTCTATCAGATGGAAACTCAGAAAACTAGATAGCCACTTGCAAACACTAATGCAAACCCCGTGGTACCCTGAATTCCTAACCTAAGAAATTAAAAGGTATAGTTCTATGGTTCATAGGCAGATTTATTGCCCCCACATTATACTAATTAAAGTATAATCATGATTTCTGAGTTATTTTAAGAGACCTGATCACATATGGTATTTACATGGGCCTGTTTATTTGGAAATTTTTTTTATAAAGAAAACACCAACTTTTATCAGTTGGTGACATTGCAACTGATACCAAGAAAAATACAGGTAACAGAGCTAAGACAAAACCTCTTTTCTCAAGATGAGTCTCTGTGAATAACTAAATATAGAAATTGATAAGAAGCAACTCCTGTCTCTAGATTCTGTCAGTACCAAAGCTTTCATGTCATTTATTGAGATAATTCAGTTAAAAATCAAATTTTAGGTGAAATGACTGAAACATTTTTAGAACACATAGAACTCAAGTTTCCTATAAGAAATCTAAGTAATATTTCCAGGAAGTGACTAGACTACTGTTCTTGAGTTCAATACAGAATTTTGGGCTAAGAAGGAAGCATATAAGTGGGTTTTGAAACCATAAATATCATTGAATTAACCTCATGAGGGTGCAGAAGGACTAGAGAAATGATGGTTTCAACATAGAAAATGTAAATCTTTATGGAATGAGTAAGAGAAAGAAGCCCACAAAGAAATTGAGAAGAAGAGTAAAGAGGAATAGCAAGAAACCCAGGAGAAAGTAAAGTCACAGAAAATACAGTAGTGTTTCTTGATTACAGGAAAGAATGGTCAGAAATAAGTCAGAAAACAAGGACGTTCAGATGGTCTTGGAAGTTATCAGGTTAAAGTAGATAGGAACACATTGGTTTTTATTTGAAAGCAAATTTAAAAGGATTATTAGGAGGTTGTAAAAACCGGAAGCTTCAAGGAATGGAAAGCAACTGCACAAGCTTTTAAAGGACTTCAGAGTTGTGGTAGCAGCTTTCCAAAGTGAACTGTCCAAAGAACTGTATCTCCACGCATAACTTGTGTAGATGCACTCCTGTTGAAGAGAATGAGACAGGACAGACACTGGTGATTTCATGACACTGTGTGTGTGTGTGTGTAAGTATATATGTATGTATGTATGTATGTATGAATGTATGCCTAACCATATATGTATGTGTGTGTTTGTGCCTAAACAGATAGATAGATAGATAGATAGATAGATAGATAGATAGATAGATAGATGCCTAACCACATATATATGCATATATGTGTGTGTGCACGTGTGTGTGCACTGTGTGTGCTTAACTGAGCTAAATGTCACATAACTGCTCCCATATGAAACAACCATCCAGACAAACCCAGGCAACTGATCGAACCTGGAGGAAAGCACTGATATTCTTTTAATGTATTCGTTTCCAAGATGGTTTGTTGCAGAATAATATGTAATAATGGAAATGGTCAGAAATTAAGCAAATGTGTGAACTCAAAGGAGACACCTTTGATTTTAAGAAGGCCGGGAATGAGGTCTCTGCGTAGGATAATGTGGACTGATGAAAATGAGGGCTGTGCCGATGAGACGAGAGGTGTCTGCAGAGTGACGCGGTCTGCAGTTAGTAAGCACGAGAGAAAAAAAAATAAGCAGGCTTGCAGGACGATGTCACAGGTTAATTTAGGTCCAAATCCATCATTTTGCACTGTGTCATCTACCAGTTATAGTTTCCTTAGTGGTTGTTGCTAAGATGATTCATGAGAAATAAATTAAAAACCTTTGAGAATTCATGCTGAACGAAGATACAAGTATGGAGATAGTGAACGAAAAGGCAGCAATTGTGGTGGAGAGGAACAGCATGGATTAGAAAGCAGACTTCTGCACGAAGAAGAAAAGCAAATGTGTGTGAGCTGTGGCAGTGATGACTGGAGCCAGAGTCACATTGTATACATGGACTATTTTCTGTAGAAAGAGAAGCATTTCTTAGTCTTTAATGGGATCTGTTTTGTTTACCTTTCCTAATTATTTTCCTGTACACGTATGTGTCTGTGCGGGTGTGTGGCACAGTTACGCGGGTGTTAGATCCTCTTGGAGCAGCAGTTACAAGTGATTGTGAGCCATCCTGTGTGAGTGCTGGGAACTGAACCCGGGTCCTTTGCAAGAACAACAGGTGCTCTTCACTGAGGAGCAATCTGTCTTAACACTGACAGTTGTTTTGTGGTGGGACTGTTCCTGGATGGGTTTATTTCATAGAAGAGAAGACTTTTTTTTTTAATGATCTTGATACATAATACCAAATTAGTTCCCAATAGCTTCCTTCGTTAACTGATTAGTATTTTAGAACAAGTGTGTAAAGTTCCATCCTCATGGCAGCGATGGGGGTGGGGGTGGAGGTAAGCCACAGTGTAAGAAACCGAACACCTGCCCTCGGACTTACACAAGATCCTACAGTAGATTTTCTAAACCTCTCTTCCTCACACTTCCCCACAGGCTGAGTCTACATTTCTTCTTCATTGTTTTATTATCACAGCTTTATTTAAGCTCAGCTACAAAGCCTCAAAAAATATATGAATGACTGTCTTAGGGGGATCATGATAAAGAAAATACTGTACTTCAGATTCCAGGTTAGCTGATACTTGGATGCCATAGAGACCTGTGTGTAAGAGAAACGAGCCACTTACACACCGCGGGGCAGAGCCACTTACACCTCGAAGGGCACATTTGGGATTGAAATAGTGTTTATCATAATAACATGTGGAAAAAATTCATTAAGAATATGGATAATAGCTAAGGGTGTTACCCTATGGTAGAGAGGTTGACAAAAATGCACGAGGCCCCGAGTTAGATCCATAGCTCTGAAAGACTAACATAGTAAATTTCAGTACATGTCAGATAAATACAGCAATAGTAATGGTTATTATACTCGCACTGCTTATAAATGAAGCCCTGTCCTTGTTACTTAACTCATATATGTAGAATTCTTTTTTGTGTCCTATCTGGGGCGAGGATTAAATGGCCTGAAATGGATAAATCTTTGTGCTTGAGAATATAGAATATGTAATTATAGAGTGGAGGAAGAGTTAGGGAAGCAGATTGAATTAATCGACAGAGGATTATCTGAGAGCCACCGAAACTATATGAGTTGTCAACAAGTCCCAGTTGTCCAACTGCTAACGGAGTATTTTCTCCATTCTAGGCAACAGGTAACACAAACAGAGTGGTCCTGTCAGCTTCACTACAGAGTGATTATAACTCAAAGTTTAATTTTCTCAAGGCAAATTTCAAGTAAATGAGTCCATTTCAACACTGACAAAAATGCTAATTTTGCTTTCAAAATGTTCATTTTCAAAATGTAAACATTTCACCAACTATACAGAGTATAGCTCTTGTGGGAAAAAGCACTTAAGGAAATATTTGAGTCCTATGGCATTGCTTTTGAGAGTAGATGGTTCTAAGTGGAAAGGGTGAAAATATAAGCTAAAAGTCAGGTTTACTATTTATTTATTTATTTATTTAACACTCCATATTTTATATATTTTATCCCCCACCCCGTCCACCCTCGGACTGTTCCACATCACATACCTCCTCCTCATGCCCACCCCTGTCTCTCCAAGGATGTCCCCACCTCCCACCCCTCACCCCACCTGACCTCTAAACTTCCTGGGCCCTCCAGTCTCTTGGCGGTTAGTTGCATCATCTCCAACTAAACTCAGACGCAGCATTCCTCTGCTGTATATGTGTTGGGGGCCTCAAATCAGCTGGTGTATGCTGCCTTTTTGGTAGTCCAGTGTTTGAGAGATCTTGGAGTTTCAGTTTAATTGAGACTTTTGGTCCTCCTATAGGGCTGCCTTCTTCCTCAGCTTCTTTCAGCCTTTCCCTAATTCAACCACAGGGGTCAGAAGCTTCTGTCCATTGGTTTGGCGCAAATATCTGCATCACACTCTTTCAGCTGCTTGTTAGGTCTTCCGGAGTTCAGTCACGATAGGTCCTTTTTTTGTGAGTGTTCCATAGCAAATTGTTACCCTCTCTGGTCCCTCATGGAGCTTCCTACCAGAGGTTCTATGCAGCATCCTAGAATCTCTTTCCATGCCCAGGCCTCTCTCTGGAAATGCATTCCAGCACTTGATGAAATGAGTCATTTTTATTTTTTCCCCTTATTTAAGTCTTTCTTTCCTTTTGTGCTTTCTCACACACTGTTGTATGTACTAGTAACATCTCGGTGATATGTTTTTAATAAAAATATTTTCCTCCCATATGACAAGCAATCATCATAAATAATCATGGCTATAAGGTATACGGAAGTAAAATATTTTAAAACTTTATATGTGCTGCTGTGTGTGGGTGTGTGTGTGGGGGGGTATGTGGTGTTTGTGTGTGGTGTGTCTGTATGTGTGTGATGTATATGTGGTGTGTGTGTATGTGTCGTGTATGTTTGTGTGTGTGTCTGCGGTGTCTGTGTGTCTGTGGTGTGTGTGTGTGTGTGTGTGTGTGTGTGTGTGTGTGTGTGTACAGTTGAATGTAGGTATAGTTGGCTAGTGACAAAGAGTTATAGTTTGATGTATTAATGTGTTTGAACATACGAAATACACCAGTGAAAAATATCAACCATATTAAGATAATACATACCCGCACCATATTCACAAACCTGTATCCTATGCCTGCACTTAGTGCCTTAAACCTCTTCTTACATCCTCAATGACTTAAGGGTGATTTTTTCCTTTTAAGTAATTTTGTATGAGTTAATTTTCTCCTTTACTTTATTTGGAGCTTAGGGGTAGAATGGCTAGAACTTAAGCTAAATATGTGTTCAACTCTTTAAGAAAACTCTGAACTATCTTATCATGAAGTTCAAGCATTCTGCATGCCCATTTGAGGTCAGAAAAGGACTTAGGCATCCGTGTTCTTGGTGGACCTTATTAGGACTTCAGTTTTCATTTCATTCTACTTTAAAGCATCTCACAATGATTTTAAATTGTAGTTATGTAATAGCTAGTGAAACTGATCTCCTTTCTTCTTTACCTGAGACAACATAGGGAAAGTGGGTTTAACTCCAAACAGATAAGCTGGGTTTTACAAACATTGGTCACTTTAGTCCAAAGCTCTCCCAGCTGGTCCCACCGTAGGAGGACCAAACAGGTAGGGAGGGTATATCCAGAAGTACAGCTAAAAGGGCCATTTGAGAGGTCATAAGAAAACCTAACACAGTAGAAGCTTCCTACAACACATACATATTTGAAGGAAATCTAAATGAAATCACCAGATAAGGGAAACAGTGCCCCAACTGGACAACTCTCATCACCAAACAAAGCTTCTGGTACTCACAATGGGTTATACCTAATTAAGTTGTTAGCAGAAGGGGTCTCACGGGAATGCCCAAACAACCCACACTATTGCCGAACTTTTAGGTAGCTCTCTACAAACTGATAGTAAGGCCCTCTTACTAGAGACTATACTGTATAACTCATTGTTACTGTATAACTGTATAATGAGTTACTGTATAACTCATTGAACATAGAGAGTCCAGCTGTTGCCTATCTAGAGCCTAGTCAGTCTTACTGACTAGTGTTCATGGCACTAGAAATGTACTCTGCATGCTAGAAAAGCAGAAAGGTAAATATCTCAGCTGCAAACCCTTTGATTTACAAGAGTGACCTGACTGCAAGATACACTGATGTTATAGTAGAACAATGCTTGTGGGAAGAACCAACCAATACCTAATTTGTCATAAGGCCCACTCCATGAGATGGAACCCATTCCCAACACTGTTTGGGTGATCAAGAACAGGGGACTGGACAGTCCAGGGACCTAAGGGAAAATCAAAATGCTACTGTTTCAAAAATTAAAAATAAAAACAAAATGTAACAATGAATTGACTCCAACTGACACTCTGCTGTACTCATAGTTCAGCACCTTGCTCAGCCATCGCCAGAGAAGCTTTCTCCTGCAGCAGATAGGAACAAACACAGAGAGCCACAGCCTGACAATTAGCAGACAGTCAGAAACCTTGGAACTCTCAGGTAGAAATGAGATAGCCCTATCAAATCCCTCCTCTTGAGCTCACGGAACTCTTCAAAGAGGAGGCAGGAAGAGTATAAGAGTCAGAGGGGATGGAGGACACCAGGTAATCAAGGCCTTCTAGACACAAGGTTGACATACATATGAACTTACAGAAACTGAGATAGGCTCTTAGGGTCCTAGGACACTAAATTGGATGCTAGAGCTGAAAGGAGAAGTGGACACATTTCCCATCCATAACCAAGAACCTATCTCAAATTGACAGCCACTTGCAAATGAAAAATTAATTTTTTCCAATAGGTCTCACTGTGGAAACAAATTACTTATAAGGGTTGGCCATTCCCCACAGCAGATGACCATCAGAAAACTAACTCAATGGCATGTTTAGAGAATCTCTGTCTCATAATGTTAAGTCGGGATAGTTTCTTGTTTGTTTACCTTGCAGGTCATTTGTGTATATATTATGGCCTCTGATTTTGTGTTCTTACAGGATTTCTGTACATATAATCATGTGTATCTCTAAGTCAGTCTGCTTCTTTGGCTCTTTTTCTTGTTTGTTTTGATTTTAATGTGTTTTGATTAATCTTATTACATTATATTTTACTACTATTCCTTAGATGCCTATGTATTTTCTAAGGAGAGACAGAAACAGTCTAGGTCTAGATGGGAGGTGAGGTAAGAAGGAACTGGGAGGAGTAGAGGGAAGAGAAATTGTAATTAGAATACATTGTGTGAAAAAAACTTATTTCCAATAAGAAAAACAAAATAAACAAACTACAAAATAGCACAGCATGGGTGCATACCCACCAAAGTCAGGACTGTTAGGACTTAT
Organism: Grammomys surdaster; assembly: GCF_004785775.1. Classification (NCBI taxonomy): domain Eukaryota; kingdom Metazoa; phylum Chordata; class Mammalia; order Rodentia; family Muridae; genus Grammomys; species Grammomys surdaster. Next base: position 131,072 of record NW_021604567.1, read on the forward strand.
CTAACATGAAATACTAAATGTACACTCCTGTCTCCTCAGTTGAATTCATAGACATGAACGGAACCCTGATCACATAAATGGAACGGAATTTAGGGCTGTCTCAAACACTCACAGTAAGAGTTTTCTCTAGAATTATTTATTGTAACAACCAGAACCCCTTTTATTTCCTCCAGAAATCTGTTGACAGTCTATGATATGTAAAATGAAATGATCAAAATCAAACAAGTAGAAAAAAAAAACCACAAGAGGAGACACATGCTGAGACTAAAGAGCAGCTGATAAAATGGCGGGGGGCGGGGGATACAGCTCTAAGTGTTTGAAGAGAAATGTTTGTCAAGTCAGAGCTTGATGCCAACCAATTAGCCTTCCCTTGTGAATGCAATGAAAGGAGAAAAGACATTTGAAGATAAGTGGAATCTATCAAAGTTGGCAAATCACGTACTGTTTTTCCAAACCATAAAAATGCTCTTCACTAAAATAAGGAATAAATTTATTTTGCCACTCCTTTATTAATTCAATGAATATGTACTGAATGATGGCTGTAGCCCAGGCACTGTGCTCCAGTTCCTGTGGAACAGCACAAATTATCCTTCCATGGATATGCAAGAACAAAATGAGTCATAAAGTAGTAGAAAATAATGCATGTTGGTCCCTATAAACTAATTATGGATTTCTGAAGTATTAAATAACATTTCTCTCATAAGGTAGGAATTTGTCTACTATTGACATGTTTTACGCTTAACCATTTTACTTGCTAGGGTCACTGAGCTCTCTGACAAATCCACTTAATAGAAACTTTCTGGTAACTTACTACTTACGTTAACTAGCAGTTATCAACTACTAAATAAAAGAAGAAATAAAATCATTTGATTATAAGGTTATTTACTGCATTCATGATAACATTCAAAAATGACTATGGGATAACACAATATCTGATCTAAAATCAGATTGTTATTGTAAACTGTTCAGTAGAAAGTAACAATGTCCACTTCTGTATTTCTAAATAATCTAGAATTTACTCCATGTCAGTGATGAATTTCAGCTTCTTAATCTGGGCTCTAGGTAATGAGATAAGCAGTTGAGGATGGGATAAATATTTTATCTTTATGATTCCCCTGTTCCAGGGTCTTTGGCTAGACCTATTCGCGATAATCTATTGAAAGACCTTCTGGGCTAGATTATTTATTTATTTATTTATTTATTTATTTATTTATTTAAGAATACCAAGCATTAAGATCTTTTCTGGGCAGCGATGACTGAAAGGGGCCTCTGGTCCTAAGTTGGTGAGTTAATTGGCTCCAGAATAAGTATGATGAATGTTAAAAAATTCCTCTCCTAAAGTATCTGGAAACTGAGTGAAAAGAAAGTCTGCCTCCTTTACAAACTCGTGTTATTTTGAACATTTACTTCATATAATAGAAGTGTTTTGTTAGATGCACACAGATGAGACTAGGACTCATAGAGGGAAGACTCTAAAAAAAAAAACCAAAACCATAAATTTCTTTACCATTATTTTCACATTCCTTGTTGACTTACATGCCTCTCTTGCAATAAATAATTTACTGTAATAAAAAATTTACTACACCAAAACTATCATTAAGGTCACTGGAAGAATAAATCATCACGTTTTACAGAGTATGCCTCACTAACAAACTTTATTGCTTGGAGTTTTATTTGCTAGGAGATAGGACGAGCAAGACACTTAGAGGAAGGAAGGATTTCTAAATGAAAATTAAAACGTTCTTACAGAAAGCAGCCAGGATTGAACTTGACCTCTGGGAAACAAATCAAAGACCCTCATAAAAGCTGTGCTTCTTGCCACATCAGAGTTATTTTTATGGACAAAATTTCTAGTGCTATCTCTGGCAATGTGCACACTTATGACTCTCAAAGGAAAGGGCAAGACACGATGACAGCTTGTTAGTTAGCATCCTTCAAACACGATAATGGACACTTTCAAACCACTTGTATCCTGGAATACTCACAACACTAAGATAATTTAGCTGACTCTAGCCTGTGTCTCTATGTGCAGATGTGTGTGTGCGTGTGTGTGTGTATGTTTATACTTACATATGTGTAACTTGTATAATGTGCCAAGTTTACTGAAACAGCTTTAATAATACCTCAATAAATGGAATTTATATAATAATGCAAATAAATTATTATTTAATTCTATGATATAATTGTCAAGATAAAATCTGAGATACAATCTAAATTACTTTGGAAACCTAATGTGTTTTCAGGGAATAATGGATGAGGTAGTGTTCAAATGTTAAATGGTATTTTTAAAGGACGTCAAGATGTTATTAATATAGGCAGGTGCACCTTGCACTTAGAAAATGTATAATTCCTAAACGTTACTTGTTTATATTTATCATATATCCAAAAGGCAAGTACTTCTAGAATTTAAACGGTAATTCCATAAAGGTTCTTCTTGATCATAACTAGTGACTTTTCCTAAGATACAATCTCAATACAGCTTCATTTCTCATCCCTGATTTTATAACTAGATTATTTAAGAATTTAATCGACAAGCATTTATTATGCTCCTAAAATTCATTTAAACACTGTACTGTTCATAGTAGAAGTATCAGATGATTAAAGCATCTGTTCTTCCTGCTGGCCAGGATCAAGAAGAGGACGTTTTATTCTGGGAACTCTGAAGCTGAGTAGAAAGCATGTATCACAGAAGGTGATGGGTCAAGCTACAGAAGTCGGACTATTGCTAGAGCTACCAATAATGATGCTGAAACAGCCTGGAATGTTTCCACAAGCTAGATAAAACGATGTGGAGTCGTATTCTAAGATGTTGAGGAAAGCCAGACCTTCACTTTCTCTGTGAGAAAGGCACTGAAGAGTAGAAGAAGAGAATAATACCTAAGAGAGGTAATAAGCAAAGCTAACGCAGGCATGGAAGGACAGCAGGGAAAGTATGCCAATCTTAGAATCAGCAGACAACAATACCCATCCCTATCATCTGAGGCAAAGCACGACTCAAGGTTGAGAAAACAGAAAAAGATTGTATGGAAAAGTTGACTTACAAAGGTACAGCACAGAGAGGGTAAGTGGATTACCATGATAGGCTGAATGATGGGATTTGGTCAAGCATCAAGGCAAAATCCTACAACCCAAGAGTAGGTCAGTACAGGTAAATGCAAAAACTGACAGGTATGGGGGGAGGAGAAGATGGCTAAACTGGAATTTTCTAGGGTCCATGGCTCACATTGCTTCAAGGCCCTTAGTGGCTGAGAACACATAATCGTAGATATATTCTCCAACAAAAATCAAGAATTCTTCCAGGAATTTGAAAATAGGGTACTATAGTTCAAATGCTACAAACTTTAGGATACAGTCACCTTTTTAAAAACTATTTATTATTTGAATTTATGTGTATGGTTATTTTGCCTTCATATATGTACGTGCAAAATGTACAGACTTGGTTCTTCCGGAAGCCAGAAGAGGAGGTCAGATTTCCTAGAACTGGTGTTAAAGGCAGTTGCTAACCGTTGTGCATTCTAGGATTAGACCTGTTAACCAGTGAGCCATCTCTCCAACCCTAAGAGTGCAGTCACCTTTGAGGGCAGGTGAGAAGAGGAATAAGCCAGGCATAGTAGCAAACACTTTAATCACAGCACTCATGAAGCTGAGGCAGGTAGATCTTTGTGAGTTAACAGCCACCCTAGTCTACAAAGAAAGTTCCAGAACAGCCAGGACTATATGGAGAGGCCTGGTATAAATAAGCAAATGGATGAATACATAAGTAAATAAATAACTAGTAATTTAGAAGTAAATGAGGAGGAAGAATAAGACTTGAAATGGTACATATGAAATTATTATTATTATTATTATTATTATCCTGGAAACACCACCCACTGGTTTCTAGACTAATGTATTTAAGCTAAAACACTTATTTATCATAATCCCTGCCTGAATACAAGACCTTAGAAACAATGATCAATACAGATTTCCTAGGGAATATGCAAAAGATCAACTGAAGGAAGAGAATCAGGCAATTTGCATTAAAGATGATTTTTGCAAAACTGCTGAAAATACCTATTTTCCTTGAAAGATTTCCAAAGTTGAATTTGTATATCAGAAATCATCTCTACGTGGGCACGTGTATTTGTGTGTTTTATGTAAGTAAAATCAAATATACAAATATTATGCATCAGAATAGAATAATATTGCACACAGGGTGCAATATTATTAATATATAGGGTGATATAATTAATATTTTAAAAATGACTGCCACATTACAGGAAAAAAAGATTAATCTCAACATTGATAAATCTTTTGGGTCTGTGGTGCATTCTTCTCAGGTTTTAAATGTGTGCACAGTTGCTAATGTAATATCCAGTCCTCTGAGAAGGGGAAAATCTCCTCTGAGAAGGGGAAAATCTTACTGAAGTTAAAACACACCTCTGTTACTTTCACTAACTTTGAAACCGCATCCTTCTTGCACTGAAAGTGGTGAAGCAGCGCTTCAAGCTCTAGCCATCATTTCCGTCCTTGTTACTAACTGCTTAGAAATGGCTAATGCAGCCCTCAATTTCATTAATGGAATCATAATGCCCAGACATAAGTGTTAATAGCCCGTCGCTACCCTGAGCTGGACAGACCACATGTAGATCACCATGTTCCTGTTCAGAAACAAATTTTGAAAGGGTCATTGACAAATGGTATTACATTCATTTAAAGGAGGATTATCAGGATGCTGAATGCCAAATGAGGGACATTAAAGAAATTGAGGGTGTTTAACCTTGAGAAGAAAAGCTCTGGAATGGGGGATGTGATGGATCGCATCAGTTCCCTGAAGTTTTGTTGTGTGGAAGAGGCAGGCATTAGGTTGTTTCCTGGGGTGGAGGTGTCTGGGAATCAAGTTGCTGCTTAGTGTCAAAGAATGAACAAGGAAGGCTCCTTTGAAAGTCTGCTGGGCTCTCGGCTCAGCATTCTGGAGAAGGCTCACATAGAGACTACTGGCCAGAATGATGCTCAGGCATCTTCAAAGTCCCAGGCAGGTCTATGAATGTGTCTTAGTCACTGTGAAGAGATACCACGACCACAGTAACTCTTATAAAAGAAACATTGGGGGGTTGAGTACAGGCTTCTTTTTAAATTAATTTTTATTGGATATTTTATTTACATTTCAGATGTTATCCCCGTTCCCCATTTCCCCCCCCACCTTACCCTCAGAAACCCCCTATCTCATCCCTGTATAGTTTTAAAGTATTAGTCTGTTATCACAGCAGGAAGTATGGCAGCAGGCAGGTATGATGCTGGAGAAGTAGTTAGAGTCTACACCCTGATTTGCAGCAGGCAAGCAGGCAGGGAGAGAGAGAGAGAACGAGAGGGAGAGAGAGAGAGAGAGAGAGAGAGAGAGAGAGCCCTTAAAGTCTACCCCTAGTAATAAAACTATTCCACAAAGCCACACCTAACCCTTTCCTCACACTTCATGAACTGGTGACTAAGCATGCAAGTATATATGAGCCTACAAGGCCAATCTCATTCAAACCTCCACCGAGAGGAAGGTGATGAGCACCCAGAGATGAGCATATGACAGGCTACCAAATGATGAGCACTCCACCACCACCAAGCTAATGGTATCCATTTTTATATCTGAAGCAATAAAATGCACACTAGTAAGTGTATTGGCACAAACAGGTTGAATATGGTGTGTGTGTGTACGTGCACGCACTCCTGCGTGCCAGTGCCTTAAATCTGTGCTATTCCTGTTATCTCTTCTAAAGTAAACATTCTCCCATTACAAAATTACGTATCTCCAATAGATTATGTAATATTTTATAGTAATGATCACTAATACTTTAATGATCACTAATAATTTAATGATCGCTAATAATTTTCCACCTAATTTACCTTGTACCAAAGCTAAAAAAAAAAAAAAATCCCATCGATATTTCACAGCAAAATTTAACTTTTTGTAATAGAATGTTTTTCAGTGTTTACTCAAAAACCTCTAAAAACCCAAGGTTAATAAAAATTAATACCAGTGGTCCTCATTAATGGTACTGTCGGCCTTGACAAAGATAAGTAAACAGAAAGTTTTCTCATTGAACTATTGGTATCTATTCCTTCGATCCTTAGTATTTCATACTAAGTGCCATATTTATAATTAATACGGGAAAAACAAATAAAAATAACAACTAGTGTCTGAGCAACTGCCTAGCATCTAAAAACAGGAATTAAGCTTTTAGCATTGTTTGCAACACTGTTATCCATCATCACATGCCTCCGGGGAACTGTTCTGAGAAATGCATCAGCTGGCAATCCCGCTATCATGAGAATAACATGGAACATATTTACAAAAATCTGAATGGTATTGCCTACTGCATACCTGGGCTATAGGGTGTAGTTGAAAGTGCCACACAATCCAATAACAATACTAGCTATTGGTCCTCATGCCCAATGAACAAATAAGACATTGGAACACAAGATGGAGCTCAAGAGAATATGACTAAATCAAAAGCTGGTAAGGCATGAGGTGGAAGAGGTCCTTCCAGTATAGTATAACCCAGCATACAATTTTATAATGACATTTTAAATAAGAGGTAAGATCTAACATAATGATAAACTATGGTAAATAAAGAAGAACATAGTTATTTATTATTAAGTATATCCTATACATTATAGTGTGAGATATATTACTATATGGTTGGCAATGAAGGGGGTTTGTTTACATTAGCAATACTCAGACACACAAACAATATATATTCATGAGATTATGATGGCTATGATACCATTAGTTGGTCCTTTCGGGCTCACCATAATCATGTGGGATCACCGTTGTACATGGAATTATAATTACACATGACTGCAATTAAATATAAAATCTATCTTTACAAATTTATGAAATATGAAAGGTATGTATAACTGACACATGTAAATAGTCAGATCATTAATAATATAGTATATATTTAGTGCCACAAAATAATTTTTATTGGAAGCAGTCATAAATGTAGAACATGTTTGAGTTTGCTGAAAAGATATATACAACTAGTTTCAACATTACTAAAATATTATATTGCGTCTCTAATATTTGAAGTGTCTAGTAGATGTTCCTATTTGTGGGTTGGGGGAAGGTATGAGGGACATAGTTCACGCTCTAATAGACCTTTTACTGTGTCTGTTGTTCTCACCCAATAGAAAGGAAACCTCCTTGTTTTGCCTATTGCAGAACTGTCATTAGGTGCAGTAAAGGATTGGAAATAATCAAACCAGTGTTACCTAATCATGTGACTTCACATAGACACCAGCTGATAGTCCTACTCTATTTTCCAAGTCAGCTAACGTTCTCAATCCTAAATGTACATGCTCTATCCTCCACAAAACTCCAGTCCACTCTGCTAATCCTCATGAGTCTGCTTCTCCTCTCAGAGAGGAGAGAGCTGTAATTAGGAAAGAACTCCGAAGTCGCCAGCTTTGATCTACACACAGCTGGCCTCCTGACCCACACAATTGCCTTCTCTGGGTCTCATGGATGAAATATCTATGCTCTTCAAGTAAAGCCACCCTTCCACCCACGCACTGAGTCCAAACCTTTCCTACCCACTGAAAGGTCTTACTCTGTTTCCCTGTTTACCCCTCATACCCAGTTTATTCACTTTGACTGGACCTCCCTTGTTCTTAACAGCACATGGCAATCAAGGAACAATGAACCCTCCTTGGTGCCGCTACACTCTTTATTTTTTTTTCTTTTGTATTGGATATTTTATTTATTTACATTTCAAACGTTATTCTCCTTCCTGGTTTCCCCTCCAGAAACCCCCTATCCTGTCCTCTCTCCGCCTGATTCTATGAGAGTGTTCCCCCATCCACCCACCCACCCATTCCCACCTCCCCGCTTTCCCGCCTCCCCACCCTGGCATCCACTCTTTCTTCATTACTCTGTTTCTTTCTCTTTAAGATATTGCAGTAAGACTTTACGCTGTGTAAGGGTACAGACTCTGGAACCAAAAGGCTTGGGTTCAAAACCTGGCTGTATTTCTTACCAGTGTGTGGCACTGGGACACTCCTTTCACTTCACTGTGCCCCAGTTTAGGACAATGTAACCCCACAGAAATGATAGACAGGTTGTAAACATGGAGAAACAACAAATAGAGGATGTAATCCTTGTTTATTGTTGTAAAACAAAGAATTGCCAAGCGAAGTCACTTGAGATAACATCTTCCTCACTCTTTCTGTAGGTTCGAAGTCCAAGTATATTGAGGCTTAGCTGGAACCTCACTTTAGAGCATCAGCCTGCCGGTGTCTCAGCTTGGCTGGTGCTCACTCGGGTGTTGGTAAAGGTCTCTTTCTCGTGGATGGTTTATTTTTGTTTGCTTATTTTGTTGCTGTTTTGTTTTGTTTTGAGTTTTGCTATCTGTCCGTGTGACCTCCAGGTCACAGCCTAAGTCCAAGAAGCTGCTCACAATTCTTAAGCCTTTTAGAATTTCTTCCACACAGACTTCTCCAACATGACTGTATACTTTATCAGTTCCAACAGGAGAGTCTCTCACTCAAAGGAAGACCTAACCTGTTGTGGGAGATATTTAAATCTCCAACCCAAATAAGACCAGCCTATGAAAACACAACTCAGTAATCATGAATATATTCTGTAAGCCTAGATTGGGCAGATACTCCTACACTACTCTGTTCTCCAGCTATGAGACCCTTATAACTTGAGGAATTTCCAGACTCTTCGTCTGTCCTTCTACCTCCTGCTTCCCAGTCGTCTTCTCCTTCTCTCCTTCGTTGTCTTCTCTCTCCTCTCTTCTCCTCAGTTGTCCTCTCTCTCTTCTCTCCCCAGTGTCATAGTCTCCCTCCTCCATTGTCTTCCTCCAGTCGTCCTCCAGTCATCCTCCTGTTGTCCTCCCCCTGCTCTCTTCCCACCAACCTTTATATCTCCATCTCCCCTTCCTCTGCCCAATCTTTGGCTCCAGCCTTTATTTTACAAATTAAGATGGGCAGAAGGTTCACTAGAATTCAGCTGTGTAATGACTTCACAGGAAAGGGGAATTAGTATTAAAATACAAGGCCTGGGCTATCCACAAACTAACCTGTCCTGAGAACTTTCTAGATCAGGCTTAGAAGCTGGCCTTCTCTTCAGAGAAACTTCTGTTTTGCAATGTCTGTTGGCTAAAAGCAACCACACATCTTATCACACGTAACGAAAGGGAAGTGAATACCAGGCATGGGAATGATGGGCTAATCCAAAGGAAAAAAAGGGGAGAAATGTAATTTAAGGTTAAAAATGAATGAGGTAGGGCTGCATAGATAGACTAAATATAGAAGGAGATTAGTAATACATGGTTTATAAAAATTTCAAAGCAAGTTTCAGAACAATAGCTTCATGCAATGCTACTTTTAAAAATGTATGTGTGTTCATGTACTCGCCTATGCATTCCATTCATCTGAATTTTCATATTTTAATGGGAAACCAGATACAGAATGATACCCAGCAGATTGCTAAACATTTCTTATTAGTTGAATATTTATAGCATGAAACTGCTATTTGCACATTTTATAGAATTTTCAGGTTTTGCAACACAATGAGTTTTGCATAGTTTACATAAAGATGATGCTTATTTACCCGAAAATATATTGTGTTGAATGTATTTTCCTTACATTCTCCCATTTCTAGCTTACCATTTTATCAAGTGAATATATATGTATATATACATTTTTTTCTCATGTGTCTTCTTGGATATTAATTACACTTCTCAGTGTCGTTTATAGAGAGATTTATGCATTAGTATTTAAATACAAAGATGACAAGTACTATATATTATTGGAACAGTCAAAATGAAAAGGGTACTTGAATAAGAAACAACAAGGGCTACAGAAATTGCAATACACAAAATAAGTAAAGATTCCAGCAGTTAACAGTAAGACCATTTCTATCCTTATAATTCATTATGAAGTTCTTCTTTTAATAAACTGTATCCTACTTCAGCAAATAATTATTCTGCAATCTTTCTGCATGTACTTAAGGAAAATTGGTTCATGTAGTGTGTGTTCTACTGTCATTATTACTTAGGTTGGTACTAAGGTCAATGGTATCTCATTGAAGGAGGAGACAGCCATTCAGCGTCTTCTAGGATTCTGTGCGGCAGCACACAGTAAGATCAACTTTTCCTTTAAAGTCATTAAAACTCTGGCCTAAAAAACCATACAAACCTAGATGCTTTTGTTTAAACTGATCTTGAGTTCCCAATCCCTCTGTCATGGTAACATACAACTGTAATCACATTACTCAAGAGGTAGAGGCAGAAGGATTGGGAATTCAAGATCAGTTTATGCAACATAGTGAGATTGGGGTATTCCTCAGCTACATGAGAGTACATTAAAAGAGAAGGAAAAAAAGAAGGGAGGAAGGAGGATAGAAGGAAGGAAGGAAGGAAGGAAGGAAGGAAGGAAGGAAGGAAGGAAGGAAGGAGAGAGAGAATGAGAGAGAATCTGCAATTATCAAGCCAGTTCTCAGAGGGAAAGAGCTGTTTATATCAAAGCTTATTTCCCACTTAACATAAGCCTTGACTTTCCATATTTTACAATGTCACATTTCTGATACTCTGGCCTTTCCCATAAAAACAACATTTATTGAAAGAGCCACAGATTTCAGAAAACCACAGCCCCAAAGATTTATTTTAAATCAACGTATGCTTTTTAAAATAACATTTACCCAACATAAAAAGGAAACCCAGCAAATTTTTTAATTGCGCTAATTTTTTAAAAAAGGTTATTATTGCAATAATCAATTCCAAAGCTGCATTTATTAATGAGATAAACACACTATTCTGATACTTGGGAGCTCTTGACCCCAACACACCAGAGATGTGAAACTGTCTCATTAAGATTCACTCCGTCATGTGCTATTACATTTATCAGCCAAGGGATGTGTTTGTTAATTCTTTCCTGTGAGCAAAATGCCAAGTGCTCAAAGGCCAAGTGTAAACAGTCAAAATGAAGCAGAATATTAAGTAATTACATAACAAATTCAGACAGTGTAGACAATAATTACCAAGACCAAAGCATTCATCTTGGCTCTTAGACATCTAAGCTATCTATTAAAGTACTGGCCCAAGTCCATATAGAAGTGACATTGGGTTAAATGTGTTTATTAAAATAAATTTGAACAGGCTTGTTTGCTCTTTATTATAATTAAGAAAACAAAAGTTAACTGTAAAAAAGATCATCATATTATAATTGGGATCAGATAAAAGGGACTCCCTGAGCTTTCTTTTGTCATATAGTTGGAGGAAACTATGCATGTGTTGCGGAAAAGAGAGATCCATAAAGGGGTTAACTCTTTTTCAACTCTAACATCTGAAGTCATTGGATTTTTACAAGGCACTCTGCTCAGAAATCTTAGATTTCTAATATATCTTGAAATAAATTTATTGCTATTTTCACACAGGGTCAAAGCTGAAGGGCACATATAACTTGCAGACAGCTTCTATGGACACCACCCTCTGTGTACCTCCTTTAGGAATCACAGCACCTGATCCCCAATTAACACAGCACTTCATGGAGAAGGAAAGGCCGTGCCTATTTGACTCACTGTCATCCATCTGTAGTGTCCCAGATGGGGCGACCCTGAATGGCATCGAGCAAGTATGAAGGGGGAAAATAAAGACTCCTCTCCTCCACCATCCTGGGAGCAGAGAACACCACTGTTCTTTTTGGAAAAAAAAAATGTTCAGGTATTCAGCATGGCGAGGTGCAAAAAGAAACTCCAGCTTCTGACAGGCCCAGCACTGACACTTCTTATTCTGCTCCTGGCACTCATTTCAAAGCAGAGTTTCATCCAACAACTGGAGAACATCAGACAAGAGACCTCAGTAATGTCAGGAGTACTGGCTGTTTGCCTCAGCCAAGCCTTGGGATGAAAGAGGTCCTGTTCACCGCTGTTGGAAACTTCCGTTTGTTCCAGTGAGTAGAGAGAAAAGTGCTTGTTTGGGGAAGCCAGGAGTGATCACAGCAACTTCATGAGTCAGAAGTGTGTGGCTCTGGGCCAATTACCCAGTCCCCCTGCACTCTTGTAAAAAATACCAGTAGAGAGAGCAGAGCCTTCCTTCTCTTTGGGGATCAAGCCCCTGCCCTATTCCCATTGCTTCTGAAGTCCTCTATTTCAAAGGGATCATTAGAAAAGTGAAGAAAGTAAGCAGGTTACTGTTGTTTAGGAATATTAGTGCATGGATCTTCCTCTGAAAATGGCCTAATCAAATCTATTCAGTCAGAGTTAATTCATGATTATGATTTCCACTAGTCAACACTGGATATGTTTTGCCTGTGTCTTTTCTAATGATAAATAAATTAAACCAGAACAGTTGGAGGCACAGACAGTGTACTCTTTTCCTATGTCAGCCACCTTTTACCATGATTCAGTCTTCTCTCCAGATTGCCACGATACTGTTGCCTGTAATTAACATATATCTGCAGTGGGTAAACAATTTGCCTTGTGGTTTTTAACACCGGAGTTTAAAGGGAAATAAAATGATCTTTTGGTACAAAGGGACACAATGTGAGCTAATACTGTAACTGCAGCGCCTCAAGGGTCCAGCAGGCTTCAGTCCTAAATCTGAAACTCGGGAGTTGTTATTAAGGTTGTTTGAAAATAATTCCTTTGTATCCATTATTTGTTTAGTGAAAATAGAAATAAACAAATTGGCCCTTTAAATGTTAAACTATACGTTAATATCTTGGAAGTTTTTGCACTTAAGAGAACATATGAAAAAGCTCTATGCGAATGTGTCTGAGGCAGGAGTCTTAGGACAAATTTAGCATTAACATTTGATTTAATGAGACAGAACAAAAGAAGGGTATAGAATGAAGAGTATAATTATAACTGTGTCAGAAATGTAAGTTACAGAAAATTTGCGAGGAGGAGTTCCCCTTTTGGGGGAAGGGACACGCCCAGCAGCCACAGCCTAGAGTAGCCCAGCAGCAGTATCTGGACAAGAACCCATAGTCACCAGGCCCTTAAAGACTTACCTCATGCTCAGTGTTAGCCAACTGCACACCATAAACATCTCAATTCATTTTTCTACAGAAGCTTAACATCAACATTTTATAAAAGAATTTGTTTTTTAAACACCTCAAACTTGCTGGGCAACGGTAAAGCACATGTCTTTTATCCCAGCATTCCAGAGGCAGAGGCAGGAGATCTCAGTGAGTTCCAGGCCAGCCTGGTCTACAGAGCTAGTTCCAGACAACCAGGGCTACACAGAAAAACCCAGTCTCATAAATCAAAAAGAATTAATAAACGCATACTTAAATTATTTCCTTTCCCCAAAATGCTGAAGTGAAAAGAAATAAGATTGGAGTAAGCCTCCAAAATTTTGTTTTCCTCTTAGATTCAAAAAGATGTAAGAGGTGTAAAGGGTCAATAGTGCTGGTAGGTAATGGATCAAATGTCGTTTGATGATTGCGGCACCATGCCCAGTTCAGGGATTATACTAGTGCAATCTTCAAAACACTTGACCTAAAATAGCTAAGTAATTCTCAATGAACCCTTGTTACAGTAAATGAACGTTAATTTTATAACAGTGTTGATGAAGGTGGTGTAATCTTTTCTCAGAAATCTTTTTGTTTTCCAAGAGTGTGTCATTTGCAGGCCTCTGTCAGAAACCAGGATGAGAAAAGCAGATATTTGGTATGAAACTATTTTACACATGATAAGGCCCCTGACTGTTTAAAATCTAAGTTGATTTTGAAAGGATTTCTATAGAGTCATGCAATCCATTTCTCCACGCCTTGTAAGCAGTGGTTTGTCTTTTCCAGCCTCCAGACTCTCCCTTGTTTGTCTCTGTGTTTCACAATGAGCAGTTATATTCTATCTTGGCAAGTATTTTTTTTCTCAACCAAACTCTAGTCTACTTCAGAACAAATAACTCTATTAAAAATGGGGTATAGAGATAAACAAAACATTCTCCACTGAGGAATTTTGATTGGCTGAGAAGCACCTAAAGAAATGTTCAACATCCTTAGTCATCAGGGAAATGCAAATCCAAACAACCCTGAGATTCCGCCGTACACCAGTCAGAATGGCTAAGAGAGAAAACTCAGGTGACAGCAGATGTTGGCGAGGATGTGGAGAAAGAAGAACACTCCTCCATTGCTGGTGGGATTGCAAGCTGGGGGAACCACTATGGAAAGCAGTCTGGCAGTTCCTCAGAAAATCGGACATAGTACTATCTGAGGACCCAGCTATACCACTCCTAGGCATATACTCAAAAGATGCTTCAACATGTAACAAAAACACATGCTCCACTATGTTCATAGTAGCCTTATTTATAATAGCCAGAAGCTGAAAACAACCCACATGTCCCTCAACAGAGGAATGGGTACAGAAAATGTGGTACATTTACACAATGGAGTACTACTCAGCTATTAAAAACAATGACTTCATGAAATTTGCAAGCAAATAGATGAAACTAGAAAATATCATCCTGAGTGAGGTAACCCAGTCACAAAAGAACACACATGTTATGTACTCACTGATAGTAGATATTAGCCCAAAAGCTCACAATACACAAAACATAATTCACAGACCACATGAAGCTCAAAAAGAAGGAAGGCCAAAGTGTAGATGCTTTGGTCCTACTTAGAAGGAGGAACAAAATAATCACGAGAGGTAGAGGGTGGGAGGAAATTTAGAGGAAGAGAGTAGGGGGAAAGGAAAAAGGGGGGACAGGATAAGGTATGGGAAGAGATGGGGGAGATGACCCTTTGGTCAGGAAATTGAACAGAGGTGTAATGGGGGATTGGGGAAAGGGGTAGCTAACAGAAAGTCTCAGATGTCAGGTAAGCAAGAGGCTCCCAGAACCCAGCATTAGCTGAAATGTCCAACAAAGGGGAGAGAGAATCTGTAAAGATCATATCCAGAGGTTAGGCATGGCCTCTGGTTGAGGGATGGGGCCACCCATCCTTCTCAAAAATTTTAACCCAGAATTTCTCCTGTCTAAAGGAAATACAGTAGAGCAGAGACTGAAGGAAAAGCCATCCAGAGTCTGTCCGAACTGGGGATTTATCCCATACCCAAAACCCAGCCACCAAACCCAGTCACTATTGCTAATGCCAAGAAGTGCTTGCTGACAGGCGCCTGATATGGATGTCTTCTGAGAGATTCTGCCAGAGCCTTACCAATACAGATGTGAATACTTGGAGCCAACCATTGGACTGAACATGAGGAACCGAATGGAAGAGTTAGGGGAAGAACTGAAGGACCTGAAGGGGTTTGCAACCCCATAGGAAGAACAACAATATCAACCAACCAGATCACTCCGGAGCTCCCAGGGACTAAACCACCAACGAAAGAGTACACATGGTGGGACCCATGGATCCAGCTGCATATGTAGCAGAGAATAGCCTTGTCCAGCGTCAATGAGAGGTAAGGTCCTTGGTCCTGTGAAGGCCTAGTGCCCCAGCATAGGGGAATGCTAGGGCAGTGAGGCAGGAGTGGGTGGGTGGGTAGATGGGGGAACACTCTCATAGAAGCATGGGGGAGGGGTGGGGGGTTGCAGAGGGGAAACCGTGAAGGGATAACATTTGAAATGTAAATAAATAAAATAACCAATAAAAAATTCAAAAAACTTTATGCTTGTTTCTCTGTATATCAGTGACTGCTACTCATACACAAAGGTCTACTGAAATCAGAGGATGCAGTACCATGAGGAGTGGGTTTGAGATTACCATCTCATTTTAATATGGCAAGACCCTATTGTGGAAGACAACATCATAGGTCATGGGGGGAAATCAAGCTAGTTCTTGACTAGAAGCTTCCTTCTGACTCATGTGATCTTAAACTACAAACTGTTACTTCTCGACATTTACAAATAAAAAATGAGGTTCAGAAAAGCCGTTACTTTCTCAAGCCACTGAAGAGAGTTTCTGACATTTATCAATTGCGCTTGTGCCCTTATCTACTGTGTTACAGTATCTGACAGCAGTCACAGAGCTATGATGTGGGAAGAAGATAGCAATATAGACATGGAAACTGGCTTCAGGGATATTAGTTGTAGCTGAAATAAATATATCACTGTGGTAATTGCCCCAGAAACATTTATTCGGTTGCATTAAATAAGCATAAAACATTAGGACCTCCCATTAAAAAGAAACTGAATTTTGATTAAATAAATACCATAAGCTGTGATAGTCAATATACTCTCCAAGTGCCAGAGAAGGACACCAAGGTAATGACTATAAAAGGTAACAATAGCCATATTCCCACACCATATTCATAAATTGTATGGGCCCTGTATAAATTTTTAAAGGGGCATTACATTGTGTATAAAAGCATTTCCACCTTGCACCTGGAAATTACTGAACTGTAGGGAAGAATGATGCTCTGACAGAATAATGCTTCCCTCTAGGGAGAAAAATGTGCTGGATTTGTTCTTTTAAATTTTTCCCTTTGTATATTTCAAGGTTTATAACTCCCAGAGAGGCGTGTGCACATCTCTGCCTGAACGCAGGCTCATTATGTTCAGAACAAACACCGGAGCAATGTGTCCTGCAGGTGCAATGTTTTTTCCAGCAAAACCATTAGTCCACCAGGAGTTGCCCATTAAACGTGTGTCTTTTTACAACCAGCTGGATCACTTCCTATTACTCATAACAGGGTTATTTACAAATGAGATGCTGAAAGGGTAACATTGTCTGCCTCTGCCAAGGTACCTTCTGTTCTATTAAGAATATTTTAAAAAGTAAGAAACAGAAGGGAAACACATCTTTCCAGTTAACGAGATGCTGGTTAAGGGCCGGAGGCAAAGCCCAAGGCCCTTAAACTAGCCAGTCATTAACTACCAGGCAATGCCTACACAGAGGTCACCTCTGGGGCTAGACAGGAGAGCAGAGACATCTAGGGTAAACATCTGCCTTTACATAATTCCAGAAAGCTAAAGAGCTTGAGAAGACTGAAGAGAAAAACCCAAGGAACACATTTCTTCATCTTCATTAGTGGTCACTTCTGATAACAACAGATCTCTCAAAGAAAACAATGTCATGTCTGATCTCTCTTTATATTCTTATTGACATTTTCTTTATCATCCTTCATGAAATGGACAATTTCACATGTAAGATTCAGTTATAGATCTGGAGGAAATGTTAGGGTTCTTACGAAGCAAGTTCAAAACCCACTTGTTTCACCGCAGCTGTAAGTGGAAGACAGTATTGTGTTGACCAAAGATCTAAAGGAAATAAAGACTCAACAAAATACCTAGCTTGATCTAATTCTAAGGCTACAGTAAAAATCATTGTCTGGCAATATTCACTGTAGGCTGTTCTAGCTTGACTAAAAATAAAATTTAAGTTTGGGTTTGGAAACTGGCTTCTGCCTTGAGCTGCTGTTGGGATGAATTGCATTTGCCTTTGGTTTCCAAATTGTCAGCAGACGTATAAACCAAAAGCAAGTGAAAGAATCTGCTAGGGCTTCAGAGAAAGGAACTAGATTTCTTACTTCTGTGTGTCTAGCTGCTTACACCCATACTGGAACTTACTGGTGTTATTTTTGTAATACAACCCTGTGCTTTGCCATGATGCACATATAGGCTAGGAAGCTTGCTATATATCCTATAGTGCTGGAGTCCAGTTTTGATCAGTCACTAGAGACAGCATCCTCATACAATCAAGAGATACAATACACACAAGATGAATGAAGTTGCTGGCAACAAAATATGACGCAATGTTTTACAGTAAATTTATATTTTATAAGTATATTTTTTAAGGAATAAACACTTAAGTGATAAAAACTATAGTAAATGCATGAGCTAGTAACATATATATCAATGGTTGTGCATTGCATATGATTGCATGTCCTGTGCATTTTGGACCAGGAGCACAGTGAATTTGTACCAGATCCACCAGAAACATGTGAGTGATCCATTTTAAGCTGTCATGATAGGATAGTTACAACTCTACTAGGCCATAGGAATTTCTTAGCTCTGCCATAATCTTAAGGGTCCAACACCGTATGTGTGCTTTGTCACTGAAGGAAAAGTTGCAATGTAGCCAGTGCAGCAATGTAGCCAGTGAATGTTCTCACATGTCATTCTGTGGGTTTTACCTCCAAGTCTTGTAACTTTGCCTCTCATGGATCACCAATGCATAGGACTCTGAAGTTCGTTACCTGCCTCAGAAATAAGCAAACAAACAACCCCCCCCCAAAAAAAAAAACAAAAACCAGAAAGAAATGTATACAGATTCCTTAAGTCTAAGTTAAAATAAAAGATGGCTTTATAATACATACTCAAGGAAACTTAGTTCTTAGTCTCAATATGTCTCTTCACCACATACCTCTTCTTTTGCTATCATTCAAGGAACATCTTTTAATAATCTCTCCCAGTCCAAAGGTTGTCACAGGCAATTATGCATTGCCCTAAACTTGCATAAAAACCCCCTGTTAGCAGGTTCTTCTACACAGAAACCGTTTAAGGACTGTCTGCTGTCACTTCAGTGCCCGTTTCTTGTTTCAAGCTGCTTATTAAAACACCTGTTTCCAATCAAACACAAATTCTCATTGCGAGGCATCTGGTGAATGAAATTACTCCATCTTCATCCCACAGTGATTTCAAGCATGTGGACTCCACTGATAGGTGCAATTCCTTTCACTTACATTGATGACTCACATGAAGTAAATAAGAGCCGAAGGGAGGGAGAGATGATTATCAAAATGTCTCTTCTTAATTCAATGCAGAACATATCTTACAGCTGTGAAAGGCCGAATGTCATAAAAAGAAATTCAGAAGAACTCGTTAGAGACACTACCCTCAGTGGAGGCTCTTCCAGGTCGGATAATCCCCTTAGGGACCTATATTAGTGACTTTTGCCTAGCTAGAACCAAAATACATGAGAAAACAACTCAAAGGAGGTGAGATTCAGTGTGCTGTTCAGTTGTCAGAAAAGCATCCTCTTGCATCAGACAGGAAGAGATGCAGAGATCCATAGGCAGGCATTACACAGAGAATCCTTGAAACACATAAAGCTGTAAGTGAGATGTCTCCATCAAATCCCTCCTCTCAGAAATCAAGGAATCCCATGGAAGAGGAGGCAAAAACAATGTAAGAATCAGAGGGGCTGGAGGATATCAGGAGAACAATGCCTTCTGAAGCAAGTGAGGTAGACTCATAAAAACTCACAGAGCCCAAAGCAGAAGAAAGTGGCTGATAAGAGTGTGTGAAAACGTGGTGCTCTGGCTTTTATACCTGCTCTTGGGGTTCTTTTCCTTCTGTTAGGTTGCCTGGTCCAAACTCAGTGTGATGGTTTTGCTTTATTTTATTATATCTTAATTTGTCATATACGTTCTCTCTTATGGCCTGTTCTTTTTGCGTAAGAAACAGAAGATAATTAGATCTGGTGGAGAGGAAAGGGGATGTGGGGGAGAACTGGGAGGAGCAAAGGGAGGGGAAACGGTAAGCTGGATATATTGTATGAAAAAATCAATTATCAATAAAAGTAAAAAAAAAAGTTAATTAATTAATTAGCTCAATATTTATTTTGGCTCCGAGTTTTAGAGCATTCCTTCCATGACACACTGGTTCTCGGGTACAGTGTCATGGCAGTGGAAGTATGTAGTATAAAGGCTTCTTCCCTTCATGACAGACAGGAAGCAAGACAGGGAAGAATAAGACATCCTCAAGGACTCACTCTACCTCTAACTGAACTCTACTCCCTAAAGTTTGCATAAATGACCAAAACAGTAGCTGTAGATACCAAACATTGAACATATGAGCCTGTGAGGGGATGGATATAGTTTGTGTTCGGATTATAACGGACCCTGATCTTGATCCTGAATTTTTTTGTGGATTAGTAAATCCATCTGCTAATTCTTTCCTTTTCTGCCATTGTTTTCTCCCATTTTGGGGGGATATAGAGTTTTTTCTTTCATAATATACTCTGATTACAGTTTCCCTCCCTCAACTCCTCCCAGTTCCTTGCCACCTCCCCTCCCACCTGGATCTACCCCCTTTCTGTCTCTCTTTAGAAAACAAACATGCTTCTAAGAGATAATAATAAAATTAATATAAAATTATAGGATAAAATAAAAAACAACACATCAGAATTGGTCAGAACAAAAGAGCTCAAATGTAGGTACGCAGTATAGAGAACCACTTTTCACACACTGAGGAAGCCCATAAACACACTAAACTGGAGGCCTTAGTATATATTCAAAGAAAACTCTTTCTGCCTCCTCTTCCTCGGGATTCCCTAAGCCCTGAGAGGAGGGATTTGGTAGAGACATTTTGTTTAGGGCTGAATGCGTGTCTCACTCTCAGTATTATAACTAGCTGTGGGTCTCTGAATTTTTTCACATCTGCTGCAGGAGGAAGCTCCTCTGACGAGGGCTGAGGATGGCAACTATCTATGAGTACAGCAGGATGTCATTAGGAGTCGTTTCTCTGTTGATCTGTTTGTGTTCTGAAGAACTTTTAGGTTCTATCTCATGGAGTGGGTCTTAAGTCTAATCAGGCATGCTGTCTAGATGTTTTCAGCAATAGGGCCTTGCTTTCATGAGATTCCCACGAGACCCCTTTGGCGAACAACTCAATTAGATGTAAGCTAATCCCAGTATTAGAAGCTTTGTTTGGGGCCCAGTTGAAATTCCATCTCTCCCGTTATCTGGCAATTTCTTTTACCTGCTCTTTATATATGTATATATTTTATCATGATTCTACTATATTAGGTTTCCATCCTACCCCTCAAATGGCCCCTAACATTTTCTGTCTTTCTCCATATTCTCTCACTCTTCAACTTTCTTCCTCTTGGTCCTCCCATTCCAATTCTTCCTCCATCCACAAATATATATTCTATTTCTCTTTCCTAGGGAGATCTATCTGTTTCCCCTAGTTCCTTACTCTATACCTAGCCTCTGTGTTTCTATGGATTGGCTTGTTTACCATTGACTTAACAGATTATATCCACAAGTAAGCAAATACATACCATATTTGTCTTTCTGGGCCTGTGTTACCTCACTAAGACTGATCTTATTCAGATCATGATAGACTCTGATCTTGTTTGTGAATTTTTTGGTATGCTTAAAAATGAAGATGCTAATTCTTATTGGCAATTTTACAAAAGATGAAGAAAAAGAAAGAAAATGAATTATTAGTCACATATATTCTCCACGTAGAACAAGTTTTTAAAAGGTATTCTCTCTTTTTCATCACATCACACCAGTTTTTGCAATCTTTGGATGTAGTTTACCTTTTCAGAGTTTTATGTTCTGTCTGGTCCTCAGTATGTTACAAGGTGGAACCTCTAAGAGGTGGCTCTCCTGGAAGGCTTTTAAGTCATTGGTGATAACCATTGTGTTGCCAACTACCATCAGGCCATTGTCAATGTCCAGATGCTTATATTTTTGATTCTCCAGAGCTAACCATTTATGCTTTGTTATAAGTGTGTGTGTGTGTGTGTCCACACGCATGTGCATGCATGTGCGGGAATTGCAATCCACAACATCAGAGGGCAACTTGCCATACTCAGTTCTGTCCTTCTATCATGTGGATACCTGTATTTGAACTTGGATCATCAAGCTTGACAATGAAAGAATCAATTTACTGAGCCATCTTACAGGCCCCTAAAATGTTTACAGGCATAGTTTTACGATACCTTACCATTTCTGCCTCAATGTTGAATAGCTAAGGATTGTTTTAAAAAATGTTTCAAGTGGCCAGTTTGCAGTATCCAGAAAATTCAATCATAATTGGCTGTAATTTCCTCTAATTGTTTTGAGTTTTGTGGCACTTTGAGCCTGCCTAAAAGCTAGTACAAACCCAGGATCGTTCACATTTTCCAAGCGTTTTTCTCTATTTCAGCTTTCAAATTAGCATGCTAAAGAACAGCTGTTTCTTCCCATCCTTCCCAGATTAGATATTGAAAACATAAAGCTTGTCATTAGCAATGAAGGGTACTCAATATATATCAGATACTTAAATAATGATTACATGTTTAGCATCAATGTATGCTTGTAGTTAGAAAATATTATAACTTCCGTTTTACAAGAAAGCAATACAGTTTTATAGTGTGATTGTGGAAGATGCCAAGTTAGTCATAGGGAAAGCATTACCTTTCAACTAATGTTACTTCACTCTGTGCTTTTTAGACTCAGATCCCACAGTGAGACATTTTCTCATCACACCATATGTCTCTGGTATTTTTATAAGCTACTTGGGCTTAGAATTAGAAAGCTTCTCTCTATGCATGTCGGAGGTGAGTTCTTTCATCTGAAAATCAAGTCTTTGGGCTAGGCTGACATCAATTTATCAGTCATTCAAACTGCGCAGGCACCATGACAATTAGTTGATCTCCTGTCATTACACATGTCAAGAAATACATTCCCTACAAACTGCTACTTGTTCTTGTCACTTACTAAGAAATGCAGATCTTTGTATTATGTTACTAAGGATGCTTTTGTGCAAAACCTACAAAAAAAAATAACTATCACCAGTAGTAACTATTACTGAAGGGTGGTGGCTCTATCCAGTAATTGCATTCCCAAGAGTCTGAAGCATTTGGGTTGCCCTGAATTTAATTAAGGCCATCCTGGAAGATAGTAAGGAGGAAAAAAAACCACAAAAAGTACAATAGAAATGAAAGTAAGGATGATAGGACTGAAAGTCTCTTCTGTGAGTGAAGTCAAACTCAGGATAACATGAATTACCTACAGTGCTTCTCATTATGAGGTACGAGACTAGTGTCTGGGGATGATGCCTTACGCTGGCAAAGCACCCTCTCTGCTTGGTAAGTTGGAGGACCTGAGTGAGGATGGCTAGTACCTGTGGTACTAGAGGCACTGGAGGTACCCGCCAGGTTCAGTTGCAGGAGCCTGTAATTCTATCTCTGGAGTGTGCTGGAAACAGGAGGATCCTGTGGGCTTCAAGCTAGGAAGCTAGATTAAGAATCAGTGGAGCCCCTGAGCCTGTTTTCAGAGAGATCGTGTCCAAACACTAAGGTGGAAAGTGATTGGGAAAGATCTTGCTATCACCCTCTACACACACACACACACACACACACACACACACACACACACACGCACACACACAGAGTTATTACATAGTAGGTATAGTTTGAGTCTCATGCAAATCTGTATTTTAAGCATCTGTGTGAGTGCATTAAGACATCACATCACCTTGGCTCTAGGTACAGAAGGGCATTCACTACAGGAATTACAGAGAACTGCATGTGGTCCGATTATGGGTCTTTTTAATTGCCTTCTTTAGTGTTCAAATTTTTTCTAATGAACACACATTAACAAAAACCCAGAAAATATGTTTTAAAAATCATAAAAGAGATCGATAACCAGCCACAAAATATCCATTTTTTTAAAAAAATAAAATTAAATTCTTCAAAAAAGGACATGCTAACTTTGAAATGTTCTGGGATAGGAGTTCTGTAAGACCCTAAAATAAGTGATGAACCGCATAATTAATAAATAATTAAATAATAGTTAATGTCTGAAATAAGTGGAAGACCAAATAATTAATAAATAATTAAATAATAATCAATGCCTGAAATAAGTGACAGACCACATAACAAACAAACAAACAAACAAACAGAAAACACGTCTAAAATAAGTTAAAGATGACACAAAGGGCCTCCTCTATTTTCTACTGAACAGTGGTCGCTATCAGAGAGAGATACTTGCTATGGACAAAGCAAAGGCTTTGCCTTTTTTCAGCGGTGTTGCCTGTTTGGTTTAGACTTGGTCTTTCTTTTTGTTTGGTTTTATTGTTTCTTTGTTTTCTTCTTTTAGGGTTTTAGTTTGGTTTGGTTTTGAGGCAGTGTCTTACCACACAAGTCTGGATAGTGTGGAACTCTGTAGACCAGGCTGGCCTGGAACTCACTGAGATCTGCCTGCTTCAATCCCCCATGTGCTGGGATCAAACGCAGCATAGCCTTAAATGCAATGACCACCCAATATTTCCAAACAAGTTAGCCAATATTTGGGTCAGCTGGAAGCATATATACGTATTCGATAACAATTTTCCCTTGCTCTCTCTTTTTTTTTCTACAACATTTATTTAGATCATGGAACCCCCCACAACTCCTCCCAGATCGGTTCCTCCGTACCCACCCAACTTCTTGCCCTCTCTCTCTCCCTTCCTCTCTGTTTCTCAAAAGAATAAAAACTAAATCAAAACTAAAAATGAGCAAAGAATCAACAAAATAACAAAAGAACCAAAAATGCAACAAAACCCCACAGCAAAAACATAAGGTCTATTTTGTGCTGGACACCCAGCCTGCCCAGGAGTGTTGCTGGTATACACAGTGACAGTCAGTTGAGGAGAAAACTAGTATTCCCCTTCCTAGCAAGTATCAACTGCAAATAGCTTCTTGTTGAGGGGTGGGACTTTGTGTGCACTTTCCCCGCTCAGTGCTGGGGTTTCGCTGTCTTTGAACCTGAGCAGAGCTTCTGTGCATGCTGTCACCGTCTGTGTGAGAGCGCATGTGCATCAGTTATGTCGTGTCTGGAAGACGCTGTCTCCTTGGAGTCATTCGTCACCCCTGGCTCCAACACTCTTTCCAACACCTCTTATGCATGGATCCTTGAACCTTGAGGGGAGGGGCTTGTGCTGATGTCCCATTTAGGACTAGTGCTCCAAACTCTCTCATTCCCTCCCTGCTCGTTTTCTAACTGTAGGTCTCTGCTTATTACCTTCTATTGCAAGTCACTGCTTTGATAATCCTTGAGCGATGCACCGATCTGCGGATACTGCACTATGTCATTGGGAGTCATTTTCCTTCTATCCTCTTTCCACAGAATCACAGTAGTGCCTTTCCCCCTAGGCCCATGAGCTATCTACACTAAGATTCTTTGCCACTTTTTGCTGTGTATTCAGACTATCCTGAACTTGAGGTCTTCCTACTGCAGAACTCTGTTTCTTGAGAGTTGAAATTACAGGCTTGGACCACAAGCCTGAAGTAGAGAATTTTTAGAAACCTTAAAATGCCAACAGAAATGTTTTTCCTTTGACTTCTGTTTCACTGTAATGCAACTAAATGCAATTTATTAAACTCAGTAAGCTGAGTTTATAATTATATAGTATAAGTTTAATGAAACTAAAAGAAGTTAACCTTTATAAAATGGACAAATGCCTTTAAAACGCTCTTGTGAAGGAACCACAGAGAGCAGCTAATCTTGATTGTTCAAGTTCAAGCAAACAAAATAACAGAGCAGCCAACCATCACTCCTTGTGCTATATCTCACTAACACAAATGATAATAGCAATAACATAACAACAGTAGTAAATATACTAAGCCTTAAACACAATACACCTCTCATATTTCTGAACAAGCTATTGAATATTTGTAATATATTTCAGCATATATACATATTTGATAACAAACTAACCTCATATTCCGGGCAGTCTGCTCCTTAAAACTGTAATAGTACAAAGCCACTGCTAAAGCAAGATACAAGAAATGAATATACACGACAGAAACAAAAAAAAAAAGTGATGATTACAAATGCCATTTGGGCTGAGTTGTACTAAAATTTTACTATTAAGCCTTACAGAAATTGCTTAGAAGTGTCTTTTATGGTCCATTATTTTCAATAGAAAAACTTAGCACTGCAGTACATACCAATGAGCACAGGTCTCCTGGGAACAGTGAAATGGACTGAAATCATGTAACAAGAACAACAGAAAATCTGAAACTTTATTTTTTTTCCTACAAATGTTGCTGGAAAATAGAAAAGATTGCCAAAAGGCATAAGAGAGATAGTCACAAACACCAGCATGTGGACACAAAGCTCGGAATTATGCTGTGTCTCTACTTGTGATGTTTAGTAGCAGCTGTCTCCATAATAAAGCCTATTATTTTTTGCATCTAATTAAAAATAGTATATTTGGATGTATCCACTGACAGAGTGGATGCCTGGGACTGTGATGGAAAAGGAAGTCTGCGCTCAGAGGTAGACCCCTGTGAAATCCATTCGTTGCATCTTTCATGAGGAAGCAAAGGTGACAGAGAGTAAGTGAGAGGCAACCAAAGTGAGTAAACCTCTCATATGCACCAAGGAGGATTTCTGCTCCAGCTTCAGCTGGCCACAACTCAATAGGAGCAACACACTGCAGGGCTGGACAGGGAGATACCCTGCACTTTTAGTGGTGGGCTAAGAACAAAGAGGATGAGAAAAAAAAAGAGTCTTGTAGTCTTGTTCTTGAGACTTTTATGGCAGAGAAAATAAACTAGTTATCCAGTACCAAGTGATAAGTCCTGGCAATATACATGCAAGGAACATAATCCACACTGAGCAGGTTGTCACTAGGAACGTATGCATATAAACATCTACACATGTAACAACAGTTAATGGGAAAAGAGTCCATAAACTTGAGAGAGGGCAAGGAGAGTGTATACGAGAATTGGGAGGAAAGAATGGGAGGGAGAGAAATGATGTAATTATATTACAATCTCAAAAGATAAAGGGAGTAACAGCAATGGAGAGAAACAAAACAGAGGAAAAGTGAAACACAGAAGGATTCACGAGTGCTAGAACGGAACACAAGCACTCTTTTGCAGCATGCCAGGGATCAGGAGCTATCTGATCCCTAAGTACTTGAAAGTGGTTTTAAAAGATGGGTTGTGTGCTTTGCTTCCACAAAAGATAAAGATAAGTTTGAGGGACCTTTAATCTGGTGGAGAGCAGTTAGCTGCAATATGTTCCCAGGTGACAGTCCCTACATTTGCATCCCCAATCTGTATTTTTAACATGAAGTTGCAAGGTTTGTCTCCTTAAAAAGAAATGGAGGGTAGGAAAAGAAAATTTTAAAAGTTAATATGGAAAAACATTCCCTCCTTTGTAGAATTCTTGTCCTTGCAAACAACACATAGAAGCTAGGTCTGGCAATATATGCCTATAATACTAGCACTCTTGTAAAGCTGAGGCAGGAGAATTCCAAGACCAAATCTTACCTGCACTATACAGCTGGACTCCATCTCAAAAAAAGTGAACCCAAACAAGGTACAAGTAACTTTTTTTTTCAAAAATCCATAAAGGTACACTTCACAGACCCGCAAATGGACCTTCTGCTATGTTCTCTCCGTTTCTCTGTGCATATCAGCTGTGCTACCATGACCTTGTCATTCCCCCGTTCTTCACTTCCTTCTATCTCTCTTAATTTAAGTTTTTATTTTCTGTTAGAATTTAATACTTGAGTACTGTCCATCAGATCATTTCCACCCCTTCCACACCCCTCGGAACCCCCATCCCCCACTCACTCTTCTTTAACTTTTACAATGTATATGCATGTACATGTATATGTGTGTTTATAAATCTTACTGTGTCCACTTAGTGTTGTTCATAGGTATATGTGTTTAGGATGACCACTTGAGATTGGAAAACCTATCAAGGAATTCATCCCTGAAGAAAATTGACTCTTCCTCTCAGGAGCCTTTATTTCTTCTTCAAGGATTAAGACCTTGTAAAAAATACCCTCATATGCATATTGGCATTTCAACTGGCATTGTCTTTGTACAGGTCTTGTTTAGGTAAACACATCTTTGAAATTCCATGTGCAAAACATCTCTTTCATGTATAGGAGACAAACTCACAACAGTTGTGGTCCTCTGGTTCTTACAGTCTTTCTACCCCATCTTCCATGAGTTTCCTCGAGCCTTGTGTGCAGGAACTGTGTTATAGGTACATTCGTCAATTGAGGTTACATCCCCCACACTCACTCATTCTCTTACATTTTGACAAGCTATGGATCTCTGTATTCATATCCTTCTATGGCATAAAGGAAATTCTTTGATGGGGTGAGAGTTACACTTATATTCATATAAGGATCCATATTTGGAATACATTTAGAAATGGCATATATTTAGTAAAATGGGAGTACTGGGTTCTCCTCTAATTCTCCCTTCCAGCCACTAATAGTTGGCTATGTTTACAGTACCATGAATCCCTTCCTATTCAGCAGGTCTTAAGTCCAATTAGACAGCTGAGGCTTTCCCCTAAGATGAAGGTACAGCTTTTGTACCACTGGGGATATCTTACCAGGCCGGTCATTGTAGCTTTACAGCTGGATGGCACTGTTTTTGGTTTTCTCCCTTGGCAGTTTGGATAGCACTTTCTGATACTATGAAAGACGGTTCTCAAGGAGGAGGTTTCCAAGTCAGCTTCAGTTTGATTTTTCTAAGTTCTATGTCTGAAGTGTGTGATGTCTTCCTCAGTAAGGTTTTACCTTCAAGTTCTGAGAGGTGACCAAAGGCAACTGCAATAGACTATATTATAAGAGGACTCTCTTGGATCTCCCTGGCCAACAATTCAAAGGGAAGTTTTCCATGCCTGGTTCAGGAATTTTTAGGATCTATTTTGCTCTTAGCACTCCATATAACATAACTTCATAACACCATTGTATATATGTATATAATTATCATTTATATTTAATACTTATATGCATGTATATAGTTATGATTTATATTTAATATAGTTAATATTTATATACAGCGTATATAGTAACAGAACAAAAAGTTTTCATAATCAGCATTTTTTACTACGTATGTTTGGTAATATCTGGTAAGTATGTCATAGCAAATCCCACATGGTGTTATAGGTTTCAGATGCTATCTGTCAACATTCCTTGCCTTTGGGATTTTGGAAGATAGGCATGTCAAGCTTAGCTATACTTACAAGAGTTTTATCTAAAATTCAAGAGCAGTTAGGTCAGATATAGGGATGGGTAAAAAATAACCTACTGAGTGGACAAGAGGTAGCATAAATTAATTTTTTTCTCTCAATCTGAAAAATTTCCCATTCTCCACAATTCTGAAGTGTTTCCCATCACTCTGTAGACTCTGCAACACAGACATAACCTTTGGGGGAAAGCTCTGTTAACAATATACATACATATAAATGTATATATTTACTCACTGAGAGCTCTTATAAAATTTAGCTGATAGAGCACGATGACTTTTAACACAGTTCACTGGTCTACAGGGGGAGATGTGTGTCAAAGAAGTTTCAGAATCCTTAAAAACAAGAGAATCCCGCAAGTTCCATTTCATACTGCAAACAAGCACTTGTCAGTGTAGATTAGATCACCATGGGTGAGAAGTATTTTCCCAAGCAAACCATTGTGCTTCCTAATTAAACTGTGCCTGTTTGAAACAAATTGTTTTTGCTGTTGTGTGGGCTCTAAAGCCCTCGCTGAGTCTCATGGTTCACAAAGGACACGAGGAAGTATCATTTCAGAAACAGAACATTTTCCAGGAGGAACTGATGATCTCCAGAGAGTGAAAGACCTTTATTTTCTCAAGCCTTGAGGTAGTTTATGCTTCTGTTTAAATACAAACTCCCCATAAAAATCACAGCCATTAATCTTAAAATTCAAGAAGTCTCCACTGTCGCCATATAGTTTTATTACAGAAAAAGGGGAGAATTAAATTTCTTTACTCTTCCCAAATCAGATAATGGAACTCACATCTTCCTCCCTGTCTTGGTTATTTATTTGGGACTTTCTGGTAAATACTTTATAATATGAGCATCAAAGCAAATGTTCAAAGTAATCATTTAACCTAGGAACAGGAACATTAGTTGGTTTTGGTTTGCTTTTCTGATTGATAGCCCTAAGTACTCTTAAAGTCACAATTAATCATCAACAAAACCAATCATATTCTCAATGAGGAAATAACACATCTGTTTAACAGGCAATATAATGCTATAGAATAAATGTTCCTGAAAATTAATAAGTATCTTTTCTGGGATAAATATGATGCCTACTATTTGTAAGATTTTAAATATAGAAGACTAAAGAAACATAATGTGAAACAGTGAAGTTCTCCCACAAAATGGGAGCACACATGGTCAGTATTCATGAAGGAAAAATCTTGGTAAACTGAGAACCACCCATATTCCAGAACCAGGTGTTCCCCAAGTCTGCCTTGAGCAACAACTCAGAACCAGCAACTATATGATCACACATTTCCACCCTGCCACAAGTCGTACCCTATATAAAGCTCATGGAATCACAGTTCTCTCTCCCTCTCTCTCTTACACCTCCTCAGAAATGACCTGTCACCTCTCTCCTTCCCCCCAATAATCTCTTGCAGAAGCTCTGTTCTGTGGTGTGATCTCTGGGACACTCCCTGGCCCACAAAACCCTGACAAAGATAGTTAGGTATTCTCTACTAAAGTCAGATCTGTAGACTCCTATGACCCAATGATTTTATTTCTAAGGCTGTAGACCAGAGAATCTTCTGCAGAGTGGCCATTAATAGACATATATAGCCTTGCAAGCAACATTGTTCACAGTCGTACTAAACTAGCAACAAACCAAACCTCCACTAAAAGAATTATTGAAGATTTACAACTGGAATCCTATGTCACAAACACATGAAGGACAGGTACATCCTACATGGGTATCAATGTATGTTTGTAATGACATACAGGCATATCAATGGAAATACATGAAGTGTACTAGGACCTATTTTACAAAAAATAAGTAAATGACAGCTGCATGATACTGAAGTGACTCAGCCACATTAAGGAAAACTCTGGTCATACCCTACTTTTACATGCAAGTCTGGAGTTTGTTTTCATTATTTATGTGGATAGATATCACTGAGATGATGTTGAAGAAAGAGAGTAAGTCAGAAAAAATATTTAAACTTATAAGATTCAATAAAAGAGATTAATAAATTTTAAAGCTTTTGAAGATATGTACTTGAATTTAAAGTAAAACCAAAGGGTAGCTATTCTATGTCCCAATATGATTTATCACTAGATTCAAAAGAAAGAAACATGAAAAATGAAAGATACCTGATGTCATTCTTAGCTGAAAGATGGGATACTGATGGACTTGTATAGCGGTAGCAACAAGAAATCTTGATGTTACAGTCAAGGCTGTAACAGAGGTTTCATGATGTCATCAAAGATCATGTTCTTTGTGTATTCTGGCTCATTCTTTTCTCTTCCTAGGTTCTGTTCTCATTTAATAAAGGACTATTTCACTGAGAGCAGTATGTCTCCAATCTGAACAGCAGAGAGATACAAGAAAACACAGGAGCTGAGGCAATATCTACAGGTAAGGTGTGCTTTAGAACAAAAAAAATTTCATTCTTCCTGGCCCCTCTCCATGAAACTTTGCTCCCTAGCAAACACTGAGCAGGTCTCTCTCTCTCTCTCTCTCTCTCTCTCTCTCTCTCTCTCTCTCTCTCTCTCTAAGGTGAATCAAAATTTTCAGTTTAGATTAAAAAGAATGACAAAGAAATAGTCAGAATTGCAGGGTCCTTGCCTATAGCACTATCTGCTCCAAACCTTGTTTGCAGAAACCTAACTCCTGTAACATGACTTAAACCCCATGAACCCAGATGCTACATCTATGCCTGGTCTCTTCAACTTCTCCTACACCTTGCTTAAGAAATTAGCCCTCTTCACATATCCTAATTTCTTCCCAAGCAATCAAACGTTTGGATTCCCTCACTTATTATATCTTCCCACCAGGAGACTGAGTATTGACACCAGAAGTGTTTCTGTAGTAAAGATCCCACAATTTACTGAATTATTCTTCATTTCATGCAGCTTTGTGGACAGTATGACATAAAAAAAGAAAACATTTGTTTTGAAGAAAGTTCTGGTCTGCTCCAAAGCACCAATCAATCAATTTATATGACTTTATAGAGCTCTTTATTCCTCAGATGACAAAGTGTATGTTCCTCAGATGACAAAGTGTACATACCACATGGGATCAGACAATAAAAACAAAACCACAAAATGTTTGTGCTTCTCAGAATTCCTAGGTGAATTTTGCCTTTAGCCAGGGAAAATCACAGTGCAGCATCCTGAATATGAATTTTAGTCTATGCTTCTGGAGGAGAGTTAAATTAATTTTACTCATAAATAATGTAAAGCATTGATTAGCTATTAAAACAAACACATATCTCAGGATTAAAAATTTGCATAAGTATCTCAGCTAAAAGAAAATACTCCAATGAGACTGGTTCTTTCTGCAAGCTCTCTAAGATGCCATACTGCTCTTCCATTCAGTAGACCTTGGCAAAATATTCGAGAAACAATGTATGCCTTGTACATTGTCAAACACTTAACAGGTGCTCAATGGCAGTAAAGAGAAAACTTCCTCATCTAGTAAAATTTATGTTCAGTGGCTATTCCACAGGAGCACAGAGAACTGCCTGTCACACCAACTATGAGGCATCCACAGGAAGAACAAGAAAATTATAACACCACTGAGACCAAGCACAATATGCATGTGACAGAATCAATAACCTCTTGAGCCCAGTAGACTAAGAAAGATGTTTCATTTTTGAGAATTAAGAACTTTGGGGAGAGCTCATAGCCTGAGGCAAAACCAAAGGCTATTTAGCCAACGGAAATCATTAGCTTTCTGAAATAACTGCCCTGTATCCTCTCTATCAAAGCAATGCACACCCACTTAGGAAAGAGCAGAGAGATGGAGTGCTTGCTAATATAAAATCTTAAGGATACCATGTAGTGTTTAAGGAAAAGGAGAAATGTCTGCCTTCCCTTTGGATCAGTCTTCTTAGACCAGGCAAACAACTCTCATTGACTTAGCAGCTTGGGTGAGAGGAATAAAACCCTCCATGCTTTCAAGCTTAGTGATGGAATCCACTAGAAAGAAACTAAGAACTTGCCTGGGACAATTCACCTTTGTGAAGTAGGATTTATATTTTAAAAACAAGATAGAGTAGCAAGGCACATTCAGAGAAGCTTGTATTTTGGAAGAGTACATTTTAGTTTGGGAAACTTGTGTTTTCTGTGAACAGATTCCATGTATTTGTGCAGCGAAACAGTATTCATGGAAAGTCAATTTTTATTATGGAATGAAGTCAAAATGGCTTAGAAACTCTTGGCAGAAAGTACTCTTGGGCCATACATACAATGCAACTGTAGCATAAAGAGGTTATAGACTTTGTCAGTCCAACCAGATCATGATTCGCTCCAAATTTATTTTTCTGCTTCTCCTAAGTCTATATTGGCAAGTGACCCAAACCTTGGAAAATTCGCTTCCTGTAAGAAATATCCTAATTATATTTAAACAAAGACCAAAAAGTTTATGTTAAATCACTCGAATGGATAAAAGTATGGCTTTGTTTGCCCACAAGTCTTTTTCCTTTTTCTTAATACTATCGTTGAAGACACTGCTGAAGCTCAATCCAAATATCTCTGTCTCCCAGTCTTCATGCCACCTAATCCCTTTCCTTTAAGTGTGGCTTGGATGGGAAATTGTCCATCTTATGAACAGAAAATGTCAAAAGTAATGAAGACAAAAGTCTATGGTTTGTGGTGACTACAAGTACATGGTCATTCATGCCACGCTCACTCTTCTCTCTGCTCACTCTCAGAAAGAAGCTGCTATATCATGGACTATCCTACAGAGAATTCCCCATGGTAAGCAATAAACGAGCCTCTAGCTACATTACCATCCATCAACAGTGAGAAACTGAACCTGTTAACAGTTATATAAGGATTCTCAGCAGTGTGTCCCAATAAAGCCTGAGTAGAGATACTGTTTCATGATATTTAATGTGTCATAAGGAGGAGAAAAGGGAGGGAGGCATGCATTCTGAATCTACAGAAACGAAATAGATGGTTGTTTGATTAAGCTGCTAAGTTTGGGCACAATTTGTCATGCAGCAATAGGTAAATGTAACACCAATTATTTACCATTGGCAGATGAGAAATACTAGGGAATGATGCTTTTTTTCTCACTAAAATAATAAATAAATTATCTTTTCAAAGACAAGGAAAACAATAAAATAACAGCAAAATATAAGGATGCTGAAATGGAAGACAGGATTAAAATAAGAAGAAAAGCAATATGATGCTTATGTATTTTATTGAGAATTTCATACATGCATACAACATCTTTTGACCAAATCCACTTTTATTTCCTCCACTCTAACTCCACTCTTCCCTCTACTACCATTTTGTCCTTCCTAACGTCATGGGTTCTTCTTTTCTCCTTAAACCCACTAAGTCTACTTAGAGCTACCCATGTGCACAGGTGAAGGGCTATCTTCATGATTCTTCCCTGAAAATACTTACTCTCCATCCCACAGCATCTATCATTTGTCAATAACTTCTCAACTAAGGATGGGACTTCATCATTCTCCGCTACCCTCAGTGCTGGGACTTACTTAATCCTGTGCAGGTTGTGCACACACAGGCACAGCCACAGTGAGCTCATCTGTGCAATGGCTTGTTATGTCTGGAAAATACTATTTTGCTCTAGATACCCACTACCTCTGAATTCTGCAATCATTCTATTGTATTATGATCCCTGGTCCTGGGAGTTGATATGGTATGATATTGATATCCTGCTTAGAGCTGAAAATTCCAACCTATTATTCTTTGCCTACATTTTTTCAAGTTTTGAACATGATGTAGAGAAAGTGAAAAGAAAATAATCCTCATTCATGGCTAGAGGAAATGTGAAATGGTCCAACCACTTAGAATTTAGGAGTTTCTAAAGAATATCCCTCTAGTTCTAGCAGTACCACCCCTAAGTGTATACTCAAGAGGGTTGAAAACACAGATCCATAGAAATACTGGTACAGCCATGCTCATAGCAGCATTACTTATAACCATTAAATAAAAAACCCTCAAATCTGAGATGAATGGATGAAGTAAACATGGGCCATCTCATCCAGCGTAATGCAGATCAGCTCTTGAGAGAAATGAAGGAGCGATCACACTACAGTGAGTGTGAACTGTGACGGCTATGTGCCAAGTGAGAGATGCCGGTGCAAACAGATACAGCCATGGGGATCACTGATTTCAGAATGTCTGAAGTAGGAAAATCTGTACAGAGAAAAGTGGGCTTCTGATTGGCAGGGCTAGAGGAGCAGTATATTGAGCGATGCCTGATTTATAGCTTGGGGATTAGTGGTTATATAACACTACAAATATAGTAAAAACATGACATCTTATGTACTAACATGGTTAAAAGTTGAGAATGATATGTTACAGAACATTTAATTTCCTTCTTAAGGATGAGTTAGTGAAGATGGAGTGACACAGGGACAAAGAAATAAGACAAATATGACAGGAAGAACTTTTGATTTATAGCCGCAAGTGTCTTTGTGGAGCAGTCGGTCTCGGCTAGAAGCTGAGGGACTTACCCATCACTCTGCACTCTGTTACAAAATAGCCCAAGCAGTAATCAGTCCTCATAAAAGGGAAAGCTCATCTTCCCTAAACCATCTGAACAGATTTCCAACTTTACACTACCTTAAAGCCAATGTCTTTTTTATATAAATGCTTTTCTCTCCACATAAAATTTTATAGGGGTCAAAGATTTTATTCATTTTAAATAATTCTCTAATGGGATTTTATACATCACCCTCATCCAAAAGAATTCTTTTTGAAATGCTTAAAGGAAAATTAAGTATGTCATTAGGACACGAGAGACAAAAGGAACAGTCTTTTCGTCAGGATCATTTAATCAAGAACCCAGAAAGGGGACCATGTGACATGCAAGGGGCAGGTCATTTGATGCCTTGGGGGAAGGAGTTCTCTAGATCACAAGAGGAATGTATTACACTTTCACACGTGTCAAAACTCAGTCAGGTGGACAACAAATGTAAATATAAAAGTAAATGCTTCCACATTTACTTCTCCATCCCCTCCCAAGCCCCACACACCTATGCATATCCCCTCAATGTGAAGCCAGTCCTGCTGACAAATCATAGTGGCAATTTCTTGCTTTAGCCCACTCTCATTAGAAGCTCTCTCAGATCCCTTAATAGACTTTGAAAATCACCGATTACTGGCCTTGTATCTTAGGTTCATCTACCACAAACAACTTGCCTTCATCCATGTTCCACAGTCTGTGGATTTTCTACATGTAAATATTCTAGGTCACTTCAAATCCTCTCCTTCACTGTACGAAGTGAACACTTCCTGGGTCACTAAAACACCTCAGAGGGGATTAGAAAATAGGCAAAACAGTCAAATGGTTGTTTCATAAGTGTGAAGACTTGATTTCAAACCCCAGAAGCCGTGTAAAAGGCTGAGTATGGAAATATGCTATTGATTTCAACACTGAGGATGCAGGGGTAGTGGGGTCCATTTTCAATTGGGTCGGCCTACTTTGGAAACTCCAGGTGAGTGCAATGATACACTGGCTCAAATCACAGAGTGAACAATGCCTAGGAACCACAGCTGAGGTTGCACACACACACACACACACACACACACAGCACCACCACCACTACTACAACCATCACCCAACAAACACACCTACATTTCTCAATCTTGAAACAGATTTTTTTCCCACAGTAAAACACAGACTCAAAAACACAAAGGAAAAAGGAAAGAATGAAAGACAAAGTTCATTAATGAGGAAAATTTTCAGCCTAATTATAGCCAGGCTATTATTTGAGCACAGTTTGTGTAGAGCTTCTTACACTTCAGAGTCAGAATTAGAAAACCCGCTAGTAGACAGACTAAAATGGAGTTTTAGGCTAATTTACAAAGCCCATCTCATCAGCCAGGCTTTTCCATCCCTGTGGCTTTCATATTCTAAGAGAGTTTCCTCTGAGCTGGATGCAAATGTCTGTCAATCCCACAGGAGAACAGTCACGTGTCTATTCCACAGAAAGCAGCCCGACTCCTGGGCAGGCAGCAGTATTATCTGTTCACATTGCCAGCAAAATTATCCTACGATCCTTCACTAGGCTGCTACCTTTTGCTTCTCTGTGGCTCTTCTAAGATTCTAGAAAACCAGATTTTGAAGAAGCTTACTATCTGATTTGTAGTTAAGTATTTAATAAGCTAATATAAAAGTTATAAATGAGCAGATGCTGAATGCCCTTCATATGTTTACATATCATTGTGTTGCTGCTTGATTAAATTATTCCTTGAGAATCTCTCCCACTTATGTCATGAATATTAGCAATTACTAGAGAACATCATTGTTTTTCACTAATTATGCACACCACCATTGATTTATACCCTGTGGCTAACCCCATAGATCCATCTAGGAAAGAAAACTCTGAGGTAAGTTCCAGGTCTAGCTCTGAGACATTCCAGCTGGGACTTGTGGAACAATGGAGCTCTTTGCTTGAGATGCTTCATGTAATAATAAGAGTTTCAATTACCACCTATAACACTTAGAAAACTGTCCCGCCACATAGTAAGTGGCTAATAACTATTAGTTATGGTTATTGTCCAAGTAAAAAACATAAAATCAATGCATATAAGTAACAGCTTTTCCCTAACAGCAATTTATTTTAAAAGCACTCTTTAATTTAGCTGAGAACCCTATTTGCCCTCTCTTGTTCTCAATTCATTAGTAAATATGGTGTCTTTGCTGTCTATAGTCATGGGGCCTCTTGTGTCTCAAATTCAGCTTCACTATACATCAGATGATATGGATTAGGAAGTTGACATTTCAGATCTAACTTGGCTAAATGTAGCTTAAAGACACAGAGGAGGGAATTCAGCATGTTCATTGGTCAAATATTAAAGCAAAACAACCAAATCTTTTATTAAAATTGTATCCCTTGTTTTTTTTGTTGTTTTTGTTTTTGTTTTGTTTTGTGTTTTTTGTTTTTGTTTTTGTTTTTTTTGAGGCAAGGTACGACTATGTAGCCCTAACTGACCTGAACTCATTCTGTAGATGAAGTTGGTCTTAAACTCAGAAATCTGCCCACCTCTGCTTCTCGAGCACTGATATTAAAGGTATGTGTCACAACACCTGACCTTAAAATTATGAGATAAATAGATATGCAGGTTGTGAAGACAGTCATAATCTGTGTAAGCTGATAGTGGCAACAGCTTGCACAGTAGTATCATTTTGTTTATGTATTTGTGTATTGCACAAAGCTTTTGTGACTCATGGATGCTATACTTCAATACATGTTTATTGACAACATTCACCCGAGTAGGGGTGTAAGAGACAGGTCAGTGACTAAAGCTTGCCACCCAATCATAAGAATTCAAGTTTAGTACCCAGAACCAGATGCCAGGCATGGTATCCTGGACTTTTGATCCCAACAATGGAGAATGAGAAGAAGATAGAATCCTGAATCCTGCTCACCGGTCAATCCAGCCAACCAACTGAGCTCCAGATCAGTGAGAGACTTGTTTCAAACAACAGAAGATACACCTATAAAGTCTCACCAACACGACTGTCTGCACGTGAGCAGAGCAAGGACAAATCCAATAGCCATGCAAGTTTGGAGAAAGGAAAGATCTAGAGGCCTCAACACCACAGGAGAGTCTGGGAGGAGTTGAGGAAGTGGGAAGAATATGATCAAATATATTGTTTAAAAATTTTTTAAGTTAAAAAAAGAACTTCAGGCATCTAAAAAATACTGAGAGTAGGAGAAATAGTCTTCCTCAAGGGAAAGGCACATGAATTGGTTCCCAAATGATCAATCTTGAAAACACACACCACCACCACCACCACCACCACCACCACCACCACCACCACCACCACCAAAAAAGGTCACAAATGTGAAAAAGAGCAAGGGTATATGGGGGTATACAGGAGAGTTTGAGAGTTTGTGCCACTGTCTTGCAATGACAGAGCATATTTAATCTCTCCAAGAACTCTTCTGCTTCACTAGCCACATGTGATACCATCTTCTCAGCTTCCCCAACTAGAAACCTCAGGGTAAAAGCACATCCCCCATCCCTTTAATTATTATAACAAACTGATCAATTGCCATCTCATTAATTCTCTCATTACCCCCAAATTGTGCTTTTTCATTCCCAACATCGGTGTTCTTACTCTGACTCTCAGAATGTGTCCTTGGCTGATAGTGTCTGATAATTTCAATTCCAGGCTCTGGCACTCTCTAGCCCACCTTCCATATGACTACTACTTTGTCCTTCCTGATAATCACATTTACTAATACAATTCAGACACATAAATTCTGTTACTGTTTCCCAATACATGTAAGATAAACATGTAACATAAACATGTAAGGTAAACTCCTTAGAAGAATACACTCCCCAAAAGATTCCATCATATTTCAAAAGTAGTCCCCACTCCCTCATTAAAAGTGGTTGGATCCTGCAACTTGACCATTTCAACATTTACCAAAACTTCAATGTAAAGTCACATTTTTTCTCAATCTATTCCTTCGTGGGGCAGAATTCTGCTCATTCTCAAGATTCAACTAAAATGAGTTCTCTGAGACTCCCTCGGGCCTTCCTTCCATTCCCCTAGATGATTAAATGTTCATAAATGCTCACTACCGTGGATTTACCTCATGGTTTTACTGTAGTATGACCACATTACTACAGCTAACTGCTTACATATGCATTTGTACAAAAAGGGTTTGTGCATCAGCTATAGGCTGAGTTATCTGCTGATTCTACAGAATTCAATTATAAGCAAGATACGTAAAGAATAGAGAGTCTGTCTTGTTTTGCCTTTGAGATCCAGCAACTTGAGGATAGAAAATGTCTTATTCATCTTGGCATCCTCAGGTTAGATTCCAGCCTTACTTCTAATTAGTAAAATTCTAATCAAATGATGTTCTCTCGGGAATAGCAGCTCAAATCATCAGTACCTAGTGCAAAGCCTGCCATGTTGTAATTTCTGATTATTCAAGCATTTGTAAATATTTATTGAATGACTCACCCAATTAATCAGTTTTCTTCTTTATCCCGGCATCAACACACAAATCTAGATCTCAGATTATTTTCTAAATATTAAAGCTATTTTTCTAAATGAATCCAGTTTTCAATAACTCTCTGCCATCGAATTATATCAATGTGCTAAAAAAAAATTAAGATAGACACTTCACATATTATTGGGTAGTACTCATTTTCCTGAATTGGATTGTAAATTCTTAAATTCAGAAAAGAAATAAGTCATTGATGACCCGGATTTTCAATGGAAATTTTAAATGCAGATCTACTCAGTTTTCTAATCGGTCTATACTTCACTGAAGCAAATATGACTTGGATGAAATCTGATTTCCCATTTGACCACTGGATGATGGTTCTTACTTTCTTAGGTAGCCCTACCTTTCTGGTAAATCACTTATCAATCATGGCCAAAACATTAGTTTTAACCATTCATTGGAATTATAAATAGTTAAAACACAGCCAATTCAATTCCAACCCAAAACAATTTAACTCATAATTCTACTGCATGTGGTCCTCATATCCATCCTAAGCAACTTATATATCAAAGTCCTCATTGTGTTTGGTGATCACACTAAGACAACAGACAATGGCATAATGCCTTTGTCCAGCAGAGCTTTGCCAGAGCCACCACTCATGCCATTCCTTTACATCCAAGTGAGACTTTCACATTCCTCAGAACTTAGAGAGATAATTACTTTATGTGACATTTCTCGAAACATATTATAAGTGTATGTAAATGACTTTAAAAACAGTATTTTCATTCCCTCTGGAGGCAAGCTTGCATAGATAGACCCTGAACTAGTTAGATATGAGGGACAATCTGCTAAGAGTTCTAGGAAAATGCCCATTTCACACCAAGAACTAGACACCTGCACTTGTATAACTTTAGATGTTATACCTTAGCTAATGGTCAGTACTTCCATAGCTTTTATAACATATTAAATATAATGTATAATATAAAGTATGCATATATGATCATCTTATTATCAGTATAACAGCTATAAAAACAGCTCTATGGTTTTTTTTCACAATGAATGAAAACAGTGAGGATTTCTGAGTTTTTTTGGTTGAAGCCACTGAATTAGACAAATCTTTCGTGCCCTATGACTTTCTATTATTTTTCTCATTGCTAAATTAAATTTTAATTTAGTATGTACTATTTATAGGCAAAAATATCCTGACACATGTGATTACATTTCAACAGAGGCCTGAGAGAGAAACAGGAGGGATTGAATTTTCATTCAAAATCACAACAAAATAAGGTAAATGTATGAACTTACAATAAACAAGAGGAAGGATATATATTCATGAGGAACAGAGATAGGTAGATGTACTATTCTCTATATCCCTATTCATGATGGCATAGATGCATTCCTGCCTGTATTTTCCTGACTCAATATGGTTATGAGCAAAAGAAATAAAGCAAAAATAACCATAGGACATGTCTGAAAGCTGGGTTCAGATACCAAGATTAAAAGAGCAACACAACCACCAGGTATGTCACTTCATCACTCCCAAGAGAAGATTTCCCAAACTCATCACTTCTATCTATGATGCAGACATGAAAGACATGAAAGACAGCTTGTAGCCGAGCAGTGGTAGCTCACGCCTTTAATCCCAGCATTTGGGAGGCAGAGGCAGGCGGATTTCTGAGTTCAATGCTAGCCTGGTCTACAGAGTGAGTTCCAGGACAGCCAGGGCTACACAGAGAAACCCTGTCTCAAAAAAAAGACAGCTTGTGTGTCGTTCTTCTCCAGGACTCCTCTTAGGAACCCTAGGGCAAGCACCATACTAGCCTATATCACCCACCCAGAAAGATTTATCACAATCCCCCCCCAGCCCTTGGCCACCAAGGAAAGAGCTTTGCTGAGTCTTTAGTGAACGGCAGTATATGGGGGAGAATTCCAAAATTTTTCTTAGCCTAAGATACCACTTATAATATTTTTTAAAGACCACAACTTTACAAACTGTTGAATAGAATAATAGTTGCCCAAGGTTGGGAGGAGAATGTAAAGCACGTAGAGGAGAATGTAGAGGATGAGAAGCATCTTTACACAGATCTTTGCTGTGACAAGCTGCTCTGTATATGGATGGTGGTGATGGTATGTTGTAGCAATGTGTGTGATGAACTTAGATTGGACTAATACGTGTAAACATAAGCACATAGGTGCAAGGGCACTAGAGTGAGATCAGTGACATGAACGAATCGTCATCCTAGCTGTGGTACTTTTCTATAACTGTGTGCACTGTAAGCACCGAGGAGAACCTACTGAAGGATACAAGGGATGGCTTCGTATCATTCTTACAACTGCATGCAAATCTGCAGGGACTTAGTAAGCTTCTTAATTCAGAAAGATTAGAAGACCAAAAGCAATCCTGTCCTTCAGTCTGTGAGCTCTCTATAAGTCTCACAACAGCCAGAAGAGTCCTAGAAATCTCTCGGAAATTTGAGACCTCTCTGCTAAGGCCTTGCTGAACTCTATAATCCTGTTAACTTTCCTCAAAAATGTCTATTCTAATTTTCTAATTATTCTAGCTAATTCTGGAAAATAGTTCCCCCTCTCCCCTTCTTCCTTCATCTCACTCTCTTCCCCTTCTCTGTTTTCTCCCTCTGTCTCCCTCTCATTTTGAAGTCTGTATTTAGCCTTCAGCTTTCATCAGAGCAACCATACCATCTAAGTGTAGCAAGGCTATATTGGACTATATATCTTTTTCTGTTAACTCTCGGCTATTTCAGGAAAGTTAATTTACTCCTTGTAGGAAAAAACAGTATGAAGAGATAATGACGGAAGCTTAGAGTGAACATTATAGCTGCAAACAAAACTGTGAAGAGCTGTGTTAATTAGGTGAAAGATCTGATAAGAGTCTTTACAAATATTGAGGATCCCAGTCCAATGACTTGCAATTTATTGCAATTTGTTTGATGTTAACTAATGTTTTAAAATATCCATAGGCTTTCATTGCAAGTGTATTAATCATACTTTCTGTAAATCAAGATTCATATGCAAACCATCAATGATGGAGTTGGAGAACGTCACAAACACTTTACTCTGCTAGAGGGCCTTCATCTGAGGACTGGCCCTGACCCTTTGACAAGTTTTTTCTGTCTTCCTTTTCCTTAAACACGACATAATGTTCTGGTTTGGTCCTGCTGGAATAAAAGGGAGCAGAATGCATTCTGAAGAACTAGCTCAGGATAGGCTGGCTCTAGTGCTCTGGTATGATCTAGTTCCCCAGTCTTCCTTTCTGGGAGGTCTTAAAGGAGACCAACACAATACCCTTCAGAAGAAGAATTAGGCAAATCGAAATTTTCCTCTGAATATCAAGTGAACTTTTAAATCCTGATATTTCAGATCCATGGCAATAAATCTATACATGC
The DNA here is from genome assembly GCF_004785775.1 of Grammomys surdaster. NCBI lineage: Eukaryota > Metazoa > Chordata > Mammalia > Rodentia > Muridae > Grammomys > Grammomys surdaster. The sequence continues at coordinate 174,034 of NW_021604567.1, forward strand.
CAATTTTTTCTCTTTTTGAGAATAATACAGTCAAATATATTATTATCTATTGTCTTCATTACTTGATTCATTTTTTTTCTAAAGAATCTCTTGGCTTACATAGACTGAAATCAAAAGTAAATAAATAAGGAAACAAGCTGAGGAGCCTAGAGCTACAAACTTCCACTACCATTGTATATGGAATCAACTTGATAATTTCTATTTTTGGCCAACACCCAATACCTGAGCCTAATAATGATTTAAAACTAAGAGAGAAATCACAATACCACTAAAGACACTCATTTCATTTGGGGCTGCAGTGTGAACCAGAGTCATATTACTGTACAGAAAAAGAGAGTGTTGAACTCTGCTAAAGGCTATTATTCAATAAGCCACAATACCTCCCGAGGCTCCTCCATCTAGGTCCCTGTGGTTATTTAATTTATGACTTTTTGTCAATCTTTCTCTCAATTTATTTCTAAACCACTATTGACATCAGATCTAAAAATTGGATTTATGGAAAACCCCAAAGGGCATGTTGATACCTGCTTTAAGGCCGTCAGAAAGGCCCATTTCATAAATACACTACACCCGTGGCAGCAGCTCATTTAGCAAGGTTAATATGAAGCCAAAAACATCCAAAAATGATGTAATCTATTTATGAATTCAGCTAAAAGATCCATAAAAGTAAACCATACCTAGCAATTTTTTGTTGTCACTTTATTATAATTTTTTGGTTCACTAGGAATGCAATACGCCACAATTATTTGAAGCATATCTTTAATTAAGCACTAATAAAATATGAGCTAAGCAGTTATTCCAACAGTTTTATTACATAATTAGCAAGTAAGTTAACAAAAATGTATGCTAAGAGACTTCATATAAAATTTAGTACGTGCACATGAGTAAGGTAACTTAGAGGATAACTTCATCTTTCAAACAAAAATAAGCATGTTTTTTTCTGAGTCAGTTTTGCGATTTCTAGATATAAGTTCCAAGGACAAGGAAATTGGTCAAATGTTCAAATAATTAAGTTTGAAATTGTAGAAGCAAAACTAAGTATGCCTATCTGTGGTTTTCATTTTTGCACTGGGCTCACGTCTCTTCTGCACATTCTCATCAGCTGGAAGAATTTCTATAACAGAAAGCTTCCAGAACACCTGTGACAGGCAAGAAACTACATTCAAGCCACATACCACCTGCAGTTCTTGCCCAGATGTCCCCTTTTTTAACAGGGAGGTTTGATCCCTTGGTTGCAATTAGCTATCTCTCTTGACTGTCCCCTACTAACCTCTGACTCTGAGCACTGGGACATTAATGCTTAATGATATGATGGAATAATAAATGCATTAAGACCTTTGCATTAAATTAATATTAAAGACAGAATTATTATAAAAATTCTCATGGCATATGAAGGAAAAAATATAGGCTGTGGAGTGGTGGCCTGTGAGGCAGCTGGGTACCTGGTCGAGTGCAGGCCTTGAACCCTGGATACTCTAAAAGGACAGTGGGTCTGTAGCTCATGTATGGGCATGGGTCCTGTTGGGCTGAGTTGTGGGTCCCGTGTGTCTGCTACCCCAGGCAGATCAGGGGGCAGAAGCGCAGGAATTTGACTGAGTTCACTCCACACGGCAGCACTGGGTGGACGCTGGGCTAGGGAAAGCCACTGAGTTTCACTTAGGGGAGTTGGGAGATCCCAGTCTGAGGGGGCAGAGCTCTTGGACTGGGGGTCTCTGGGCAGAGGCAGCTGATGGGAGACTGGTGGTCTCAGCCCTTGGGCACCCAGGTGCCTCTGGGAGACCACAGAATGACTGAGACAGGGGGCGTACAGGCTGGACCAGCCTGCAGCCAAAAGGGGAGAGAGAGAGAGAGAGAGAGAGAGAGAGAGAGAGAGAGAGAGAGAGAAGCTCCAGTGACGCCTTGAGGGATAGTGAGACTCACTTGGCTAGGTCATGACTGGCTCAGCTAGCTTTCTTGAGTTGACAGGCCTTCATAGCTGGAATGCAGAAAGGTCCTCCTGCGGGAGATTAGGCGGAGGCTCATTGGTTGAAGACCCCCTCTGCAGTTCTCCATGATGTATCCCAAAGACAAGAGGAAGTCCACGGTTTTATTTTTTTATTGGATGTTTTATTTACATTTCATATGTTATCCCCTTACCCCATCCACCCCCCAACCCTTTATCCTATTACCCCTCCTCCTGCTTCTCTGTGGATGTGCCCCTACATACGCCCCCCACTCCCACCTCCCCACTCTCAAATTCCCACCCACTGGGGCATCCAGCCTTCATGAGACCAAGGATCTCTTCCCCCACCTATGCCCAACAGGGCCATCCTCCCTTACATATAGAGCTGGAGTCATGGATCCCTCCCTAAGTGCTCCCAGGCTGGTGGTTTAGACCCTGGGAGCTCTGGTTGGTTGGTTTTGTTGCTCTCCTTATGGGGCAGCAAACCCTTTCAGCTCCTTCAGTCTTCACTCTAACTCCTCCGTTGGGAACTCCATGATCAGTTCAATGGTTAGCTGTGAGCTTCTGCCTCTGAATATGTCAGACTCTTGCAGACCTCTAAGGAGACAGCTATATCAGGCTCTTGTCAGCATGCAAGAAGTTCATGGTTTTAAAAGGTTTGTTGTCATGGTGGAAAGTGGATGAAGCTCTTCCCTGTGTCCTCAGAGCAGGCCTGAGGGTAAATACCTTTTGTAAGTAGGAGGAGGGTCTGGGAAGGAATGCTGAATTGGCTACACCTTCTGGCTTTAGGTAACTCATGAATATGGAGATCTTTGGAGGTATCTCATTAATATGGAGATCTTGAGGCTCTGTGGCCTGTAGTCACACCCTCTACCTGCTATGTGACCTAAGGCCACAAACCTTTCTTTGGGAAGGGCTGAAGCTAAGTGAAAGGAGCCAGGGCTCAGGAGCAGGGCTGAACACCTACCATCCCTATAGGGTATCTGGGATTCAAGACCTGTGCTCGACCAGGTACCCAGCTGCCTCTCACAGCCCACCGCCCCACAATAGGCTATCACTAAGACTTGGTAGAAGAAACAGGATCTCTCATACCAAGAGCTGGAGATATTGAATCTATCATAAATTAGACTGATATTGATAGATTATCATAAATTAAACTGATATTGATAGATACAAAATAATATATATACAGAGACAATAGATAAGTAATAAAACATGGATAAGTTAGTTTCAAGCAGAGTAAAAGTTGTTTCTACAAAATTAGAATAATCTATTGAGGTAATTATATTATTTTTGTACAAATATTGTGATTGCAACTTCTTATATTAAAGGACTATTATGTTTTGGGATAATCCCACATTTAGATGATATATTATTCTTTGTGCATGTATACATATATACATACGCACATGCATGCATATATGTGTGTGATGTGTGTGTTCATCCATAAGGTGGTATATAGGGGTGTGTGTACCTATGTAAAAATGGAGGTAGAGGAGTGTGCACATGTTTCTGTGTATGTGTATGTGCATGTGTGTGTGTGTGTGTGTGTGTGTGTGTGTGTGTAAAGGTGCTGTGAAGTTCAGAGGTCAAAGTTAAGTATCTTCCTCAATTGCTTTCTACCTTATTTTTAGAGATAAATTCTCTCTTTATGAACCTAGTGCTTGTTGATTCAGCCAGGCTGGCTGGCCCTCAAGCCCCTGGAATCCTCTGTCTCTATCTCTCTAGCACTGGGATTGCCTGAATACATAGCACTGAACCCAACTTTTCTTGAATGCTGAGCATTGAATTCTGGCCCCAAAGAATTTTGCTATATCATTTCTCCAGCCTCAGGAGCAGGTTTTTTTTTTTTTTTTTTTTGAATCAAAGGAATTTTTTTTAAAAACAAAACAAACCAAAAAAAAACCCTTGTAAAATATATGAGCCACAAATAAATAGTAGGAAGCAATTATCACATATAAGGCACTTTTTAAATGCCTTTGATAATTAACACATTTAATCTTCACTATATTTATACCAAACAAAACGATTGTTCCCATTCTAGCATGAGAGCTAAGGACACTGAGAAATTAAAAGTTCACACACCAGGTAAGAAGCTATAGGAACAGAACAGAGCTGTAGGAATGCAGGGAAGCTCTGACAGAAGGAAATGCATTAACTTGCAGAGAGAAAAGTAAAACCTTCACAGTTATGATCACAGAGAATCTGGATCCTTAATAACACACCAAGGACAGGCACACCTGTGAAAACACTGGGTAATCATGAAACATAGAGCACAGAAGTGCATGTGGAACAAAGAGAAAAGAATCTTTAAACTGATCCACTCAACCCCTCAAATGACACAAAAGATCATCATGCATATGGATGATGTGTATATATACTAAACTAACTGGAAGAGTAAATAATAAAAAAAAATACTTGCAAATATCTGTCTAAAAGTCTTGCAAGGGGGGAAAAAGATTTTAATCTAGAGGCATGAAAGAAAGTGTTTCCCAGGAACTTTTACACAGGAGACTACACCAAGAGATGCTCTAGGGGAAGTTAGAAAGATAAGGAGGAATACATCCATGTTAAAGAGATTAAGTTGCATAAAAGGTAAAAATAAAGGAATCAGGTTGACCCCAGGCTGACCCCAGCTGTCAAAGCATTGTCAGTGCTAGGGAACAATGAGATGATCTCCTCTCCAAAGAATCTTCAAGAAATAAACTTTACCCCATAAATATTTCTCTCCCTCTCACTTGAGACTGTCTGCCAATGAAATTTTGTTTTTACTGGGCTCTTCTTGGAAAGAAAAATGGATGATAAGTAAATTCTATTTAAGAATGGAGTAGAAACCCGTGATACCTTCAGACACATGCAAAAACAAAGAAAAATTCCTGGCTCTTTGTGCTGATTCTTTTTATGAGTCAAACTATGTCAAATAAGTGAATTATGCTTACAGGAGAGATAGCCAATGTGATAAATTCGGCAAGTATTGGGAAAGAAGATATGAGCAGGTGAGGTTAGAAGTATATAGCCTTGCATCATAGTAGGTCTCCCCTTTAGTCCCAGAACTCACCAGGCAGAGAGGCAGGTGAATAATCTGAGTTCAAAGTCAGCCTAGTCTGCACAGCAAGCTCCAAGCCAGCCAGAGTGATATGATGAGACTCTATCTCAAAAACAAAACCAACCAAATCCACCAAAAAAAAGCATATGGACTTGCTCATCGGTCATGGCTGTTTTCTAATATATGTCATTAAGAATATACAAACTAAGTAATGTGGGAGAGATATATCTTAAGGTGCAAAATTAAGCACTAAGAAATAAAACCAGTAGAAACTAGCTCATCAGAAAAGTGGCAGGAATACATAGAATATAATAATTTTGTCATTTCTAAAGAGATGAGAAAGTACAAATTTAAAAAAAAAATATGTAATATAATATTTTATTAATACTTTGAGAAATTCAGACACCATATTTTGAAAATATTCATCTCCATTCCTTCCTCAAACTCCTCCAACATCTACCCCCTCCCTCCTACCCTCTTGCATCTGTGTCTTTTGAGGGGTGGAGAGAGATTATCTCACAGCAGATGTGCTGATCCTCCGGCTCTTAAGAGCCCTCCACCCTTTTACCAAAACTACCACAGAGAAGATTTAAGCAATGACTCTCAAAGTAAAAGGTACTTTTTTATTTTGTCTCCAAGATTCTGTGTTTAGGAATTTATCTCACAGATGTACTTAAACAGATTTGAGAAACATTACTCTTAACAGGAAAAATATCTGATGCAGTATAAATGTCCATCTGGGTAAAATAATTGAAGTTAAGGTAATGGAATCCCCTGTACTATAAAAATATGTTATACACACACACATATCAAATAACACGTTTGTGAATTTTGAGTATAGAAAAGTAGTACACGCTGTCATGTATAAAACTACTTCCGAAAGAAAAAATATTTACAAATATACTTTATTTGAGAATTAACTTTTGGAACATGTAGATATAAAAATAACTGATGATTTAGTTGCCTCCATGGAATGATGCCAGACAGATGCTACTCTACTTCTTTACTTCACAAATATTTTGCTAAGTATGTATTAACCATTCAGAAATAAGAGCTTTATTGCTAGTTTACAGGGAAGATTGGCAGATTTTCTTTTGAGTGAACAGGACATGAAGATGTGGGTAGATGTTTGTTTATCAAAATGCAAAATAGTACTTTCTTCAGAGAAATGAGATAAAAACTACGAGGGCCTAGGTCATCTCTAGAACCAGATTTGGAATAAGAGGAAAAAATGCAGAAAAAACAATTAGAGGAAAAACTAATAAACAAAAAGATGTAGCCTGAAAATATGTATGTGCCAGTTGGAAACTGCATTCAGCTGGTCACATCCAAATCGGGATAGGAGGACTTGAGTGTGCTCTCAACCTCATTGCCACTGTGAGAAAAGAATGGGGGAAGACAGTCCTCTCAAGCTGAGGAGATTTTTCCCACAATTTCCACCCAGTGACTATAGTATGTCCTTCGCAATGGAAGATGGGTAACAACTTAGGAACACTGGCAACTGTCCACGCACAGGGGCCACATGGGGCATAGAAAACTTGGATTGGTACACCAAGATGGATGCCCAGCCAATGTGGAAGCCCACAGGACCCAATTAGTTAGGAGATGGAGGGAAATTGGATTATCCCTGAGCCAGGAGATATGGGGCACCAGTGAAAGTAGCCCAGAGAAGTGATTGATTGTCCAACGAAAACCTACATAGAGAAGACGTGGAGTTTTCTCTCTATCGCCTTCTCTCTCCCCTTCCCTTCCCTCTTCCTCTTTTATCTTATACCTATATGCACATGGACTCATTGATCAGATAATGACAGATTTAAAGTAATACAGGTTTGTCATGCCTTCACTGTGTGTTTGTTTAAAAGTAAACAAGTGCCAATTGACTGCATAAGAGCAGTCACTATTTCTTCAAGATTTTCCTTTGGTTCAAGCAAAACTGAATTGATACGGCATCCTAGTACTTAAAGGAAATCACAGCTTTTAATTAATTAAATTCATAAAAGTGAAATAATGCTATGTAAATACACTAAAAGTAGAATGGCATGAGATTTAATGGAAAATAATGTGGACTCCACAGGACCCGCTGGCAGGCTCCATGACAGACTGGGAGGAATGTGAAATCTACAGGACCCCAAAGAGCAGGCAGGCATGTCAGGCTTGGTGCTTCCATTGTTATTCAAAACTTGTTATCAGGAGCAGTCAAACCTCCAAATGAAGCCCTTAGCAAGTACAAGCTATAAAAAGCACTGGCTTGTCACTAAGAGAATATGAACAAGTTTAGCACATCTACTTTTCCACACTTCAAGTTTGCAAATGAGACTGTGAGGTGATTATCAAGGGATTTTATTTTTTTAGGAAGATAGCGTTCTCTCTAAATCTTTTTATCCAGGCGTGATACACAAATGTGCAATATATCTTTCCTATAATTAAGTAAACTGTTCTCTCGTTTCATAGTTCCTCACCGACAACTGACACCTACACGATCTTTCTGGAGGAGAAAAAAAATATAAAGATTTCCTTATTGACAAGTAAACTTTAAGGAACTGGGCATTTTAATGGATTGTTCTGGTAGTAAAATGCTTGAGCAAATACTTTTTCAATATGTATCTTTTTCTACAACCTTCTTAATTATTGTTTAGAACTGTACTTATGCTGCCTCCAGAGCTGTGTTCTTTTCTGTTTAGTTAATAACCTCTACTCAACAGTAAAGGAAAAGAGCCACCGAGGGAAGATTGGTGAGTTTAAGAGAATATAAAGTGTCTGAGGAAAAACATCTGAAAAATTATTCACAGCTATTCCCTTACCAAGCCTACCATGAGGAGACACGGGCCCTAACAATGTCTCCAAATCCCAACTGTCTAGGGTGAGATGGAAGACTTGGAGTTTTGTGTGGCCATTAGTTTGCCCTCAGTTCCTGAACACTGAGATGCCTAGGCTAATTACAAAGCTTGGATATGAGAATAATGAGGGAGGGGGAGTTAGTTTCCACATATACAAATGGGAAAACATTTAAATTACTAGGTAATCTGGTAATGGGGAACACTCCTGTGAAGGAGTAAGATGGATGCAGAAGAACTGAGAAAAGAACTGTACTTCCAGATACCAGGAGTGGCAAGTCAGCTGTCTGGTCTAAATTACTGGGCTTTTACCACCAAGGATGATGGGCAGTTGCCGGAGAGTAAACAGTTTGGGATAAAGTAGTGATGGCAGGTGAGGTCAGGAGAATCATATGTAAGCCATTAAGACAAACCATATGCTGGATTTAGGATCTTGAAGTTTATTTCTTTTTTTGTTATTTGTTTGTTTATTTTTCTTTTTTATTTATTTTTTGTCATTTATTTATTTGTTTATTTATTTTTGTCCAAATTTTATTCCCCCCCTCCCGGTCTACCCTTTAACTCTTCCACATCCCATGTCTTCTCCCCACCCTGTCTCCACGAGGATGTCCCACTTGGCTAGGTGTGGAGAGGGGAACCCCACCTGGTATTGGGTGAGGGAAAAGGACTGAAGCCCTGAGGGCCAGGAGAAAGACTAGAAAGAGGCAACCTCCAGAGGTAGGAGTTTATCTTAAGAGAAATGCAGAGATCTTTTAGCAGAAATGCAGTGAGATGACATTTCACACTGAAAAGAGGAAAATAAACATTCAACTAAGACTTGAGGGGACCATCAGCTCAAGGAGCCGTCAATGAAGCTTCAGGATTCTGTTGGCATTAAGTTCATGTTCAAAACACAGTTCATGCTTCAAAGTGCAAATGGGATAAACTGTAAAGGGGCATACAACAAACACCTCCCAGCCACTCTTGTCTGCAAGCCACCCAGGCTCTCCCCATGCTGGAGACCAACATGGCATTGGACCAACACTGTACATCTTTTCTGTGATGCTTGTACATTTTCAAATATTTTTCGATTCCCCCACTACAATTCTCACACAGAAAGCTACACATTTGATGTACAGTGATGCATTTTGCTTTCATTTTTAAACAAAACATCGTAGAAACTTCAATATTTTTGCATAACACACATCCTCATTCTATTTTATTTAACTGGTACATGTATTTTCCAGCATGGATACTGACCCGTGATTTATTTAACCAGTCTCCAATAGCTGAATATTTGAATTGTTTTTATGCTACAATAAATATCCCTGCATGTATTTTATTGTTCAGCTTAACGGTTCTATATACCGAGTTCTAGTCCCGTCATCTACACTACATATAGCAAACTATCCAAAAATTTAGTTATATAAACTGACAGTTTGGGTATAGCTCAACAGAAATTTAAAGCAATTCTCAGCTGGAAGTTTCCTCTGTTCCATGAGGAAGAACTGATATTTCCCAGCTCTGCTGACAGACAGGTTGAAGGAATGATCCAAATGGCTGGATTACATACCTAACACTTCAGTAAGGACAGTTAGAAGATTGCTATCAACTGTAACCAGTGCTCAGAGTCTGGTCACAGGATCACTGTTCAACTTCTGTGCAAGTTACCTTACCATCCCTTTAACCTTACCAGACAATATTGTTTTGAAATCCAGAACATTATTATATCCAGCAGAACGAAGTATTGCTTATGTTCCTTGGTAGAGTTATAAGAGAATAGGTATTTTCCATTTAAGGTCTTCGAACAAGAATAAAACCATCCCTTCTTTCAAACATAGGAAACACTTTAACAATAACAGAAAACTTCAAAGACTGGCAGTGGATCATTTCATTCAAAAATGAGAACTTAAAAAAGTACATCTGCCAATGTCTTAATTAAGAGGTAGTTTTACATTAAGAATACAGTTTCCTGAGAAACTTTTCTTCATCCTGGTTCAAAAGAACCTACTCTACTTATTCTTTACTGTCTATAAAAATAATTCCATTGTAGGTACTGGCTAACATTTCCTTTTTCTTCCCTGTGGAAGCTCTGACAAGGTTCAAAGGCTGCTGCTTGTTCTTCTGAAATGCATCTACCTCTTTGCATTTCTGGTTCATTATATCAATGCAATCCTTTAGCAATCTTAGTGAAATTCCTATGAATCCTAGTAAGGCTTATTCCACTACTCCCTAAACCACACCATAAATCTTTCAAGACAGATTGTCTCAGTTTCAGGGTAGCTTAGGATGGCTTTGGGAAGCCCCATTTTAAAACTCTGGAAATCTTTTAGTCTAGTTTAGAACTTCTATGAGACATAACCCCTAAATCTTTCTGACACTTTAATAAAGAGTTTTGTAGGTATTTCCTTGAGGCAACCTTTATATCTTATAGTGATTTTCAATTTTGAAAACCTTATACAGAAGCTAGGAATAAGTTATATATTCAAATATCAAGCCCAGTACTAGTACACTTTACCCAAATTTAGCTGCAAATTGATCTCTTTGTTTTGCAGATCAATTCTCTCTGTGATTATCACAGGGCTAAAAGTAAAAAAACAAACAAGACAAAATTTTTAACACTGTTCTAAGAAAAAATTTCAGCCAATTTCACCAATTAGTAAAGGATATTCTTCTTTATAGTATTCTTTATATTCTTCTTTATGGATTTATTTTATCTTTATTTGTGTGTGAGTGAGTGAGTGTGTGTGTGTGTGTATGTGTGTCTAAGTTTTAGTACAAATATATAAGTGCAAGTGTCCAAAGAGGCAAGAAAAAACATTGGATAATTTATTGCGAACACCCAACTCGTGTGTGTGTGTGTGTGTGTGTGTGTGTGTGTGTGTGTGTGTATGTCATTGACAAGAATTTGGAGAAACTGGAGCCCCCATAGACTGCTGATGACAGAGAAAATTTGTCCAGTCAGTAAGTGACTTGCCTGTTTCTCAAAAACTCAAACACAGAGTTAACGTATGATACACATCTTTACACTTTGAAGAGATAATTGAAAACATACAACCACACAAAAACTATGTAAGCCTTATTCATAACAGCCTCCAGATGGAAACAATTCCAATTCTTATCAGCTAAGGAAGTGTAATTAATACAAATGAGTAGTATTCATCCATAGGACACTAAATCGAAAAGAGATGAAGTACAAATCTGTGGTGAAAAACCCATGAACCATGAAAGTCTTATGGCAAATAAAACAAGAGAGACATTATATGAGATGTTCAACAGGAGAATGTTTATAGCAGCCTCAAAGAGACTGAGCAAAAGAGCAAAACAATTCACAACAATAAAAGAACTTCTAGGGGAATCACCATCCCCGACTTCAAGCTGTACTACAGAGCAATAGTGATAAAAACTGCATGGTGTTGGTACAAAGGCAGACAGGTCGATCAATGGAATAGAATTGAAGACCCAGAAATAAACACAGACACACCAATGGACACTTGATCTTTGACAAAAAAGCCAAAAAAAAAAACCATACAGTGAAAAAAAGAAAGCATCTTCAACAAATGGTTCTAGTCTACTGGAAATCTGCACGTAGAAGAATGCAAATTGATCAATATTTATCTCCTTTTACAAAGCTCAAATTTAAGTGGATCAAGAACCTCAACATAAAACCAGCTAAACAGAATCTAATAAAAGAGAAAGTGGAAAATAGCCTCAGACTCATTGGCACAGGGGAAATTTTCCTGAAGAGAACACCAATGACTCAGGCTCTAAGATCAACAATTGACAAACAGGACCTCATGAAACTGAAAAGCTTCTGTAAGGCAAAGGACACTGTCAATAGGACAAAACAGCAATCTACAGACTGGGAAAACATCTTTATTAACCTACAACTGATAGAGAGCTAATATTCAAAATATACAAAAAACTCAAGAAGTTAGACTCCAGAAAAGAAAAAACCCAATTAAAAAAAATAATGGGCTAAAGAGCTAAACAGAGAATTCTCAATGGAGAAATTTCAAGTGGCCAAAAAGCACCTAAAGAAATGTTCATCATCCAGGAAATGCAAGTCAAAATGATCTTGAGGTTCCAACTTACACCAATCAGAATGGCTAAGATCAAAAACTAAGGTAAAAGCACATGCTGGTGAGGATGTGGATAAAGAGAAACACTCCTCCATTGCTAGCGGGATTGCAAACTAGTACAACCACTCTGGAAATCAATCTGGTGGTTCCTCAGAAAACTGGAAATAGTTTTACCTGAAGACCCAGTATAAAACTCCTGAGCATATACCCAAAAGATGTTATACCATATCACAAAGACACATGCTCCATTACATTCATAGTAGCTTTACTTATAATAGCCAGAAGCTGGAAAAAACTGAGATGTCCCTCAACCAAAGATACAGAAAATATGGTACATTTACACCATGAAATACTGCTCAGCTATTAAAAACGAGGACATCATGAATTTCTCAGGCAAACAGAACTAGAAAATATCATTCTGAGTGATGTAACCCAGATCCCAAAGGACACACATGGTATGTACTCACTGATAAGTGGATACTAGCCAAAAAGTTTAGAATACTCATGATACAACTCACAGACCATATATATATAAAGCTTAAGAAGAAGGGAGACCCAAGTGTGGATACTTTAATCCCACTTAGAAGGGAGAACAAAATAATCACAGGAGGCAGGATCAGGTATGAGGGGAGACAGGAGAGAAGCCCTGAGGGCCAGTAAAATGAATAGAAATACGCAGCAGTGTGGGGTAGGGGTGCGAGGGGTGGGGAACCACTAGAAAGTGCCAGACACCAGGGATGTAAGAGGTTCTGAGGACCCAATGGAGATGACATTAGCCAAAATGCCCAACAGTAAGGAGATGGAACCTGAAGAGACCACCTTCAGTAGATAGACATGGTCTCTAGTTAAAGGGTGGGGCTACCCACACATCTCAAAATTTTTGACCCATAATTGTTCCTATCTAAAGGAAATGTAGGAACAAAAATGGAGCATACAGTGACCAGCCCAACTTGGGATTCATCCAGTGTGCAGGCACCAAACCTGAACACTAATGCTGATGCTAAGATGTGTTTGTAGAAAAGAGTCTAGCATGGCTTTCCTCTGAGAGGTTCTACCAGCACCTGACTAAGACATAGGCAGATACTTACAGCTAACCATTTAACTGAGCCCGGGGACCCCTATGGAAGAGTTAGAGCAAACACTGAAGGAGCTGAAAGAGATTGTAACCCCATAGGAAGAACAAGTAACAACTAACCGTACTCCTCAAAGCGCCCAGGAATTAAGCCACCAACCAAAGAGCATACATTGGCTAATCCATGGCTCCCACTAATATGTAGTTGAGGACTGCGGTTTCTGAACTCAATGGGAGGGGATGCACTTGGTACTGTGAAGGCTTGATGCCCCATAGAAGGGGGATGCTAGAGGGGTGAGTTGAGAGTGGGTGGGTATGTGGGAGAACACCATTGTAGAGGCAAAGGGGAAGGGTGGGAGGGAGGATGGACTCGTGAAGAGGGTACAACATTTGAAATGTAAATAAATAATAAAATTATAAAATAATTAATATAATAATAAAATAACAAAATGTAAATAATTAATAAAAAAGAAAGTATTAAATAGATAAAATCCAAAATTTAACATATAGCTAGATTTTAATTTTAAAATCTGATAATCATAGAATTAATATTCTTGTGTTTGGTAAAATGGAATAATGCATAATAAAATGGAATCAAGAATCTTTTGGGGAAAAAAGAAAGAAATGATTGCTGTTGGTTTTCTTTATTCATTAATTAATTTATGTATTTATTTTATATCCTGTGTCAGTTTCTGCTCCCTTCTCCCCTTCTAGACTCTTCTTCTCACTCCCCTCCCCTATACTCTCCTTTTTTACTCTTAAGGGAAGGGGAAGCCTCCCATGAATATTAATCTACCTTGACATAACAAGTTGCAGTAAGACTAGGTGCATCTTCTTCTATTGAAGCTAGACAAGGGAGCCCAGTTAGGAGGCAACAAAGTCAGAGATAGACGCCCCCGCCATTATTAGAGTCCCACATGAAGACCAAGTTGCACATCTGTTACGTGTGTGTGTGTGTGTGTGTGTGTGTGTGTGTGTGTGTGTAGGAGCCTGTACCCTGTACCCTCCATACTCCCTGGTTGGTCATTCAGTTTCTGTGAGTTTCTGTGAGTTTCTGTGGGTCCAGGTTAGCTTATTCTGTAGGTTTTCTTATGGTGTCCTTGACTAACCAAGACTCATGACAATAGGGAGTATGGAACCTGAAATAGCAAACTCCTGGACAAGATTTCTTTGGAGGGATGGGAACACCAAGAAGCCACAAAAACTTCTACCCACAATTTTTCTTGCCTACAAGATGGGCAAGGATAAAAAGGGAGAAAAAATTGAAGCAATAGTCATCTACTAGTTGGCCCAACTTTAGTCTTATGCCATGAGAGACAGCCCACCCTTGACAGTATTAACAATATTCTGCTGTACTTGCAGACAGGAGCCTAGCACAATTATCTTCTGAGAGGCTTTACCAAGCAGCTGATGTAAATAGATGCAGAGAATCACAGGCACATATTAGGCAGAACTTGGGAAATCTTTTGAAAATGGGGAAGGAAGGACTGATGGAGTCATAGAGATCAAGGACTCTACAAGAAAACCTAGAGAATCAACTAACTGATGTCATTTGCTTTTGTGGAAATAAAAGTATTCTGAAAACATCAGTGATCATTGTCAACCCTGTGAATTTGTTAAAAACTAGTATATTGATTGTACATTTTAATACTGTGGATTTTCTGGCATATAAACTGCATCTTGGTAAATAACTAAAATAACATCCAAAGCAAAGTGAGCTATAGTCTCAACACTGATGAAACATGAAAATGTTGAATTTGAAGATATTTAGTACAAAAGACTATACATCTCCATTTTGTAAATCTTAGGCATGAGGAAATATTAACGATGGAAAAGTAATACTACAGGAAAGCACATGCCTGTAGGGTTAACCCAAAAATCTATGTAAAGTCCATTATAACAATTGGTTACTGACTGTGGTGAACACGTATGTATCTTGTAAGTTGCCTTGACATTGGTCATGTGTGATCTTCTATTTGTCTGGGTGTTTCCTTCTACGTTTTAGATAGCTGGAGAAAGGATGGCTTGTCACTAAAGAAACAGTGGCCTCAGAAACAGAGGACTTGCAATTTTACAGCATGGGTCAGCATTCCTGTTACTCAAGCTCTACCCATCCCTCCTCTAAAGCACTTCTCTTGACTCACTAGTCTGCCCATAACTGGTACCTTAGCTATGCTTTTACTGTTGTAAACAAACCCCATAACCAAAGCAGCTCTTATAAGAAAACATTTAATTTAGGCTGGCTTACAGGTTCAGAGGTTCAGTCCATTATCATCAAGGTGAGAGCATGACACTGTCCAGGCAGGCATGGTACAGGAGGAACTGAGAGTTCTACATTGTAATCTGAGGGCTTCTAAGGAGAAACCTGGCTCCTACGTGGTTAGGAGGAGGGCCTCAAAGCCCACCCCTACAACTATATACTTCAACAAAACTACACCTATTCCAACAAGGCCACACCTCCTAATAGTGCCACTCCCTGGCCAATCTTATTCAAACCATCACAACTAGTATCAGGATTTGGGCATTTATTTCATAGGTCAGGACCTCTAAATATGAGTCACCACTTTCTTTCACAATTCATTTCAAAATCATTTTCCACTACCTCTCAGATAAAACTAATCTTTTATTCAAAGCCAAGAGCATTATTAATGCACTATGTTGATATTTAAATTAATAGTTCCCCCTTATAATGTCCTATGATTCTCATTTGTTTCAGGAAAGTATGTGTGCTCGAGTTTCTGTGTGAATGTAAAACAAATGAAAAAAAGATAGAAAAAATAGTCAAAGAAATAATGACTGAAATCTACTCATAATAATGAGAACTATTAACCTATGCACCCAATATCAATGAGTTCTGGTAGAATAGAAATTAAGGACTCCTGCTTACTCAAGTAATAGAAAATATGAAAACAGAAAACAAGGCAATTTGGAAAGCAGAAAGATGAAACATGACTCAACATTTAAGTAAACTATAGTCATAGTTGAATTCTGGAAAAGATTTGAGGCCAGAGCAGAAAGATGATATATTCAAAGGGTTGAAAGAACAGGTAAACCCACTTAAAAAATCGTATTGAGAAAGACAGTATTAAAAAATAAAATAAAAACATGCTCAAATAAACACTTAAGCTTGTTGCTGAAAGAGCTAACTTGTAAGAAATACTAAGAACAAAATATTAAATTTCAGAATCCGTGAAAGTGAATTGTTGAGTCTTTAATATATAGACCTATGTTTTACAAGGATAGGTACAGAACTGGAAAAAGGTAAAGGAGTTAAAGTAACAGAATAAAAACATGATACAAAAATAACCTCAAATCACAGGATATAACAAAGGATCCTGAAACATCAACAATTCTCTTCCTTGTATTTACCAAAATCAAAGAATAATGTTCTCAAAAAGACATAAATAAGAATAAATGGCCTCCTTTGTTTTATTCAAACTAGCCTCACACTGGAACCTACGATATCTTTAGCTAATGTGTGGATAAAAAAAGTCTGGTGTAGCCATCGAATAACTTCTATGGTGTAGTATCAGATAACTTTCAGCAGTAATAAGTGAACTGCTAATGGGTATAACAATGTGAATGTGTCCTGATTATAAGACTTTTCTTAGTTATTTTTCTATGATAAGGTAAAAAACAATCTATCACGACTAAAAGTCAATCAGACAAGGGCCAGGAGGGCTGGGAGAATTTACTGTAATGAGAAAAAGGGGACCTTTTAGTGATTGAAAGCAGCCCACATCGATGGGTAGAAATAAATACTTAGGAAGAAATTTGACAACATGAGCAATTAGAAAATAATAAAGTATTGTTAGTAGTTTATAATTTTAAAACTAAGATTTCTTACCAAGCACTAAAGTAAAAGATTCTTATCGTATTAATCAAGTAAGTCCTTCTTGGGACACACTGAGTCAGTCTTCAGCAAAGTCTTTACAAAATGTACAGCATAGTCTGATGAGCTTATGGAACACCCTTTGCCAAAATCAAGAAGTACTCAGAGCCATTCATAGATACGATTCTTCCAAAGAGATGAAAATCAGAGAGCATCCTTCCATTTATTCTGTGAAACCTCAGTACTATTTCCATTTCATGATGTCCTGTATTTCTCTCTGAATTCAAAAGGCATTTAGTGGGGAACTCCTCACTACCAGCCATAATGACTTTTCCAACAGAAACTGAGGTCTTGACAAATAGTTCTCCATAGATCACACAGCCAATACCAAGCAGTCAGAATTTGAAGCCAAATGCTCTGCATCTACAAATAACTGTCTAATATTGAATATTAGTTATCTACTAGTGGTGGCCTGACTTGCTGATGTTCCATTCATATCTGAGTAGCCAGTCTAAATATTCAATCTGTAATATGCAGATTTATACAGCAAAAGCAAGAGCGTGCTTTCTTTCCCTATTCTCTAGACTATAATCATAGCCATATACAATGAATGACTTTTTGCATTTATACTCTTAAATAAAACTGACACCTTCAATAACTGGTAAGTCTGTTGTTATAAAATAGCAAGGATTCTTTATAAGCTGAAGTGAATACCTTCACCACTTCTTTATAAGGTTAAAGTATTTAAATTATTTTAATAATATTTTTAGTTATGTTTATGTGTTTGGAGGATTGCCTATGTACATGTTCAGGAGTGCAAATGCATGGGGAAAGCAGAGGTATCTAATCCCTAGAAGCTGGATTTGCAGGCAGAGGTTAATCATCTGTGTGATTTGGACATGCTTGGACTAGGAAGTTGTGATTTTAGGAGGTGTAGCCTCATTGGAGTAGGTGTGGCCTTGTTGGAGGAAGCGTGTATCTGTGGGGGATCAAGATGGAGAACTCTTAACTCCCTTCTCCAACACCAAGCCTGCCTGGATGCTGCCATAACTCCTGACATGATGATAATAGACTGAACCTCTGAACCTGTAAGCCAGCCTCATTTAAACGTTGTCCTTTATAAGAGTTGCCTTCGTCAAACTGTCTCTTCACAGCAATGAAAATTCCAACTAAAATACACTGATGCGGGTACTGGAAACCAAATTCAGGCTTTCTGAGTGAGCAGTGCCTATTCTTTACCCATGAGCCATCTCTCCATCCTTAATGTGTAAGTTTTTTAGACATTTGCCATTTCCTATGTCAGCAGTACTAGAGAAGGAGTCCACAATACTGTGATGTTAATACTATTTTCAAGACAAACTAATTGCTCATAATTAGAATTACCAAGTGCACTATAACTATGGCCTTCAAAAGTAAATTTAGAACACTGTTGATAATCTACTAACCGCAGAATTTTTTCAAGATAAATGTCTTCCTTGTGTAAAGCAGAGTGGTACAGCATGCCCAGAATGCTAGTTCAAGTACTCAGGCAAGCCACTAACTTGGAGAGCATTTAAAAACCTTTTCTTTCCATCCTTTCTGTTTTTTCTCTCTACACACTCATTGAGGATGGACAGCACTGGCACAGGGCTTTGTTACCACAGAGGTGACCACAGTGTCAATGCCTGACATTCCATGGCTACTGCAGATTAAAACCAAGTTCTGGTATCATGTGCCAGGACAGAGAAGTTCTGGAAGCTCTTACTATGTTACTCAGTGTTCCACATTTTGGAGGTGGCTAGTTTAAAAAGGCAAAATAGGCAAAGAAGTAAACATCAATACTCTACAGAAAAAAAAATACAGTGCCAGGAGATACCAAAATTGTTTTGATTATTTACACAAGAAAGTTTACCATTTGATGAGTATTTAGTCTGAAATATTTTAAAGGGCAATAATGTTTATAAAGATGTAGAAAGACAGCTCAGTCACAATGCTGCCTTTGCTCAAATTCAGTTATCATGGGGCAGCAGTTAGGTAAAAGTTTGTTTGTAAGCTTATACAGGAGTTTCTTCATATTTCAACTATGTTTGAAAATAATCTGTAGCCCAGTGGTTTGTTGGAGAGATTGAGCAAATTGATATTTTTGAGCACACCTAGATTAAGAGGCTAACAGTTGGTGGCTTTTGTAGGTAAGGGTGCCTGAGTGTTGTTTATGCATTTCAAGAGCAAGATGCTCCCTGTGCCTCAGAAGTATGCAATATACTTTAAAGTTTAATCAAGAAATTTTCACTCAAGGAAAACTATCCAAGGTAATACACCAATATAAAGATTTACATATAATGACTTTTTTAAGCCAGTGAGAATGTTTATATAAATTAAATATTCAACTTTTCAAATAAAATGATTGAAATTATACTTTTTCTATAAACAAACATGTTTAATACAGTAATTAAAATTATTAAGATGGGACTTAAACAAATGTTAAGAGAGAAATCGAAAGCTTTATTTACCTGCCTCTGATAAGTAAAAGCCTAGATCAAGTGTATGAAGACAGTTGCTTTTCAGTCATTGAACAATAGACAGATCAGGGTTATGATTGCTGAGAGTTTAGAAACAAACTGAGTAAAAAAAATCATAGCTCTGCCAGATTGCTGCCTAGTAGCAATTTCCAGGCTACGGTACACTGATAAAGAACTGAGAAGAACACTACAATTTTGCTGTGTTGAACAGAAAGACATTACAGCCTGGGAAATGCAAAATGACTAAGATTTGTGAGACTGAGTACCGGAAATTGTGGACATGAGTATGTAGAGCTATCAAGATCTCCAGAAGAGTTCTTTGCCTTCATATTGACCTGCACATGTCTGGAATAAAATAACCCGTGACAAGGATCGGCTTGCACAGGACTGGGAGTTTTCAGAATTCTGTAAGTCTGAGCAGAAAGATTCACAATGTAGACAGAATGCTCAGACATTAAAAGGCAACGCTGTAGCAATAATAGTAACTTATTTTTAAAGAATTGCTTTATCTTATCTAAAGATTGATTAATAATTTCAATTCCTAGGAACTAAATGGCATACTATAGATCACAGCAATTATACATTATAGAAAACAACATATAAACCCACAGGAAAGCCGTGCAGTGGTGGCGCACACCTTTAATCCCAGCACTTGGGAGGCAGAGGCAGACGAATTTCTGAGTTCGAGGCCAGCCTGGTCTACAGAGTGAGTTCCAGGACAGCCAGAACTACACACAGAAACCCTGTCTCGAAAAATCAAAAAAAAAAAAAAACCCACCGGAAAATCCAATGTCATATACCAACTGAAAAATATTCAGCAAAGAAGCATAAAAGTTTGATATGTAACTAGGATAATCATCAACAAACAGGAAATTAAAGTGCCTATTATAAATATGCCACTTGTATCTAAAATTATAGATATATGTTAAGAAGTCTTTTAGAGGTGAAAACCACAGCATAAGAAATAGAAAAGTGTCACAGTGATACTACAGATAATCAGAAGAGATGATAATCATTTGTAGACACAATAAAGTGAATGACCAAAAGTAAAGCATGAAGAGAAGAGAACAGAAACAGGGCCTCACTGAACTTACAACACCAACAAATATATATATATTACTACAGCCTTAAAAACAGGGAAGAGAAAAATGTTGGTGAGAAGGAAATAACATTACCAAAAATATTTGAGAAAATAATGGCCAAAATATTTCTGATGAAAAACATAAATTCTCAAATATCGGAAGATCCAAATCCTGAGAAACAGCTAACTGATGTTTGTTATCATCATACTTCTGAGCAGCAACGACAAAAAGAAAATCCTCAAAGCATCTAGCAAGGAATCCAACAAATGACAGAATAAAGGTTGTAAACTGTGCAAATCAGAAAAGAAGAGAGACTTGTCTTTAATCTGTGTAAAGTAAAAAACAAACAAACAAACAAACAAACAAACAAAACAAAACATGTTGGCAAGGAAATGGAGCAAGTTGAAGTACTAGATTGTTTTGCTTCAAAATGGCAAGCCGCTATGGAAAACAGCATGGAAGTACCTCAGAATTATATTTCCGACACCAACAGACATGCCAAACTGGATAGGGAAGGCCTACAAGCCTCAAGCCTACACAATTATCTACGAGTGACTGTGGAAAGCTGGGGGTGGAACAGATGCTGTTGCTGAGGGATGAGCACACCAACTCACTGTCCCATGCCAAACGGTTAGCCCTGCAAACATACATACATGTAACATATGGACTTAGAAGGTTATAGTTAGGAATGTGTATGTATATGTATATACATATATATGCATTCAATTATAAGTAGCGGAAAAAGAGGCTATGATATTGAATGAGAACGGGGAGAGGTATTTGTGAGTGTTTGGAGGGAGAAAAGAGATGAGAGAAACACTGTAATTACATTGTAATCTCAGAAATAAAAATAAATTAAATTCCCACTCAATCTTGCATCTGAATGTTTGCCCAAAGAATTGGAGTCACAATCCAAAGAAATATTACAACTCCTAGTTCACTGGAGCATGGTGCATAATATCAAAGATATTAAAAACAGCTTGAGTGTCCGTGATTGCATAAATGGATGAAGAAAATATGGAAAATAATACAGTGATTGACTGTTCAGGTTTAATAAAGGATGGGGTTCTCTAACACCTGACAGCGTGGATGAAACTTCAAGATATTGTTCTAATATGCTAGTCCCAGAAAGATAATACATGATTCCACCAATGAGCATCTAAAATACAGTCAAATTCACATAATTAAATATAGCATTGGAGAAGAGGAATTGAGCATTAGCATTCCATGGACTTGTTTCAGTCAAGCAAGACCAGCAATACAGAGATCTACTATACATCCTTATAATTTTAATCAAAAACCTCTGATTATCTAGTGATTAAGATGTAGCTAAAATTCCATTCTCCTCTCTCCCTCTCTCTCCCTCACCTTTCTTTCTCCCTCCCTTCCTTTCTCCCTCTCACTCTCTCTCTGTGTGTCTCCCTGTCTCTTATGTATCTGACTGTCTCTCTGTCTCTCTCTTTTTTCTCCCAATCTTTCTCCTCTCTCTTCCTTTCCCTCTTCTTTTCTGCATTGTACCCTCATCAACAACAATGTTTATTTACACTCAGATAACTCATTGAAAAGTAAGAATCAACTTAGCATTTATTGGATTAAATGTTAAAAGAAAAGCAAAGAATACTGATCTATAATTCTTTACCTAATTAAAAATGTTTCCAAATGGAAGGTAAAGTGAAACTATTTACAGAAAAAACAACAAATGAGAATATTTAAAACTAAGACCCTTACTACACAAAATATCGAGTGAATCTTAGCTAGAGGAAATAGTAGTTTATAAAAGTTGTGTCAACATAAAATTAAAAATGGTAGTATATACATTGGTATATGTGCATAAGGCATATCCTTTAAAAAGGAGAATTTGGGTTTAGAGAGATGGTTCAGTGGTTAAAACCTCATTTTGTTTATTCATAGGACCCACCCAAGTTCAGTTCACAACATCCATGTCAGGTGGCATACAACTGATTGTAATTCCTTCCATGTCCAGGGAATTTGATAACCTCTTCTGAATTTCATGGAACATGCACTCACATATGTAAACACACACATTCGTACATGTGTGCGCACAGAGAGACAGAGACAGAGACACAGAGACAGAGAGAGAAACAGAGAGACAGAGACATAACTTTCTGTTTAAATAATAGGAAGCATTTGCTTTATTTTCTATTTCCTTTAAAAGAAAATTGATATACATAGAAAGGCAAATATCACAGATATACTATGTACCATGGATCCCTTGCTCACAGCTCCCATCATACTGGAGGAAGAATAGTTGGAAGCTTTACTTTCATGAGGAGAAAGAAAACAAGAGCAGTGATTTGCTATTTCCATTTGTCATAGTACTGGTGCTTTTACCCATGCCTATTATACAAGAAAAAGAAGCTACATAGATTGCAAGGAGATAAGTAGCCAATGTATCTATATGAAGCATAAATGAGTTTAGATGAAGGAAAATTAAAAACGACAAAGATTTCACCAAAACAGTTAGTGCTACTGAATACACTTAAGAATGATGGAACACACAAATCAACTACAAAAGTGACTATTAATACATGTGATGTTGTAGGAATCTCTGCTACATGCTGCCTCTGGTTCTCTTATATGTTTAGCCATGAGTGGTGCGGCTGGATCCTACGGTACTCCTGATCTTAACAGAAATCCCCAATTCATTTCCACAGTGACTTCATGAATTTCTGTTCTCACTAACAGTACATAATGGTTCCTTTCCACCTAAACTCTCAACATTGTTTGTTAGTTTCTGTTTCTTGGTGATAAGTAGATCGAGTTATTCTTCTTATTGCACATATCTGCCTCCCCCAACCTCTTCTTATGAATTAATAACCATCAGACTAGTTTTATGTTTTGTCCCTAAGATTTTACATATGAAATGAAATAAGAAATACTTCTCTTTCTGAGTCTGGTTGATATAATGGTACCCTAGTCTATCCTTTCTCCTACCAAGAAAGTAGAGTTCATTTTTCTTAATATATGAATAATTGCCAATTAATGTGTAGGTTAGCTGAATTGGTGAGCCCCAGGTTCCCTGAGGGGCCCCTGTCTCAAGAAAATGAAGTCAACTTGGTAGAAGGAAACACCCAATGTTGGCATCTAGCCACTCTGTGTGCCCACATTGGCAAGTCTATCTACATACAAGTATGCACATATGAATGCCATATCTCAGATGGAAAATATACTTCTACTTATTTGAAAATAGATTGTAAAAAAGTAATTAATTCAAATTATATCATTTACGGCATATCCTAACTCACCATAAGTATTATCATTGAAGAAGAGAAGATCAATACACAGATTCCCACAGTCAGTCACATACAAGCCAATGAGAAAGACCTTGGAAGAAACTCTTCCTATTGAGACCTTGACCTTGGATTTCTAGGCTCCAGAATATGACAGGTTAACTTTTGCTGTTGGAGCCATGTCATCTGTGGTATTTTGTAGTGGCAATTCAATTTTAAAATATATAGGATACATTTGGTATCATTAGAAAAAATAGTAATTAAAATTGGTAAAATGTCCAAAATTTAAAAGATTGCCACATTGATGTGGGCATGAAAACAAAATCTGGAATTCTCATACTAATCCAACCACTTTAGAAAGTAATTTATTAATTTGTTACAATGTAGTATTAAATACACACTCACCAAACAATTCATCAGTTTCCTCTCAGACAGTTCCATAAAAGACATGAAAATATTCACTGACTTTGAGAGTATAAGCAGCTATTTTAAAATGGTAATCATTTCCAAATATAAATAACCAAAATATTCATCAACTGATGAATGGATAAACAACTTGTAGTGCATCAACAGAATGTACTACTAATTTCTAATGGTGAGAAAACATGATCAACCATGCAAACCTTATTGATAGCATAGATGAAATAAAAGCCAAAGGCTACATACTGGATGCTTCCATTTATATAAGATTCTATAAATAGCAAAACAGTAGTGAAAGGAAAATCAGTGGTTACCAGAACTCAGCTGTAGACACAGAAGACTGACAACAAGGTAACAGAAAAGATACCTTCAGGTTGGAGAGAATGGTCTAGACTATAAGGTTCAATCAGTGAAAAAAAATCAGTTGTCAGAACTCAGATTGTATAGTCAATTGTCAGGTCATTACACACAAATTATGCTTAGGAATAATGATTTTTAAATAATCAAGATTTATGAAATATTTTTGATCATCTAGGAAAATCTTATGATAAAGAAAACATGATATTAAATATGCAAACATATTGAAATGATATATTATAAGGTATTAATTCTACTTTTAATCTTAGAATAAGACTATTTACATTTTGGTACTCCAGTAATTTTCATGCTACCAATGCTTCTGTCTTTCTCTTTCCTTTCATTCACAATAAACAAGCAACAAGTAGAAAATGAAGGTAGTTTTAAACTGCCTACCTAACACAACAGAGTGGTAATACTGCATAGCAGCACCTACATGGAAACAAGAACATAGCATCTCTTTCACTCACCCTACAACAAGTCTTAAATTTCACATGACCATTCTGAATCTAAGACAAATAGTATATAGTTGTCATGAGGATGGCCCATGTGTTCTGTGTCTTTGTTTACATGTATAGTTTTTGGTCTTGTCCCTACAAACCTATCTCCAAGCTATCTGTGAAAGACAGTGTGTGCATGTGGAAATTCAATTCATATTCTCTCTCTCTCTCTCTCTCTCTCTCTCCCTCCCTCCCTCCCTCCCTCCCTCCCTCCCTCTCTCTTCTCTCTCTCTCTCTCTCTCTCTCTCTCTCTCTCTCTCTCTCTCTCTCTCTCTCTCTCTCTCTTTTTCTCTCTCCCTCCTGGTAAGCTGTCCCTGAGTTTCCAAGCCCCAAAATATACAAAATATACGAATGAAAAAAAAAAAGAGTAATTGGTTTCCAACAGCAAACTTTGTAGTTTTTTTTGTTACATAGAAATACATCTTCCAATTAAGGAAAACTTTATTCTAAGCTTCCTTCTGAGAACATGTTTTAGGACATCCAAACAGAAATATTACAAAGACTGCCCTTTCAGCAAGGAATTAGTGCTTAGAAACTTACTTCATAGTCAACTTTTGGAAAAGAAGGATGTCTGTATTTAGCTATACAGTTCAAATGGCACTATCTTCAGTAAATGTTCATACCTACAAGGAGATCAAATAATTGGAAACAATTTTTTCTATTATATTATATCTGTAATCTAGCTGTATATAGAACTGTTTAATAAGAAATTCATAGATTCTTGAGAGACGGTCTGTAAGACACATGGGTTTGACTTTCTGGTATTGCCACTGTTAGAGACAGTTATACTGGATACAGTCAACACTCCATACCTACCTCAGAGCTGCTGGAACTGTCTTAGTTTGCTTAGGAATGTGATCCAAGACAAGGAGCCCTAGAAAGAGAACCTCTGACTTTCGCTACTACGGTGGAGACAAGTGTCTTATCATGTAACTCACAATGACCTTGAGCTCATAATCCTCCTGAATCAGTCTCCTGCATGCTGAGTTGCAGAAGTATGCTACCATGCCTATCAATCATTTTCCATGCTAAAGATTTCCACTTAAACAGTTGGGTTGTATTAGTTACTTTTCTCGTGGCTGATAAAACATCTAAAAAAATCACCTTAAAGAGGAAGGATTTATTGTTAGTACACTGCATCACAATAGGGAAAGTCAGGATGGCAAGATTAGGTCTTACTGTGTTGACAGGTATGAGGCAAGTAATCATACTCTGTCTGGAGTCAGAGAACCAGGAACAGTGAGTGCTTGCAAGCTACTTGCTCTCCTTTTTCTATTTAGTTCTGGACAACATCCCACGATGCCACCTGCAGTCAGGGTTGATCTCCTATCTCAGTTAAACCATGTGGGAAGTGTCCTCAAGACAGTTGCATGGGTTTGTCTCTTAGATTATTGTAAACCTTGTCAAACTGACAATCATGATTAACCATCCACCCTTTGTCAATTTGATGCCCAACCACGTTCCTTTTCAACAAGATCCATTGAGACAAACTAGAGTCTATTACAGTAGGGCAAATACTAAATCCTGCAATCCATATGCTACATCTGAGGCTCTTGGTAGAATAATATGGGTTCCAGTAACTTTAAATAGCTCTAAACCTCAAGTTCTATACTTACACCATTTTGAGGGGCTGACTACATTCCTATCTTTTTTAACTATTCCCGACTATACCTAACATTTGCGGATCTCTCATGGTCCTGGAATCCAATATCGTGGGATTGCCTTCACCTTCACAGATTCATGGAAGGACTACTCAAGACATCTTTACAGAAACTCCCATTCTACAACACTATGGTTGGTTTCAACAGTTTTCTGGAACTTGGGTATAAGACTCTGTAATCATGTAAACTCTTGCATTTGTGAGGCTGCAAAACCAGCCCCAATGTCACCAAGTGATTCTGCCAGCTCAAGATACAGTCTTGCCTCATCTGTTGCACCTGTAGCAGTCCGTGTGTACATTGCCAAAACTTGCATACTTGATTTTGAGCAAGGACATTCTCAGTGAAGGATCACTCTTTTCCCATGAGTTTGTATTTTTCACATGTTGGATGCCTAACACAGTTGGGCCTTTTCAACAACAAGGCATTGTTTCTGTTATCCCAGTGAACTGTGTGCTGCTATTTAATAACACTAGTCTTTTTAACAATTACAACTGTTTCACACTCATCTGCTTTGTCTGCAACTTTAAATTCTTACACTCTTTTACTCATCATGCTGTGTATTTTTCATTTCTTCTTACCTTGAGATCTTATTACACTAATTATAAGCACAAATAAACTCAGTCAGCGAATAAAACCCACCATATACTTGAATGCTGTTCTGTCTTGAAATGTGCTCTCCCAAACAAATTAGTCCATTCATCATCACTCGGGTTTTTTGTTCAAGTGCAGAACGCTGCCAAATTCTTTATCCAAAGTGGAACATGAGCGGCTTCTAGCCAGTTCTTGATAGAGCCCTTGCTCTGCCCTAAAATCTCATGAGCACTCACTTTGTCTACATTTCTCTTGACAGTTTAGCCTTCCAATCTCCTACCAGAACAGACCAATAAAAGCTCTTTTTATGATCTTGCAGATCTCTTTTAGCCTATAACTCCAAACCTTTTCACATTCCTCCACAAACCCATTTTAACAAAAGCAATTGAAGAAACGAAGGATTGATTTTGACTCAGAGTTTGAAGGTACAGTCTACTGGGGCAGAGATACCATGATCGTCAGTATATCTCTGTCTGCAGAACAGAATTGCAAGGCAGGTGATCTCCTGGTATCCACAGAGGGAAGAAGAGAAAGATGACTGTTACAATTACATTCACTGTTTTCCTTTTGTTTATTTTAAGACCTCAGTCTGCAAAATAAAGTCATATTCCTTCAATATGATTATTGTCACCTCAGTTAAACATCTCTCAGGAAATGTCTTTACAGGAAAGCCCAGACATGTGTTTCCATGGTGATTTAAATCTCATCAAGTTACCATAGCACTTACAGATTTTTTTTTTTTTGGTGTTTCCTCTCTGTTGCCAAGGAAACAGAGAACACACATTCTAACACAGATGTAAAAAGTTATCCATACTGAGGCACAGGTGACTTATGTGACATGTCATGACATACAGGCTTTACATCATTTCTAAATATTTGGTGTTTCACTGTATTAACTCACATTGATCCTCAGTCACCTAGGGAAGCTTTTAAAGGAAATCCTAAGAACCAATTTCCTACCTATTTCTGAACATTATGTTTTCTGTCTAATGAACTTCTTTATGTTTGGGACTTCAGAAAAGTAACTCCAGATGAAAGGATGCATTGATCAGCAATCAGCAGTATCAATTTCATAAACAGTAGGCAATTATGTTTTAGCATTTACAGAGAAATACATAAAAATCACTTCTTACTGTATCAAACTGATTGCCCTTCCCAATATTGCAAGTATATCTAAAAATATCCACAAAGACACCACTTGTAAGTTAATTACTGTCAATAAAAATCTTGAGAATAGAGTACATTTGAAATGCTTATGCATGATCGATGCCATTACTACAAAGAATTGAATGAATAGTAAAAATCTCATCTGATTACTAAGTGGAACCACAAAGCATCAGGAACCAGCTCAGTGACCTACCTGTTTCCTTTTGGATTCAAGACAGGATAGTCCAAAACAACCACAGTTTGCTTCCAAAAGTGTTCCAAGAGAGTGAATCTAGATATCACTTAGATAAATATATAGTTAATTCTTCCTCACTGATCAGTTGTCAGCTTGTCTCTTACAATATTTTCATCTTTGGCATACAAAATAAAGAGAATGTAGTATTATTAAACCGTGACCAGCCAGAGCAAATAAGAAAAATAAACCTCATGATTCTTACTTTTCAATGTGCATACATTTAAAGTTTCATTTCCAAAGAAATGTTTCATATTAGAAGACCACTCAACAAAAATAAAAAGGTGTTGCTTCACAGACAATTTACAGAAGCTGGAAAGGTGGGTATTAAGTGGCCAATTCTGATCCCTGACTCTCTCTTCACTGGTAACTACATGCTGTGCTCTGAAGTCAAAAAGGACTCCAGAACTAGTACCATAATTCAAAATCAAGGCTAACAGCCAAAAACAATGTGAAGGTTCTTTGGCCACATACAATGGCATTTAATCATGTGCCTTTCTCCCAGAGGACTTCTGTGCACTTACATTTATTTCTTATTAAGGTAAAACACCATTCACCATACAATAGATGAAAAGTCATCGTTTTTAGATACTTTTCTTTCACATTGGTGTTTTAATACTGTGACTAAACCAGATGGAAGAAATCACTTCTATTTCTTTTTAAAAAGGTGGGGAGGGAATGAAACACACACAGTCAGGGGCTTCCAGATTCTGGTTGTTGTTACAGCTTGATCTATTTTCATCAGAAAATCATTTTATGATCATCCTTATAGTTTCTGTGTCATGTGTTTGTGTCACAGTAAGAGACTCATTTAGTTCATTCAGTTACTTTCTCTTGATGAAATACTCTGAAAGAAACTAGATCATTTTCTGTTTTATTAAAGGAAAGCAAAAATGTCCTATAAACTCCCCTCCAAACTATCAGACATAAGGGCTCCCTGAAGGAAGCTTGGGATCATTATGTTGTACTTTCACAGACTCCTAATGATCCTTCTAAAGGATCTTTTGTTTCCATAAAATGTAACTAGTTTTTATATTCTTACAACGGGGAGAATCTGCTACCTGCCCTGGCCCTGTTTCAACAGACTGATTTTGACATTGTTTATGATAACACTACCAAACCACATTGGGATAAAACGCCTTGCTTCTGACCCTTTCATCTATTGTTTAACCTCTGATTCTGCACACTTCTGGAAAGCAGAGAAGTCAGTGGGAAGTATGAGAAGCTGGAATCAAAGCCTCTTGCTTCCTAGCAACAACAGTCAGGGAAAAATAGACTCATTTGTCAAGTGGCCCCAAAGCAGGAAATCAGAGAACCCTGGGGAATGACAACAGCATATTCAAGGTGCAAAATGTAGGCTAACATTTACCTTCCCAACATGCAATATTTAATGTTCTCTCTAATCACAATGCCCTGAGATGCAAGGAAATCCAAGGAATTACAAAGGCCCAGAGCAGAAGGCTCCTTCTCACACCTCTGTGATAAAAAGACAATTTGTATTCATGTATGAGTGTGTGTATGCCCAGTCTATCATTGCTTATTACCTTATTTAGAGAGAGAGAGAGAGAGAGAGAGAGAGACAGACAGACAGAGAGACAGACAGACAGAGAGACAGAGAGACAGAGAGACAGAGACACACACACACAGAGAGAGATAGAGACAGAAAGAGACAGAGAGAGACAGAGACAGAGACAGAGAGAGACTCTTTAGAAAAGCTGAAATGAAACAGAGGCCAACCAATTTTAATTGTAAGAGTCAGCCACTAAAGATCTTACTGATTAGTTTCTTGGTGTTTCTAAAGCTTGCCTCCAGTTTTTTTTATGCAGTTTCTTGCTCACAACAACAGCCCTTGTTGATCTGGCCATCAACAGCAGAGAGCAGCCTGGCCACACGTGTTCAGCATCAGATAGCCCAGCTGGAAGAGGAAATGGAAGGGAAATGGGAACCACTGAGCCACGCCCTCAGAAAGGCTGATTGACTCTACCTGGGCTGAGCTCAGAAAGCTTCTTGGCTAATAGGTCCAAAGGAGTCACCAATGTAAGAGCTACATACTCTTGGTGGTGTTATGTTCTGTGTGATAGATTTTTGTCCAATGTGACAGATCATCACTCTGCAACATAGAAATTTGGAGAGCAGGAGAAAATTACATTTTACTGAAGGAGTCTCTAATGGTTTCTCACCATTTTAATACAGAACCACAGATAGCATAGATTATAACATTCTTTAATATCTACCCAATTCACCAATTTTCACCAGTATTCCTTGATTGTGCATTGACTGTCAGAATGGAGTTTATGTTTCATGCATAAGGAATTATAAGTAGGAAATTCCGGAGTGCCAGGCTCCCCGGGTAATCCTGTTTCCCAGTTCCATACCTTCTTCTTATATACTTTCTCACCCCTCATTCCAGTTCCTTTCCTGAATTCATCTGGTATTGTTTCTGAGCTGTACAACAGAAGGGTTTTTTATTGGATATTTTATTTATTTACATTTTAGATGTTATCCCCTTTCCTCATGTCCCCCCATAAGCCCCTGTCTCATCCCTCCTCCTACTTTTTGCTTTTATACCATTTTAATTACATGCAAGTATTAAGGTCAGTTCTAAGTTGAGAAACTAGCAATACAATAGATGCAAATAGTCAAGGAACAAGTAAGACAATAAGCATAAATAGTCAAAGAACAAGCAAGGCAATAAGCAAAGTTCCATGATCACTATTTCTAAGGGTTTGTCAGGATGACCAAAAATATCTGAGCCTACTTCCCTGTCCTAGCCCAAAGTCATTTTCATGCCTGAAGTCTACTTCCTTGTTTTACCCTAAGATTTATCTTTCTCCCTGAAATTACTTCTTTGTTCTAGCCTAATGTCAGATTCCTGCCTGAAGCCCATTTTCTTGTCCTTGGCCAAACTAGGCATACTTATGCCTAGGTGAAAAGGAACGATCCACTTACTGGCATATGGCATGATCTGATCAGGTATTTAATATGTGGAAGAAGGCATGTCTGTGTTTTTTTCTGCAGGATGCTGAAGGAGCTTGGTGGCTGCCAGAGTGACTGGTGAGACATGCTGATGCTGGAACAAAGAATGATTCTGACCTGTGAGTTTGCTGAGTGCCCTGACAAAGGTAACTGGGAAGCT
This sequence comes from Grammomys surdaster, assembly GCF_004785775.1. Taxonomy (NCBI): domain Eukaryota; kingdom Metazoa; phylum Chordata; class Mammalia; order Rodentia; family Muridae; genus Grammomys; species Grammomys surdaster. The sequence continues at coordinate 205,716 of NW_021604567.1, forward strand.
GTATTGGACATAATGTTCCTGATCCACCTTTGCTTTCCTATATCCCAGATAGAACAAGCTGCCATGCCTCAAGTTTTTAGACCTTGTGGAACAGAGAATCAAAAAGAAAAGTTATGATGACTCTTGTATTTTTCTTAAATGTGACCAGTTATTAAGACTCAATCATATACTGGTCTAGAAATCAATCAAATATTGGAAATAACAGTCTTCATCTGGAAGGCTGGATCTGGACATTTTCAGAGACATATTTGGAAGTTAGCTGCAGTTCTCTATGATGTTGTGTTAGCAAGAGATAAAGTTGGGACTGTATCTGGATTTCTAACAAGTGTTAGTGCATGTGTCAAGGCTCTTTTAATTGTCAAGTTAAAGTTACTTTTGCTTCTTCTACAGTATTTATTGTAAGTTGCATTGATTACACACTTTCTAATCGTGTTAGTGTGTTGAAACCTGGCATGTCTGTTATGAGTGTCTATCAAGAAGCTTTTGTCTTACTGCCCTGAGTATTACAGAACCTTGATTTTTCTGAAAAAAGCTAGCAAGTACTGGAAGAAGTGAGTGAGGCTTTAAGCAGAAGCAAGTGGATAGTGGGCTTGATTATTGCTGGTATAACAGCTTTAATTACATTAATTGCTATCACGACTGCTTCTGCAATTGTTTTGACACAAGAAGTTAAAGACAGCTACTTTCGTTAATCATTCATCAAAAAAAATGTTACTAATGTGTTGGGTATGCAAGAGGATTTAGACAGACATTAGGAACATTGGATTGATGCTCTTTATCCTATTCAAATTATTGGAAGGAGGTTCAGAGTTTAAGAGTTAGGAGCCATCTTGAGTGTCATGCCAAATACCAATGGAGTTGTGTTACTTCTAAAATTCACAATGATAGTCATTATAATTAGGAAAAGGTTTAAAGACACTTGCAGGGTATTTGGCATAATTCTAACACCTCTCTGGATGTTTTAACTTTGCATATTGAGATTATGAATGTAAAGAATGCTGCTCTGCCAAGCTTTGATGCTGAAGATAATGCTGATAAAATTATCCATGGCTGGAGGTCAGTATTTCCATTTTGGTCAAGCGTCAAGAATGGCATATATAGTTTGATCACACTAGCCTTTTTTTTTCCTGGGAATACTTTTATTCCTGCCCATTGTGTTAAAGTTTGTCTTTAACAACATCAGCGTGTTGGCAGACAAAGTACATGACTTAAACTGAAAATGGATCCCCAGACAGAGTTATTAAATTAACAGGCTGGCACACCAAGGATGGGTAAGTTTCTGCACAGTCTTACCAACCTAAGACATAGATAGATGTGCATTGCTTTTGATAATGCATATTCCATGACCACAGTAAGGAAGGCATTCTTGTCAGGATGACCTAAAACAAGTTCAGTCTTGTTTATGAAATAAAAAAGGAGGAGATGTGGACAGCTTTGGGGACTGCCTGGCAGGATTCTGACAGTGGACAAGGACAAGGAAATGGGCTGCTTAGCAGGAATCCAACAGAAAGTTTATATAGAAAGTTTCAATGAAACAATGTATTTAAGACATTTCGTAGGAAAAGGAGTGATCTGAACCCAATAATGACGTTAGCACTGATTGGGTTATACAATGATGCAAGTATTTAATACTTTCTATTGTAACTGTGATTTCTATTCTTCAGTTAGACTATGGAATAGCCTTATAGGAATTGCTTTGCGTGTCATACTTCCATTTACTAGAAAGGCTTCTAGGTTGGTATATGGTCTTGAATGTTTCTGAAAAAATGAGAATTTGTAGAAGTCCTCAACACAATAAATGTCCTATCCATTTTTTAATATGTATCTTTTGAAATCTCCCATTCCAGCCTCTCTATCAGAGTTCTGAAAACCAAAAGATGGGCAATGAGAAGGTTCAGCAATAAAGACACTTGTCAGCAAGCCTGACTACATGAGTTTGATCCCTAGAAGGCACACAGTAGAAATAGAGCACCAATTTCCACAAATTGTGCTCTGATCATCACACATGATACGTGTGCCCACACACACATGTTTGCAAAATAAGTATATAAATAAATTAATATGTAAAGTTAAAAGGTATACTGTGTACCCTAATACCTACACAATAAACAAGCAATAAATAAACATGTAAATTTTTAAAAAGTAAAAAGAAAAAGGAATTTTTTTCTGTCATTTTGGATGACTGTGGGTCAAAACAATAATTTCCTTGTTACCTGTTTGATTCCTTCAAACAGTGTTGAAAAGACTATGAGTTCATTGTTTAAGTAAAATGGGAGGTAACTGGCAGTTTAGAGGAAGAACAGTTGGATCTTCAAAGAAAAGCTTGCCCTTCTGCAGCAAATATGTCCAGCCTCTGCCTCACCCTTCAACTCAAGGTCACTGTCTTAGAAGTCCCTAGGAAAAGGCTGACTATGAAGGATTCTCAGATTGACTCCTCCTCATGAGGTCTTGTCTAGTGGGAGTCTGCTCCAGATTCCAGTAGGCTAGCTAAGACTTCTGATTTGCATCATAACATGAGTCTCTCCTTCCAAATCTTGTTTTCCTCTCTTATCTTTCAACATCCTCCCTTGGAATAACTAACCTCATTTCACTGTCTCCTATGAGAAGACCTAGGTGGCACAAAAAAAAAAAAAAAAAAAAAAAAAAAAAAAAAAAAAAAAA
>NW_021604567.1:213476-216447 GCF_004785775.1 Grammomys surdaster
CATAGGGCTGAGAAATGGAATAGGACATCCCCCAGAAACACTTCAGGGGACAATGTGTCCTTCACTTCCGCCTCCTCAAACTGCTTACTGCCCTCCCATGTTCTGGATCCTGCCAAAGTGCATTAAAGAACATGTACACCTGCTGCTGGAGCATGGCTGGCGTCTCACTCAACTCGGGAAGACAATTCAGACAGGATGATCGCAAGCCACAAGCCGAACAATTAAAGCCAACAGTGTGCATGACACCTGTCATAAATTTAAAAGGATTTTGATTCAGATTGTTTTTGGAATAGTTGCCCCAGCTGTCTCCAGGTGCACAGAGCTCTCTCTTCCTGTCTAGACCTCCTTAAGAACAGTTCTTCTTCAGTCCATCCTAGTATATGGGTGCCAGGATAACAAGCATTGAAAACAAACTTCCATTCCAATACAATGAATGCTTTCAATTCACATGCTAAAGGTAAAAGCTGGAAAATGATGCCAACTAAATAGAATTAGTTGAGAAAAAAAAAACACCTCTGAAACCATGAGCTTTTCCAAAGGAAAGTGCAGTTCAGAGCGTGTGAACGTGAGTGTGTGTGTGTGTGTGTGTGTGTGTGTGTACGTGTGTGCATGTCAGTGTCTGTGTGTGTGTATGTCATTGTGTGTGTGCATGTCAGTGTGTGTGTGTGTGCATGTGAGTGTGTGTGTGTATGTGTGTGCTTACTAGAGATCTTGAGAAATTTTTCAAGGCATCTATTAAGGAGTGCAGGAAAACTTGGAGTTTCTCAGAAGAGGGCAAGACACACAAATATCAGGAGCATTTAGAACCAGAACAAGGATCCTCTGATTTGCTAGGTTTGAATCTTGCTAGTGTCATTTACCAACTTAGCACCAGTCTGACTTCAAGTAATTTTAAAGGTTTGCTTCCAAGTGTGAGCTACTGAAAATGATGTCATGTTAAAAAAAATTACATGTTTTACATTTCTACTGTTCCCATGAGAATAAGTCTCATAATAATAGTGCCATCACTGGAGGACAAAGGTCCATGCCATCAAGCCTGAGGATCTGAGTTCAATCCCTGGAGTCCACATGTGAAAAGACAGCAGAGACTCCTTATCATGACACTGTGACACAAACACAATCTCATATATACAAACACAAAAATAAATACACACATAAACAAGCAAGAAAATGCTTAAAATACCAGTGTAATGAGCCATCAATACTAGAGTAACTTGCCTCTACTAAGAGCACAGCATGTTCCTTCTGTAAAACATGAGAATTATGGTGATTCATGCATTGTATTTTGATTCATTTGCCAGAAAATTAGTTAGGCCAGTGCTTAGAGTCCATGGCCTCATCAACTTTCATTAAATTTCTACCCTTATTTAAATTTCTCCTGATCGTATCTCCCTCTTGTGTTACTTAAGTCAATCTGGCCCATGCTGTTTCCAGTTCCATGTGGAGCAAACAGCAGTGGAGGAGAGAATGACCCTGGGGAAGGAGGAGGTGGAACAGACTGATGGACAGAATGGGCCAGAGAATAAAACATGGAATGTAGAATTGAGACTAGTATTGAGCACTTTTAAACCAAATGTTCAATAAGCAATTACCAAAAGAGAAATCTATAATAGATGAATCTGTTTGTTCATGGCTCCTGGAACTGTTGCAGCATTCTGTTCTGTTAAGAGTACTTTATAATATACAGTGCACATGACTTCCCAGGATACTTTCTCTATAACACAAGGATCTGAGCACTTTCTAGAAGGTATTAGTAAGGATTGAGACCATAGCTTTCTCCTTTTATTCCACTCTCGTTCTCTCTTTTATCGGAGGCTAGGTTATTAAATATAATAACCGAGCCTTGCTTTTACAGCCAGTTGTTCCCACGAGTCACGTAATATATTTGCATACCTAGAAATAATCCTGTAAAGCATTGGCAGCTATAGACAGATAGAGAAATGGTTAGTGATAGCTGGAAGAAAAATAGTCTAGACCTTAGAAGAATTCAATAATTCAAACATATTACAGACAGCTTGAAGATCGTTAACATACATCATATTGATTATGTCAAAATTTAATACCCTGGCAAAACTTAGTAAAGAATGAAGGGGGGGTCTAGCAGGGTGGGTCATCAAATTAAAAGTGTTTGTTGCTAAGCCCAAGGACTTGATTCCCAGAACTCACATGGTGGCTCCCATAAGATATATTCTTACCTCCAGAAGTGTGCTGTGACATCTGCACATGTATGTAATACACTTAACAAACAAACAAACAAACAAATGTAAAAATTCACTTTACTATTAGAGTAATTTGAAAGCAGAAGGCAAATAAAATTTAAAGAACACCACCCTTGTTCACATATAACTGCATACATACTTCCAGGAGCTGTATCATTAAATTCAAGACATTTTATATTTATTTGTAAAAAGTCTGTGCACCCCTGAGAACAGTATATTCTGATTTTCCCATCTGCTTCTATAGACTCATCCACACCTTCCCCCTCTGATGGTATCTCCTGACCAGCAAGCAGGAGCGGAGCAACTACTGTCTCTGAAGATAAGGTACTTCTATACAGAGGGTCTGGATGTTACGTTAAACAGATAATAATTATACATGGATACTACATACATGTTGTCTGCTTCCTTCTGTCTTTTCTTTACTCTTTACATAGATGATCTTGTGTTCCCTGAAAAGCCTCAAATTTTGCTCCTATGCTACAGCTTCCAAATTTGTAGCCTTACTGCTCCCTACTTCTGTCTCAAACACAGTATTCCATGAAAAATTTGTTAAACATAAATTGCTTGTCCCTCCTTCCTGTGTCCTAGACTACCTCCGCTGTTAGGTAATTCTGGGGAGAAATGACTCTTCTTTACACTGACTTCTTCTTTACTTTTCAAAATGTTATCCCAGCTACCCTGAATACTACTTTCCCTGCCTGGCTGCTCTCTCTCTCTCTCTCTCTCTCTCTCTCTCTCTCTCTCTCTCTCTC
>NW_021604567.1:216457-317409 GCF_004785775.1 Grammomys surdaster
CTCTCTCTCTCTCTCTCTCTCTCTCTCTCTCTCTCTCTCTCTCTCTCTCTCTCTCCACAAACCTTTCACCTAAGTCTCTGTGAGCAAGGTGACTCTCCACTGTACAACTACCTGATTGAAATCTCTTCTTTTTGAGGTTTGACCTCCTAAGAATAAAGAAAATGTCTCCCTTCTTAAAGCAACTCAGATCCCTAAAGTACGGTGTTTAAACTTAATTAACTTGGGAAACAGTGACTGTGTGTGTACTGTTACACACATGTTTGATGTATGACTGTGGGGGTGAAAGTTTGTCTCTATCCTGAAACAAGTATGGGAAACAAACCAAGGTACCAAACTGCTGTTATAAGGTATGTTAGATGCTGTGAAAGCACCTTGACAGGAGGACCAGATAGAAAATGAGGCTGGAACTGAGACGCATCAAGCTAAGTACTTAGGAAACAGAATTTGAGGAAACAGTAACTTACAGGCTAGTATAAATACCTGATGAGTACCTAAGATGAGCATCTCCTTAAATTTTGTATCCTGGGCCATCACCCTAGTGATGGAAAGCTTATGAACTATGCACACATACTAATCAGCTGAGGAGGAAGACTTGTAGAGCCTTGAAGATGAGCACCCTTTCTCAAAGGAAATTAAATGTTTTATAGGACATGGTAGATATCCGTTTGTTAAAGGAAAAATTTTAGAAATTAAGCATAATTCATATAGATGTTGGTAAGTAGATATCATGAGCACAAAATAGTAAACACTGAAGTAAATAATGTGCATGTTAGTCTTGGCACAGGTACTAAGGAGAGACAAGAGTCTTGTGGTTACAGCAGTGGCTCCTGCACTCCAGTTTTCACTAGAGTATGGCCTTGGGGTGTCACTTATTCTTTCTATTACTTCCTTCACTGTGTCATCCTCTGGGAAGTGGCAATAATATCATCCTATACCGTGTGCTGTAGTGAACCATCAATGGGTCTATAGATTTGAAGAGCTTAGGACAGTGTCAGACACGGTGTGACTTGTAACGAGTGTTAACCCACATCATTATCCTTTCCAGACTCCTTAATTGTACACCCCTACAGTTGATAGCTGGAGTTTCAAAGACTAGGGTTTTGAGGTCAGAAAGACCTTAAGAAATTCACTAGAAATTTTGGATAATTTTCTGATATTATTAGGAGATACAATCTCACAGTAAACTCCCTGATCTTGTGCCTCTTATAACTTTTCCACTCCCTCTTCTACAATTTTGAAATGTATGTATGTATGTATGTATGTATGTATGTATGTGTATATATGCATATAACATATATGCATATAACATAAAAATGGGACATTAATTTGAAGAAGAGCACAGGGTATGTGGGGGAAAGATGAGAGATGTAATTAAATTATACTTTCAAAATAATTTTTAAAAAGTGAATAAAATAGAATAAATTCATTGGTTATTTTATTGACAGTTTTTGAAACAAGGTCTCATTATGCACTATAGGTTGGCTTGAAAATAACTAGGTAGATAAAATTGGCCCGAACCTGGCAGTGATCCTTCTACCTCTGCCTCCTGTGACTTGAAATTACAAGTATGTGCTGCCATGACCAGCTTACACTGAGCTATTTCTATGTCTTGTATCTTATCAGACCACCAAAGATTAAAGTTGAACTTCAACAACAACAGAAAAAAAAACAAACAAACAACAGAAAGCCTACAAATTCATAGAAAGTGAATAACCTTCTACTCCTCTACTCAATGATCACTGGGTCAGGGAAGAACCAAAGAAAGAAATTAAAGGCTTTCTAGAATTCTATGAAACTTAAGGAGCAACATACATAAACTTATGGGAGACAATGAAAGCAGTATTAAAGGAAAGTTCACTAAGTGCCTTCATTAAAAAGTTAGAGAGTTCTCGTACTAACAATTTAAACATACACTTGAAAGCTCAAGAAAAAAGAAACAAAACACTCAAGAGGAATAGACAACAGGAACTATAGAACTCAGGCCTGAAATCAATAAATTAAGCAGAAAGAGAACAATATAAAGAATCAATAAAAACCAAGAGCTAGTTCTTTGATAAAATCAACAAGAGACAAACCCTTAACCAAACTAAATAAAAGGCAGAAAGACAGTATTCAAATTAACAAAATCAGAAATGAAAAGGGAGATATAACAACTGACACTGAGAAAATTCAAAGAATCATTAGGCTTATCTCAAATCCTACATGCCAGAAAATCAGAAAATCTAAAAGAAATGGATGATTTTCTAGACAGATACCATGTACTAAAGTTAAATCAAAATCAGGTAAACTATTTACATAGTCCTATAAGCCCTAAGGAAATAGAAGCAGTGATTAAATGCTCTAGCCAAAAAGAAAAAAAAAAGACAAGGTCAAAATGATCTTAGTGCAAAATTCTACCAGATATTAAAGAACTACTACCAATGTTTCTAAAACATTTCCACAAAATAGAAACAGAAGGAGCATTGTCAACCTCATTCTGTGAGGCCACACTCACCTTGATATCTAAATCAGACAAAGACTGAACAAAGAAAGAATTTCAGACCAATTTCCCTTATTATAAACATTGATATAAAAATACTCAATTAAAACACTCAAAAACCAAGACAAAGAACACATTGAAACAATCATCTACCATGATCAAGTAGTCTTCATCTTAGGGATACAGGGATGGTTCAATAAATGAAAATCCATCAATGTAATCCACCATACAGACAAAATGAAAGAAAAAAACACATTATCATCTCATTACATGCTGAAATAGCCTTTGACAAAATCCAACACTCCTTCATGTTAAAAGTCTTGGAGAGATCATGGATACAAGGCATATATCAAAACATAATGAAAGCTATATACAGCAAGCCAATAGCCAATATCAAATTAAATGGAGAGAAATTTAAAGTAATTCCACTAAAATCAGAAACAAGACAAGGCTGTCCACTCTCTCCCTATCTACTCAACACAGCACTTAAAGTTTTAAATAGAGCAAAAAGACAACTAACAGAGATCAAGAGGGTACAGAATAAAAAAGAAGAAGTCAAAGTCACTTTTCAGAGATGATATGATAATATACATAATAACTCCAAATATTTTACCAGAGAATCCCTTCAGCAATGTGGCTGGATACAAAATCAATTAAAAAAAAAACAGTAGCCCTTCTTTATACAAACAATAAACAGGCTAAGAGAGAAATCAGGAAAACAACACTCTTTACAATAGCCAAAAATAATATAAAATATTTTGGTATAACCCTAACCAAGCAAGTGAAAGACTTATATAACAAGAACTTCAAGTCTCTGAAGAAATAAGTTGAGGAAAGTATAAGAAAGTTGAAAGATCTTCCACCTTCATGGATCTGCAGGAATAACATAGTAAAACTGGACGTCTTAAACTGGCCATCTTACCAGCAATCTACAGATTCAATGCAATTCCCTTCAAAATTCCAACACAATTCTTTACAGACCTTGAAATAACAATTCTCAACTTCATATGGAGTAACAATAAAGCCAGGATTGCTAAAGCAATCCTGAATAATAAAAGAAATCTGTTACTGTAGTGCAATAGCGATAAAAAACTACAAGGTGTTGGTCTAGAGACAGACAGGTTGATCAATGAAATAGAGTAAAAAGACCCAGAAATAAACCCACATACCTATGGATACTTGATTTTTGAAAAAGAACCCAAAACCATACAATGGAAAAAAAGAAAGCATCTTCAGTAAATGATCTAACTGTTAGTTCTCATGTAGAAGAATGCAAAATAGACCCATATTTATCACCCTGAACAAGTAAAGAGGATCAAAGACTTCAACATAAAACCAAACACACTAAATCTAACAGAAGAGAAAGTGGGGAACCGTGTTGAATGTATTGGCATAGGAGACAAATTCCTGAACAGAACACCAATAGCTCAGGAACTAATATTGACAATTAATAAATGGACCCTGGTGCAACTGAAAGGATTTTGCAAGGCTAGGGACACCATCAATAGGACAAAACGTCAGCCTACGAAGCGGGAAAAAATCTCCACCAACCCTCCATCTGACAGAGGATTAATATCCAAAATATATAAAGGACTCATGAAGCTAGACACCAACAAAACAAATAACTCAATTAAAAAATGAGGTATAGAGCAAAATGTCTCTCAACTGAGGAATAAAGAAAGAAAATGTACGCAATGAACACAATGAAATGTATACAATCTACACAATGAAATACTATTTGGCTATTAAAAACAAGGATATCGTGAAATTAGCAGGCAAATGGGTGGAACTAGAAAATATCATAGTGAGTGTGGCAACCCAAACACAGTAAAACATGTATGGCATGTTATAAGTGGATATTAGCCATAAAGTAGAAGATAACCATGGTACAACCCACAGACCCAAACAAAGCAATCAGGAGGGCCCAGGGGAGAATTCTTGAATCTCACTCAGGAGGAGAAAGAAAATAGTTACCAGAGGTGGATAGAGGAAGGGAATTGTGTGGAACAGAAGGTGAAGAGGGGAAGAGGGATGGGGTCAGGTGTAGGGAGAGATCTAGGTGTGAGACAAGCAATTAATGGGGAGAAGCTCTAGGACTAGCTTGAGACATGGGATTGAGGGTCTCAGGAGACTATGGGTGTAATCCTAGCTGAGATCCCTACAAGATGGGAATATGGAGACTGAAGTGGCCACCTCCTGTAGCCAGGCAGGACTTACAATGGAGGGAAGAGGACAGCAATCCACCCACAAAACATTCAACTCAAAAATTTGTCCTGCCTACAAGATGTGCGGGGATAAAGATGGAGCCAAGATTGAGGGAAGACCAACCAATGACTGGACCACCTGGAGACATATACCATGTAAGAGAGCAAATTCCTGACACTATTAATGATAATGCTGTTATGCTTACAGACAGGAGCCTAGCCTAACTATCTTCTGAGATGCTACATCTAGTCGCAGATTGAAACAGCTGCAGAGACTCACAACTAAATATCAGGAGGAGCTTGGGAGTCTTGAATAAACAAGGGGCATAGAACTGGACAAGCCAAAGGGGTCAAGAAGACCTACAGAATCAACTAACCTGGGCCTATGGGGACTCATGGAGACTTACGCACCAACTAAATAGAATGCAGGGGCTGAACCTAGCCCTCTCCTCCACATTTGTAGCAGATATGCAGCTTGGTCCTCATTTGGGTCACCTAACAATTGGAGCAGGGGCTGTCTCTGACTTTATTGTCTGCCATTAGATCCCCTTCCCCTAACTGGACTGTCTGGTTGGGCCACAGTGAGTGAGGATGTGCTTAGGCCTCCTGCAACTTAATGTCACACTATGGAGTAATACCCAAAGGGGGCCTCAATTTCTCTAAGGAGAAGGGGAGGTACACTAGAGAATGTACAGTGGATACAGCTAGGCTATATGTGATTATCTCTTCCAGTAGAATAGCCACACAGTTATTGCTATGTCCACATTTCTCTTTCCAAAACATGGATAGATATATTGTCCCATTCTCCAAATCCTAATGGCCAGAAGGTGTTATAAATTCAGTCCACCTTCAAAGTACAGGGAACCAATGCCAACCCTTGGTGGGAGAAACCACAAAACCACACTGAACAATATGTGGATAAAGTATGAAGAATAAGTGTAAGAAAATAATTGAAAACACTCTGCTATCCATCACTCTGCTATCCACGAGTAAAGCATGAACAACACATGCACTGATGTAATCTAAAATGCTCAGGGTCTGAGGTACATCACAAGCGTGCCCTGGATCTCATCTTAGTGTTTTCAAAGATTATATTACACAGAAAAACTTCAATACACAGCAAAGTATTGCCAACTATATAGACAAACCATTCTCCTTTTAATCTCTTTAGATGTGTACATTAAGCAACTCTTTAACCATTGGACTGAGCACAGGAACTGAAGGAGCTGAAGAGAAGAACAGCAATATCAACCAACCAGAACCCCCAGTATAGGGGAATGCCAGGGCAGGGAGGCAGTAGTGGCTAGATGGGTGGGGAAATACCCTCACAGAAGCAGGGAAAGGCTGGATGGGATACAGGGGTTTCCAGAGGGGAAACTGGGAAAGGTGATAACATTTGAAATGTAAATAAATAAAATATCCAATAAAAAAATCTGTCTCTCTCTTCCTTTAACTCTTCTTGCAGATTTAACTTTCTTTTCATTTCTTCTTCAGCTTTGGCATCCACTCCCAAAGAAAACCAGTCATTTCTTTTTGAGTTAATCTTTAACATCAGTGTTCTCTTGACAAGAAGCCACACCTTGCTGCCTTCAGAGTCAGTCAAAGAGGAATCCTACCCTCAATGAGAGGCAGGGAAGGCTGACACAGCTGTGACATCACTCTGTGCCTAGGATGCATGAGACTGGAGCAGTGAGTTTCCAGATAGAGGCAAGAAAATATTTTTCATTGCCTACCCGATATGAAGTACAAAACTCTAATAATCCAAGTAAGCAGGAAGTCACCTAGGCCATTCAGGTGGCGGCTGCTCATGTGAATGGGTAAGATAATCATTAATGTCACTCCTGAGATAGGAAGGTCTTTATGGACAGAAATAGATTCCGCAAGAACATTGCGTACAGCCCATTGAAGTGTAGATGGTGATTTGGAAAATGCTCTGAGGGCAGGAGAGCAGGCTTAAATCAAGTCCAGCAGCATGTGATTCGGAGATATAACTATTCTGTTGCGCTTTGGTCTCTATGAAGTATCATGACTTTAAATTGTGTGTGACAAGTCACTGACGCATATTAAAATGAAATGCTCTCCCCAAGCAGCATTTACCCTGTGAAATTCTTTATATAAATATTACAGGTAAGGAGCAAGAGAGAATAAAGTGTGCCTACCCGTTTATCTACCAGACACAATGCCCTGGAAAATGAAATAATGTTCTCTGCCTAAAAGTCTCTTTGGAGGATTAATGTCAATGGCAATAAAAGTAAATCCCCCCAAAATTATAGACAGATCATCCCCAGATTTGTTTATGTATTTATCTATTCTTCAATAGTCACCCCTTCATACACAAACAGAAATTCCTTCTTAGCTTAGATCTCAACAAACTCAGAACGTATTTTTTTTCTTTCCCTCTTACATTTACTTTTCCCGTTCACTTAAGGAAACATGGCTGCTGTTTCCTTCATTCAAGCTTCTAGCATCATGACCCTTGCACTGGGGAACAAGTAAGGGCAACTTGAACATAAACACTTGACACCAGGTCAGCAGATGTGACAGTAGAAGAGACTTGCTGATGAGTGACAGGCAGGTTGGCAGCATATACAATGCAGATGTTCTGGACAGCGGGGGGATCCATGACCTAGGCTGGATGGAATGGATTGTACAAGATTTCCTCATACTATTCCGTATGGCACGTGATTTGAAATCTGTAAGTTGTCTCTGAAAATTTCCATTGAATATTTTTGGAGCCTGGTAGGTCATGGGAAACTGGTATCAAGAATATTAAGTGGATACTGTGTTACCTTTTTCTGGGTCAGAGATAGAATTGTGGCTATCCAAGATAGTATGTTTTTACTTATTAAACAAATTCTCAGAGTTTTAAGTATTACCATATTAAACATGTGGAAAATCTATGTATGTGCAAAATAGAGCCATATTTTATCTCAATGTGTCATTCTCTCTTGGGAAGGGAAGAATAAAAATTTGTCAAATGCTAACAAGATTTTAGCACACAATTTTCTTAAAACCTACAGTGTTCCATATTCAACTATTATACTATAGTAATAGTAATTCAATAATTACTACACTAGTATTTTATAAAATTCCCAGAATAAATAAAGACACTGTATAAGTAAATACCTAAAGGATTATCTACTGCTTTTATATGGCTTCGTAGACTAGATATGTGGCAGATTCACTGGATTTTTCCCAGAAGGGTAACATGATTTATGGGTCAGCCTGTGAATTGTCTAAGATTGTCTCATTCCTAGTAAATGAGTCAGGTGAGAAGATAAAGGTCTCCTGGTGGTACCATCTAGTAATCACATTGAAACCACTTTGTGTATCATACAAAGTATTTCCAAAGTACTTTCTTCTGTACAAAATATTCTTTTTACAGTCCAATAAGTTTGATGATCAGAAATTTCTGAGTTTTAGGAGATAACTGTCACCCACAGACCCTACAACTTTTAAACATTTAGGCTTGGATCAGAAACTTGGGTACTGGCGCTCTAAATTTAGGTTTCTTTCCACTATTGTAAGGAGGAAAAAAAGGAGGAGGAGGAGGAGGAGGAGGAGGAGGAGGAGGAGGAGGAGGAAAGAAGAAAAGCCAAATGACATCATCCTTTTCTTACCCACCTTCTGAACTATACTCCAACCTTCTGAAATGTAGTTGATTTTTTTAATTTAGCTAAAATGAAATGAATTGTCCCATGCATAAGTTAAAGTTTCATTGCCACAAAAATGTCAGTCAGATTGTATCATGTTATCACGGATACCCTTTGAAGCAAACGGCATCATAGTGATCCACCTGAGAAATGAGGAAAAGGCCATGAGGGTGAAGTGCTAAGTCAAGCTGCTAAGCTGAAAGGTATCCCCCCTCCTCTGGACAGATTGAGAAGAGACCATGCCCATCCTGCCTCCTCAGCAAATCCTGGCAAGCCTGGACATGAAGGGCTTTGGAAATTGACCAGCAGAACTGCGTCCTGTTTTGTGGGCTATGGTTCTCATAGCTGTGCTGACTACTGAAGTCACAGTTTGGCCCTTCACTGCTGAACGTATAATCTGTTCCCCTCATTCCATTTGGGATCCTTTCCATTTATTAGTTAGATTTGATCATTTCATTTAAACCTTGAAGGATCTTCTCATAGAATTTAGGGAAACATCTAAAGACATCACTTTTGGTCCACAAAGCTACTGACAACCTACTGTTCAGTATCTATCTCAGTATCTATTGACGTCTCTTTCCCCAGCATGCTATCACGGCTTCTATGCTATTCTTTGAAGGTTCTACACAGGTTTCTTTCCACCTCAGGGTCTTTGTTAACGCTGCACTGTTTAACACTCAGTTTTTTCAGATGTCAGCTTGATTTGCTACAGTTGTTTCTGTCAGGACACTATTTGAGTATCTTCTATCAGAGAGAGCGTCCGTGGCCCGTCATTTTGGAAGTGGTGCCTCAGTCCTCATAAAACACAGATTTGACTATAGTTCTAATTCTAAATTCCAAGGAGAGGGAATCTGCCTTGCACCTCAGAGACAAAGTATCTACCATAGTTATATGTGTTTCACTGTGACTGGGGACAGCAGGACTGTCACAGAGTAAAATAATAAAACTGCTAAAACTTGGCTTTGAGGAGATGCCTCTGTGAGCGAAAGCACTTGCTGCAAAGGTGTGAGGAGCCAAGTTCAAATCCTCAGAATACATGTAAAGGTATAAGTTGTAGTGGACATTTGTGTCCCCATACTCCTGTAGAGAAATGGAAGCAGAGAGAATTCTCAGAAGTTAGTGGACCAGATAGCCTGGTATACAAAATGGAGAGTAGCAAGAGACCTTGTCAAAAATATGGTGGGTAGAAACAATAGAATTCCAAAGTCATCCTATCGTTTTCAGATGTGTGCCCTGACACACATGCCTGTACTCACATACATACATTTATATACAAACACATACACACACATACACACACATAAATGCACATGCACACATACACAGTGTATGGGGGGAGCATTAAAGAAAATAGCAGGGCATGCTGGTGCGTGTTTTAATCCCAGCTCTTGGGAGGCAGAAGAAGGTGGATCTCTATGAGTTCGAGGCTAGTCTGGTCTAGTTAGTTCCAAGACACTCAGAGCTACAGAAAGAAACTCTGTCTTAAAACAAACAAACAAACACATCTCAGTCCTCTACATAATATATTTCTTATAAATAGATGCTAGTGGGAATGGGGATATTGACCAGAAAACCTAGCAGAGCTAGGAAAGTGGTGATGACAGATATGCTAGGACTCTTCATGTAACCACTGCATGAACTTTTCCCAGGGACAAGCACAAACATTGCCTCACTCCAACTAAGGTATTGATGATGGACCAAATGAACAATTCCATCAAGTCTTTCTTGCTATACTAACAAGTTGAATTAGGGTTCCTTAGATGAGCATCAATGAGGAGACACAGGAGCTTCTAAAGGGCTACATCACTGAAAAAAAAAATATGTTTATTCCTTCCTCTAGTAACTGTTGGCTCCATGTAACCCTTCAAGGAGAGGCAAGGCCCCATGAATCCTTCTCCTTTCTCCATGATGGAAAGTTAGTCTGTGTAGATCTCTTGCCTGGCATCACAGTTGCTGAAGAGTTCAATGGCCATATCGTGCCTGGAGGGTGGAGTCTCAGAAACAGTGAGCTTATGACAAATCTAAAGCCTGGATCTCTCTTTGTTTCTGTCAGATAATAATATCTTCTATTCGTCCTGACTGTGGGATCAGTAAGATAAAAAGACGAGTGAAATTACAACACTTTAAGAATTTAAAAATCCTTCATAATGAGGTCTTGGATGTGCTTTAAAATATTTGAACTCAAAATAAAAGATAGATGAAGCAGGTGGAAAAGCATTGATTACTCAGGAGACAGATGTACAGCGGTTCATCATGCAATCTTATGTACTTTTGTGTCTGTTACAAATTCTGCATAATTTATGAAGGGAGGGAATAAATGCTGATGTTTTAAGTAGAAGCAAGATCTCTACAGTTTCGTTCTTTAGTCTTCCGGTTGTTATTTTTTATTGAGATGATATTGCAGCTATCTGTTTCAAATCTATATATGAGGTAAACAAAACCTGAAATTCCTTCCAACCCCACATCACATTACAATGATTAGAAAATATAAGTTAAGCTGTTTAAAGGCTTTTCACAGTTATAGATCATTAGAAACTTCAGTATAATGTCCTTTTAAATGTCTTTAAATTAAATTTAAATCACTTGAAATTAGAACAAAACCTTTCCAAGGATCCCTCTTCTTCTTGGTGTGAAATTCCTTTGGCAGCTCTCAAGTAATTCATTTTATCCTCAAGAGTGGCTAGGAATAGGAAGTAAGTAACTTCCCTCTCTTCTGCTCCTAATGACTAATCCATTCCGACTTACATGTCAGTGGTTTCACTGCTGTGCATCACAGGAACCTTGGGTAACTAATATAACCAGGAGAAATTAAAGGCTGAGAGCATCTTATTCACACTCCACAGACTGCTTGCTAAGATGATGTGTGATCCCCACTGGATCTCCCCCATAACTTCCATGCCCTAGTGAAACCCCCAGTGAAACCCTCTTTCTCTTTCCTCTGGACTGCTCGACAAAGGAGTTCTGTGGGACCTAGAGAAACAAAGTGCTCTTAGTTTTTGTGTTTCTTTGTAAGACCTCCGGATCTATTTAAAGTAACTTATATCAGGTTTTCCTTTTCAAACCAAAGATTTCAAAGAAAATTTTTTTCAACCACATTTTTAATCTAGTCTTTTGACTCTGTAATTTTGTTTCATTAAACTTATCTAAATTTTAATTTTAAACTCTCTGAAAAGGTGTAGTATTTTCATCTTCTAATTAATAACTGCTAACCAAGTTTTCAGATTATCAAATAAAAATATACAATATGGGCACACAACTGATGCTTAGCAACTTCCTGGAGCATGTGTGATAAAGTTGGGGATGGTATCATGCTATAGAATTTCCAGGACTGGCTAACAAGTCACTCTAAATAATGGAATCTAAATAATCAGTTAGTCACTGGTCATACGCAACTGCTTTCTGCAAATCAGAAAGCTGAATGTGAAAGACTGATTATTTCATGATTCCTCAATAGACAATATTACTAAAAGGAAAATGTGGTCCCAAATGGGTCTTTGTAGAATTCTCTGTAGAGTTGTCACAAACTGAACAAACCCATAAACCTCAAAAGTCAATAGGCCACTTGGAAATAGTTTAGTTATTGAGTAATAGATTGTAAAAGCAAGTGTTCTACCCCCAGCACTCTCCCATTTCTGCTACATGAATTCCTCGGGGGAAAACAAAAATCTATAAATGGAATGGAAGTAGGGCATTTTGAAATGATTTTATTACCTAAAAGAATACCAACTCCAATAATTCCTCAGAGCACTTGGCAACAGTAGACATTTATTGAAAAGCAAAGAGTAGAATTCTATGAAGGATATATTGAAATTTTAGGTGGATTCCTTCTCTATCTTATCAGTTTTACCTTCTTACAATGCATAAATTAATTAAATAAAAATATTTTGCATTTTGCTCAATTTTATTTTTTTTAAGAACTATTCCTCTACTAAATGGGGTCCTTTATGTTCAGCTTACTTACAGATACTGAAAACTGCATTCCCAGGTAGAAAGTAATCACATCCATGGCTACTATAGAAATACCAAATGGTGAATTTTAAAGAAGCTCTACTTAGGCAGAGCCTTATAATCAGAAGACGAGTCTCACATCTAGACATATCTGCCCATTGGTTTTGAAGTTTGAACTCAGGTAATTGGCTAAAGTCATAATGTCCTTACTAGCATTGACTTCTGGTTCCTTTTAAAATGTACATATCACACCAAACAGGACAGTAGTACACTTTCTCACTAACACTTAAGTAGAACAAACATATATAAAGAAAATATGTATTTACATGGTTTGCACAGACGACACCCATCAAAACACAAGAAAAACTTCGGAGAAAAAAGATTTGAAAGATAGTTAACTAGTTCCCATTATTGAAGATACGTAAATTGTTTTCCTCAATATCTATGTTTCTGGTTATTTGTGGAAATCTGCTTTGATAGATTAGAATAGGTTTGGTCCCCATATACTCATTGTACTTAAATGGCCCACAAGGAATTACACTATTAGGAGGTCTGTCCTTGTCAGAATAGGTGTAGCCTTGTTGAAGGAAGTATGACACTGTCGGGGGTGAGTCTTGAGGTCCTATGGTCAAGCTCCACCAAGCGCAGAAGACACCCTCCTGCTGGTCACCTAGTGAAAACAATCTCCTTCTGCCTGCCTTGAGTTCAAGATGCAGAACTCTCAGCTCCTTCTCCAGCACCATGTTTGCCTAGACTTCACCATGCTTCCTATCATGATGATAATGGACTGAGCTTCTGAAACTGCAAGCCAGCCCCAATTAAATGGTGTCATTTATAAAAGTTGCCTTGTTCGTACTGCCTCTTCATAGCAATAAAACCCTAACTGAGACACTTGAATATTTTATTTTCTTAAGAAATTGAACATGATTCACTCGCATACCCTCTCAAAATTTTTTTCTGAGACTCTCTTTCAGAAAATAAGAACCAGAAAGGGGAATCAGTAGGGCTAAGAAGAACACAGCAGTGTGTGGGAAGCCTCTGTAACACTCTGAGACTTTAGTCTGTGGCCATACTCCTAGGATGAAAATAAAGAAAATATATTACATTATCCTCCATCTTATAAAATACACATTACACCTCTGGTGTGTACCAGGTTCTCTAATAGGTCATATAGAATAGTACTACTCTGTGAGTGATGTTGTTAATCTTACAATATGAGCAAAGATATTCTTTGACAGAACATTTCCCAACTCACACAGCAGTATTTGAAGGATTTGGTATACATTGTTGTAACCTTTATGGAAAGAAGTAGCCACTAAAAGGAATAGCAAGGTAGAAGAAATCTGAAGAGGGCAATGGGAAAAGAGGTGGAGCGGCTTCATCAGAAGACAAAGAGAGAACAATAACATAACAGTAAGAATGTTTGAAAAACTCATAAGGTATTGTACTACTAACTGTTTACCTAAAATACATATCATACATTTGACTGTATTTCAACAAATACATATAGGATAAAACAAAATTTTCTTATCTGGGCTGACAATGCTCCAATAGCTAAAGACAATCTAATAAAACCCCAAGAACAGACAGGAGAATTCTGGAGTTGTTGGTCAAGGTTGTTCAAGAGATGCCTACAACTTCTCAGGCTGTTGCTACTATACTTGGTTGCCCCACAGACGTGGGCGATAATTTTCTATTGCTGAAAACATGCATTTCAGATGCAGAGCCCTCTGCAAACTGTTGGAAGTGATCTGATTGTCTCTTCCCTGAGAATCAGCTTCCATGATACTAGAATGTGACATGAAATCTCCCTTTGGAGGGATGCAACCCTACCTAGTTATGACACAAATAAACCACAGTGATCAGCATGGCACAATAATGCCCTAAGGGTGCAATAGTTGCACACATACCTTGATAGTAAACATAAGCTCTCTAATTGGACTTAAGAAATCTTCAATAAGAGGGGAATTATGTCTGGTATTGGAAACCTAGTTATCTACCCAGGGAGAAAAGTCATGGATCTTAGAAAAAACCTGTAATTTTCACTGTACTAGACCAGCAAAATCACCAAATAAACTCTAAATATTTATCCTTATGCCCACTGATAAGTATAGTACTCACCCCATTAAGGAAACAATTCTTTGAAACATGTAGATACCATTGCATAAATTTGAAAATGATCAAAGCATAATGCTGTAAATCCCTGTCTCAGTTGATACATCTATAACATAAATCCTGTACTAAGGTGCAAGATCATTTCAGAGAAGAAAACAAAAAGCTTTTAAGAGCCAGAGGAAAAGGAACTTTGCTACAAGTTTGTGCCTCCTAGAAATGTTATAACCTACCCCATAAAGTCTTACCAACTTAAACATGGTTAAATGACCTGAATAAAGAAGATATGCTTACATACAACCAGCAGACATGCTTACACAGATGGAGGGAAGCCCACAAGGCCTCAATCTTAGACAAAAATCTAAAGATAACTAAAGAATGTTGAAAACAGTATAAATAACACTTCCCATGTAAGAGTGCCCTACTTGGCTATCCAATACTAAAATGTGATCATCCCTGAAAACATAGACATGCAAGAAACATCATAGAGACAAAGTAGACTACAATTATGTATTTAGGAATTTATATACATGCAAACAAACATACATACATACATACATACATACACACACACATACATATATACATATGTATATACACACACAAAATAAAAGTCAAGAATTTGAAAGAGATGAGGGAGAAATATTTGGAAGAGTTTAGAAGGAGTAAAGAAAAGGAAAAAATTATGAAATTATAATTTCAAAAATTAAAATAAAAATATTTGTATATTTTATATATATTTTATAAATTATATATAACATATATATCATATATAAATACATAATATATAACCAGTATAATACATCAATTTTATTTTGTGATATAGAAGCAAAATAAATTTTATATATGTATATCAAAAGAAATGTCTGAGAACATTTAAATCAGCAATGTTCACAGTGACTAAAATTTTAATCTAAGTGCCCAGAAACTATAATCTGTGAACAATAGCCATGCAAGTTTCCATTATATATATATTATATATATTTATAATAGATAGGTAGATAGATAGATAGATAGATAGATAGATAGATAGATAGATAGATAGATAGATAGATAGATGATAGAACATTACTCTTGTTAAATTATCCCAAATAGGTTGCCCAAATAAATTGTCTTAGTTCAGTTCTTAACCTAAGTATAATTTACTGTCTTAAATAGAAGTTTATAATATCTAAACAGTACTGTTTGTGTGTACATAATATTCATACCTAACTATATGAATATGTATAACTGAGCATATAAGTATACCTACATACAGAGAACGCACAGGTTGAAAAGCAGAGCACTACACGTTAAGTTCTATAGACTAAAATTTTGTGGAAGATTTTGTATGCAGCATTAGTTCAAACAACCATATTTTAATTTATAGTTAGTAGGAGAAGTCATAATATTTCTATTTTATGCCACAGTGCTTTATGACATATCCTCTCAAAATAAAAAGATGTTTTATAGTTAATATGTAGACAGAAAATATTCTTTTTCAAAACTTTCCTTTTCTATCATTTTCAGAAAATTGAAGAAAGAAAAATATGTCCTAACATTTTCTCTAACAATGACTAATTTGGTTGTTTTTCCCTGTGGTCTCTTTAGAAGTTTCCCACAGAACAGATATTCATCTCTGAATAATGATGTAGCTCAACCCAAAACTCCTCCTGCTTAATAATAAAGGCTATTTTCATAATTACATATGTGGGCAAACCTAAATCCCCGTGACCTCCGACTTAGTTTAGTTTAGCTTGATTAGGTGTCAAGGAAGGTTGCGCATGTAGCTAAATATTCACAACTACTGGAATCTCTGTCTCCCACTCATCTTACTGAGTACTACAGGTAACTTTTTGATGCTTGAGTTGTTTAATTGTCCATTGCTATAACAAAAACGTGAGTAAATTAAATTAAAGGAAGAAAGGGTTTATATTGACTCGTAGTTTCAAAGGTTCTAGTTCATGGTCACTTTGCATGACTGCTTTTAGCATTGTGTCAAGGTAATAAGTCATTACATTGAAATCGGTGACAGGGAATAGCTGGTCCCTTCCTGGCAGCTAGGAAGCAAGGAGAGAATGGGAAGCAATTGCCAGAATTCCAGCAACACCCTCAAGGGCAGACTCTGAGTTACCTTTTCTGTCAGAAGAACATGTCTCCCAAAGCTCTCACCACCTTTTACTAGTGCCACACTGGTGACAAGTCTTCAACATATGAGCCTTTAGAATACACGTGAGCATTTGCATACATATTAGTATACATTAATTACACAAAATAATAGGTATCATCTTTATACTTATTTTCACACAAGTCTATAGTGTGTTTTGATCATCTTAAAACCCAATACTCATTCCTCCTGCTGCTCATCTCCTTTATTCCAAGTTGTTTCTCTCTTATTTTTATGCTCTTCTGTTTTATTTTGTTTGGTGTATGCATGCATATGGTGTGTGTGTGTGTGTGTGTGTGTGTGTGTGTGTGTGGTGTCTGAGACACAGATGACAGAGACAGAGAGCTAAACTAGAGTTTCTTTTTTATTTTTTAACGTTGTAATACATCATCACTTTTATTTTTTAGCTTTTACTTTATTTTATTTTGTTGGATATTTTCTTTAGTTACATTTTAAATGTTATCCCCTTTCCCAGTCCCCCCCAAACTCCTCTATCCCATTCACCCCTCCTCAGCTTCTATGAGGGTGTTTACCTACCCACCCACATACTCACTCCCCGACTCCTGCCTCCCCACCCTCGAATTTCCTTCACTGGGGCATCAAGCCTTCACAGGACCAAGGGCCTCTTCCCCCATTGAGGCCATTCTCTGTTACATATGCAGCTGGAACCATGGGTCCCTCCATGTGTGTACTCCTTGGTTGGTGGTTTAGTCCCTGGGAGCACTGGGGGGTTGCAAACCTCCATTGGGGATCCCATTGGGGACCCAGTGCTCAGACCAATGGTTGGCTGCAAGCATCCCATTTGTATTTTTCAGGCTCTGACAGAGCCTCTCAGGAGACAGCTATATCAAGCTCCTGTCAGCAAGCACTTCTTGGCATCCACAATAGTATCTGGGTTTGGTGACTGTCTATGGGATGAATCCCCAAGTGGGGCAGTCTTTGGATGGCCTTTCCTTCAGTCTCTGCTCCACACTTTGTCTCCGTATTTGCTCTCTAGAGTATTTTGTTTCCCTTTCTAAGAAGGACCGAAGCACCCACACTTCAGTCTTCCTCCTTCTTTAGTTTCATGCAGTTTGTGAATTGTATCTTGAGTACTCCAAGCATTTGGGCTAATATTCACTTATCAGTGAGTGAACACCATGTATGTTCTTTTGTGATTGGGTTACCTCACTCAGGATGATATTTTCAAGTCCCATCCATTTGACTAAGAATTTCATGAATTCATTGTTTTTAATAGCTGAGTAATATTCCATTGTGTAAATGTACCACATTTTCTGTATCCATTCCTCTGTTGAAGGACATCTGGGTTCTTTCCAGCTTCTGGATATTATAAATAAGGCTGCTATGAACATAGTGGAACAAGTGTCCTTGTTATATGTTGGGTAATCCTTTGGGTATATGCTCAGGAGTGGTATAGCTGGATCCTCAGGTAATACCATGTCCAATTTTCTGAGGAACCTCCAGACTGATTTCGAGAGTAGTTATGCCAGCTTGTAATCCCACTAGCAATGGAGTAGTGTTCCTCTTTGTCCAAATCCTTGCCACCATCTGCTGTCACCTGCGTTTTCTCTCTTAGCCATTCTGAGTGGTGTGAAGTGGAATCTCAGGGTTGTTTTGATTTGCATTTCTCTGATGTGAGCATGGTTGAAGGCTTTTTTAAACAAGTATCAGCAACTAACTTGTGACTATACACCTAAAGAAAATATGTCTGCCATCATAGGAACCATGAACTGACTTTAAATTCGCAAGGAGACTAGTGATTCACTAATGTGGGATCATTTGAAATTTAAGCCATAACAATGCTACTTTCATGTAACCAAAAATCTAAGGTTTGTGAATAAATTATAATTCCTAATTGATCGCTCTAGCTGAATCTGTAGCTTAGGAGAAATAATAATGATTTGAGTGTCTGGTTTGGAGTATTGGTTATCATCAAGAAATATGTCCGGGAAACTCTGAGTTCCTTCATCTTCCACTTGTTAAGTCTACAAGTTTTGATGCCTCTGCCAACTTAACCTAGTGCATTACCCTGCCGCACTGTCAAACACACTGATGCAGATAGCTACAGTATGACTGACTTCCGCTTGTAGCCTACCACTTGCGTAATGATTTTTGTCCACGCAGAGAGGCATTACTCTTAATAGTGGTTCTTTCCAGCCCATTTTATATATAACCAGCTTGTAGCTCAATTGAGCAATACAGAAATTATATGAAGAAAATGGCTGTTTCTAAGGTGAATGTTCTGGACAGGAGTTAAAATCAGCACATGCATTTAAGCTTGCTCCCGAAGTAGATATGACAACACAAATATAAATGTTTTAAAATCTAACTATATTCCATTCGCAGTATTTATGAGTGGGTTTTCACTCCATTCAAAGCGAACTCAAACTAGAAGACACAAGTAATGTATAAAGGCTGGAAGAACTCTGATAAGTGCAGCTGGAATGAAAGAGAAGGCATTTTCCCAACATCAAAAGCCTGGAGAAAAACACTGGCATTTGTGTTGTTTCAATAAAACATTTAAGGTATGAATTGCCGGATGTGAGTGCTACAAATGGACTCTGTAGCAGACTTCTACACGGGGAGTTTATTGGGGTGACTCTAGGGAGCAATGCTTATAAAGAAATGAGCTACTCCAAACCTGTGCTAAGGGACAAGTCAAAACCCAGGACATTCAGTGAAAGCCTTAAAGAGTGCTCCCAGATGAAGTGTAGGATACAGGCACTCCATTGTTGTTCACACACCAGACACTGCATGAGGGCTGAGCCTGTGAAAGAGATAAGCTTCCAAGGTGGTGTCTGCTCCTTGGGGCTGAGAGCAGCTACAGGACTCTACTAAGAGGGAAGACTGAGCACTTTAATCCACAAGTGAGGGATTCCTTAATATACAACTGAAATGCCACTGTAAAAGGCCTAAGATACAAGTACAAAGAGACTCAATGAAGTGAACAGTAAAGAATTTAAATTTTATAAATGTGAGCATTCTAGGGAATGCTTTGAGGGGGGGAGGAACGACTCTAGTTAACTTGTTTCAACTCTTCCCAATTTTTTCTTCCTTCTGTTTAATTCAATGACTTTCAGCCTGGAGATATTTTATAACCCCCTTACCTCCAGGAAATATTTGACAATGCCTAGATGCACAGTTTGTTACCACGTCTGGAGGATCATGTTAAGATACCCATAAACATAGTACCATGCATGACACAGCACTCACCACCAACAATGACTTGGACCAAAAAACAGACAATAGCAAGGTTGAAAAGTTCTTGTCCAAACCCATGCTTTGGTTAGTAGTTGCAGATAACACAGCTTTGTCTTCTCTTTTAAAAATGTTGAACTGTTAAGTTTCATACTGTTTCTTCAATCTGATTTTCAGTCTTTGACACGTTGCACTTCCGAAAGATTGAATGCCATAAATTATGTTAAAAGTAGCAGAGATCCTTAATTTGATAAAAGTTGCAGAATCCTTTCTCTCCATTCCTCAGGCCTAATACTGGATTATACTTTCGGGTCTCTGCAGCTTGAATATCAGAGTGACAGAGGTCTCATCTAGAGAAGAGAATGATTAAAATAAGATAAAAGTATGACTTCACTAATCTCAGAGCTTATTGCTATGTAAAGAGATGTTTTTTCTTTTGATTCACAAATGTTTAAAGAGATGGGAAATGATGGGAACAAACCTCATGGGAAACATTCCTTAAATGAGGTAAATTAATGCCACTGTGAGTGACTGTTAAATTATAAAAGTCTAGTTGCTCAATTAGGATAAAAGCAGGCCTCTATGGAAAGGAAGGTCTAATTAAAGTTTGAGATGTGCATTTAAAAGAAAGGCTCTCAGGAGAGTGGTGTGGTCGATACAGCAGACAGCTGAAAGCATGGAAAGTCTCCTGACAGTGGAGTCCCTTCCTTGGTGCCCACATTGGTAAGCATACCTCTGGAGATTAGCCTCAAAAGCTGATGGGGTGTAGCTCTGTCACAGGTAGAGCTCTCTGTCTTCTGAGAAATAGTTAAGAAGAGTACAGTCCTGTAACTTCAAAGATATCCCAGTCTTCAGATAAATGAAGGTAAAGGTGTAGAACTGCTGGACTCGGAAAGGATCGAACAAACTCTCGAGCTTTAGCTTACTGGGTCCATTCATGGAGTCCCACGACGTGTAGCATCATATTCTCAAGGAAAGAGATAAGAAATCCAAGATCTTATCATAGTAAAGTGTGTCAGTCAGGAGGCAATCTATGTAGCTATGGTTTCAATGCTTTAGAACAAAAAGAGAAAAAAGGGAAGTGAGGTGTATCACTTCCATGTGATACAGATATCACCCATGAATGATCCTCTGTTCACGTCATCTATCTTTCAGTTGGCTCAAAAGCAGAAGTTCCCAGACTGCATGGGGACTCCATGGATCTGTAACAAAGTCAGGGTTATCCTGGAGTACTATAGATTCTCCAAGGAAACATTGCGACATCTATAAATAGAAGTGCCTTGACTTGCAATGGGACTATGACTCCATAAACCCATCAAAGTCTGAATGTTATGTCAAAAATGCTTCAAACAAATTTAGTATCCCCAAAACATCCTATTTTAGAAACAGCACATTGCTGAACATGGCTATTTAGCCTTGAAACCATAGGGATGAATAGATGCTACCATTTCCTGCCTTTGTCCAGCACTGTGAGAGAGATCTGAGTCTGGGGAAAATGGGAAGTATTGGGTGCTGGAGAGATGGCTCAGTAGTTATAAATGCTTACCACTCCATCAGAAGAGCAAATTCAGATCCAACACCCACATCAGGTGCCTCGCAAAACACATGTAATTCTGGCTCCAAGAATCATCCTGCTTCTGATATCCATGGACACCTATACACACACAACCACACACATATGCTTGTATACACATATATCCATGCACACACATGCACACACACACATGCACACACACACACATGAACATACACATACATGTTTGTTTATACACAAACATTCGTGTGCACACATATTTATGCACACATGCAGGTACACATATACACATGCATTCAGATAAATAAAATAAGTTTAAAAACTGAAGTAGGACTCTAATTTTGTCCAATTACAAAACAGAAAGAACTTAATCTATTGGTGGTCAGGTGCTATCCAGATTACCTGAACAACCCACTCATGGTATTCTACAAGTTCAACACTAGATAATGATCTCCTTTCCCAGAGTTTCTTGTCTTTCTCATTGCTGGGGAAAATCAGAACTGAACGGCAAACCAAATTTTGTGTATCTCATCTGATCTTCACACTTAAAATACTATGTGAGTCTCAAGTGGACACATGTATCTTCACTGGAATACAATTTTGGTATTAACAAAATGATTTTTCTTTTAAAGTGTTAAAGTTTTTGTTTTCCAAATAGATATTCAATTTGTTTTTTTTTTAATTTGCTGAACTATAAAATTTCTTTTTTAAAATTTCTTAATGGTTATTTTATTTATTTCCACTTAAATGTTATCCCCCTTCCTGGTTTTTCCCTCTGCAAACCCCCTATCTAATCCCCCCCCCACCTTCTTCTATGTAAGTGTTTCCCCACCTACCCCTGTCTGCCTCACCACCCTAGCATTCCCCTACTCTGAGGCATCAAGCCTTCACAGGACCAAGGGGCTCCCCTCCCATTGATGCCAGATAAGGCCATCCTCTGCTACATATGCAGCTGGAGCCATGGGTCCCTCCATGTGTACTCTTTGGCTGGTGATTTAGTCCCTGGGAGCTCTGAGGCATCTGTTTCGTTGATATTGTTGTTCTTCTTATGGGGTTAAAAACCCCTTCAGCTCCTTCAGTCCTTCCCATAATTCTTCCATTAGGGTCCCCATGCTCAGTCCAGTGGTTGGCTTTGCGCATCCCATTTGTATTTGTCAGGCTCTGAAAGAGCCTCTCAGGAGACAGCTATATCAGGATCCTGTCAACAAGCACTTCTTGGCATCAGCAATAGTGTCTGGGTTTGGTGACTGCATATAGGATGGATCCACAGTTGGGGCAGAAAACATATATACTTCCCAAGTTTCCACAGCTGCTTAATATGACTAGTATGCAACTCCTGGAACTTAGAAGCATTGTGAATACAATACAGAGGTATCAAGGATTTTATGAGCTGAGAAAGTGTGGGAGCCTCTGACACAGATACCATACTCTAGAGGAAGACAAAGGCCGGAGATACCAAGGACTCTTCTAACATTTGTACGGACATATTTTCCAAATGTATCTGATACTGCAACCAGTGTTACTGGCATTAGTCAGTATCCCATTACTATAACAGAACACCAGAGATCATTAAGATATAAAGGAAGAAAGGATAATTTTGGTTCATACATCTTAAAGTCCTAGTCTGAGAAAAAAATAGCCTCATTGCTTTAAGCCTAATTATCTGTAAGCATAAACCAGATTATTTATCAATTTTATTCCAAATATGTGATTAAATTTGTAAAGAATTATAGTTAGGATAGAATTCAAATAAGAAGGCCAGAATGTACTGTCAATCAAATCACTTAATTCACAATCCAGGAAAGCAAATAGAAAGAGGAAGTGTCCAGTATCCCTTTAGTGTATCCTTCAGTAACATAAGGACTGTACCTCCTTAAAGGTCCCATCACTTCCCAGTAGTTTCACTTGGAACCCATCTTTTAACACAGATACCTTTAGAGGACACTTACTGAAAACATAGTGTAAATTCAACTAATATTACATCTTAAATTAACATAATAAACAAAAGTTGTATTTATAGATAAATTCCTGGAATAAAGTTGCAAGTAAAAATGGCTTCCTGTGAATGAGTTCTAGAATAGAAAGTATGCCTTCAAAGGAGATGGCTAAGTCCCAGTTCCTTTCTATAATTAGCAATATAATATACACACTATACTTAACTTAAATATCTGAAGAGTCAGGGCATCAGTCTATCACTAGTGTGTCTTCCAGCCATGCCATGCTACATGTCTAAGCCTTGTCTATTGCATTACCCAGTCTGTAGGCTTATATTTTTTAAACCCACTTTAATAAGGGTTCTTAAGCGCTTCAACCTCCTTTATAGCCCACTGACCAAAGGTAAGGGAGGAAGATAGCAAATAGGACAACAGCTGCATGGATCTGTTTAGAAGTAGATCCTCTAGTCAGTTCCAACCCTTTTTGTCTGCAGTCCAGTCCACAAGCAAAACACCAAACATGAATCAGCAGTAGCAACTTGACCTAGAGAAAAACACAAGATTGTGCCAATTGTCATGAGTCTGATGAGGTGGCAAGAAGCAGCCACAACAGCACCAGAAGTTCTTTGGTGCATTTCTCTCTACAAAGTTATGACAAGCAAGATCAGAGAAGAAAGTAAAATGAACCAATGCCAGAGTGTTTGCCAATCCACAGTCTGTTGGGTTACACTTATACTCTTTCTAAATATCATGTGTCTTTTCAAATATATTTTCCAGCAAAACATCACATGCCCTTTCACCAGGCAGCTTCCAGAAAAAAAAAATACATGTCTGTTCTCAGCAAAATATCCTCTCATAATATAGTTTCCAAGAAAACATCACTTGACACAACTGGGTGTTCAACAAAACCAGAAATTTCCACTTCATCTCTTAGGCAATGTCTTCCCATGAATGAATGCCATTGTTTCCTTATCAGATATTCCTTGGGAAAGGGCCAGAAAAAAAATAACATCAAAATTAGGGTTTTATTTTTAATTAAGCCAGAACAGATATGGTGGACTTAACCCATTTTCTTTTCTCCATGACTCCTTCACTTCCAAATCAAAAAGTAGGTTAAATATAAAAAGTAAAGGGCTTGGCCTTGCTTTGCCAATTAAAGCATGTTCTTCTACACTGCTGTTGATGAGCATTTATTCTGCTGCATACACAGTCAAGGATCTGAGATCTTGGTTTAATTAATGACCAGTAGCTTTTAAATCTCCTCCTTGTAGTCCTGCCTCTTTTTTCCAAATCCTATGTTGCTGCTCCATACCACACAGGGACCTAAGGTTTCCCAGGCCACTTATTGAGAGATCTGTCTCAGGATATCTGGAAGAAGATTCGGGCATTTTAAATAAATGCCCCAGGTAGCCTTTTCCACCAGAGAAGTTTAGGAGAATCTAGTTCTATTGGGGATTTCTTAGCTTTCAATATGCTCTATGGCCATTTGTTTCTCAATAAAATGGTTCCATCATTTGTACTAGTCCATAAACTGGACTTTGAAATCTTTGAGATTCTATACTGCCTCTATTCCCATATGCAATTCACTATTCGTGCTTTTGATAATGTCATTAAGGTATATCTCAAATATTTCCCCCCACATATCTCTAAAACTACTGTAATCCCCTCATCAAAATGTCTATAAATCTTGACAATATTTCTATGTTTCATTTTCTATACCCAGTGATTGGAGTGATTTTTTGCAAATATATGTCAGATTTTTATCAAAATCATATCATATATTTGATCAAATCCTTTAAAGATTACAAGTTAGAATAAAATTCAAGCAGATCTGTATTTTACTAACTTGCCAGCTTTATTGAAATCTTCTTACCAACTCATTCTCACATTCTTACCAGTTTTCCTTGGGGTATTCCAAGACAACAGGTTTAGCCTAAATCATAATTTACTGTCTAGACCTTTCATTTGCATACATGGGACTACTGTGTATGGCTAGTTCTCACCTTAAATGTTACTTCCTTTACCACATTATAGTAAGTAGGCTGATGCAACCTCATGAAGAGTTAAATGCTTTTCTAATGTAAATCTAAGCCACCTGATCCTTTCATTTATACCATTCATCACATTCTACAAATGCTTGTGTTTGTTTAAGCCTGAAAGAATCAACATAACCATTTCAGCTTTCTAAAACTGGAGCTTTATGAATGTAGGATGTATACTATAATGATATCACCATATAATATAGCATGCGAAGACTTTTAGATGGTAAAAGAGTTAATGCCTATTGAATAAATTGATTAGTGGATGGATAGATAGATGATGATGATGGCTGGATAGATGATACATACATATATGCATACATGTGATAGATACATACATGAATACATACATATATGATAGATGATAGATAGATAGATAGATAGATAGATAGATAGATAGATAGATAGATAGATAGACCAACAGGTAGATAACTGATACATTGGTATGTAGGAAGAAAAAACACACAAACAAAAAGCAAGGGTTGTTAGATTTTAGTGTTGATCTTAAATTTATAAAAAATGTATTACGTTTCCAAAGTTCTCTGTGCAAAGTTCAGTGTGTAGAATTTCCTCGTAGACACAACATATAAATAATGTATAAGCCAATTCTCCAAAAACAGTTACCCAAACTCAGAGTCAATGGAAGTCAGATAGCGGGAAAGGAATCTAGGTAAGTTTTTAGATGATCAATATGCTCGTTTCTGGTACCAGCCTACACCATATCCCAAATTCTGTTTGTAAATAATTCCAATTACCAGCATGTATGGACAATCTACTCTATGGAATTATACTTTAGGTCTTTGTGATAGCAACTGGGTTAAAACACAAAAATTAGTAGGTAGACAGCTGAGGCAATAGTAGGAAATTGGTGGTCTTTTATCAACATTGTTATCCTTCTCTGGTCTTTGGGAGCTATATTGGGAAATGACTGGTTCTGTATTCACTCCAAATACCAGTAATAGAGAAAGATGCATCTTGGGTCATTTGGAGACAGCATCTCTGTATTCCTATATAGTAAAGCATGGCTTTACAATTGGACATAACTGTCAGGAGTCTGGGGCTATGATCTCTGTCTTCAGTATCATTCAGTACCATGCCCAGAAACAGGGCACATACCATGGTTGAGTTTCTTAGTTCTGAAGGGTTATTCTTTTATGCTGATGAAGTACTGGTCCATGTGCCTAAACAATGTATATTTTGTTGAAATAATGCTGTATTATTCATCATGCATGCAAAGACATCTCCAGTGTATTATCTATACATCTTTTTTCCCATTGCTCAGTTAGACAGGCCACTGATCTCTTGTTTGCCCAGCAGTGGCAAGACAAATTCTCTTCCCTCTGGAGAGAGCAATCCATATTCTGTTCTTAGAACAACAAAAATGATGGAGCCCCGGGTAGAAAAGTGGTGGCTTCTTTGTCTTTCATATGGAGCCCATCAAAAAGATCCAGTATGTCTCTGTTGGTAGATACCACAATTCTACCCAGCTTAGTACCTCTTGCTCACCATACAAGGGTCACCAGTGTCAAACTTGATTAAATCAATTCCTCTAGTCTGTGAAACACTCAAAATGATAGCATTCCCCTTTGTGAGAGGACCAGTGTTGCAAATGGCACAGAAGCATAGGTCACCAGGTAAGGATTCTTTTCTGCCCACAAACTCTTCCTCACTTTGTACAGCTTAGCCTTGGTGTCCACAGATGAGATATGATTTTAAAAAAAGTGACATTTTCTGTCATAGGTCACATGGCCATTACCTCTGGCTCTGACATCTAATAAAACCAGCAGAGATGGTTTGATCAGTTTCTACCTTGTCTTTCTCCTTAATGAAGAACTATATGAGGACCTACCTGCACTTCATCATCTGTCAGGACATTCTGAAGTCTTTTTCTTGGGAAAACCATTGTAGGAAGACATCCTCCGTCTTGAAGGGACTGGTGACTGTACATAAAGCATAAGTGCTTGCCAGTGTAGCCAGTTCTTTGAGGCTGCTACACACTTCTGTCATTTGTTCTGAGGACTGAACAGCTACAAGGAAACTCAGAATGACACTAGATACTGATGGCTCTTGACATTCAAAAGAGGATTACTATAGATTCCTTTTTATTGATAATGTTTTGGTTAGTTTCTTTTTTCATTGGCTGTCTTTTTATTTGGCTCTGATTTCTTGAGACAGGATTTTACAATCCAACTCATACTGGCCTCAACTTGAAATCCTCCTGCCTTGGTCTCCTGAGGGCTGGAATCCGACATCATATCTAGTTCCAGTGGATGCTACAATTTACAAATTTGAAAATATCATTCATTTTATAAAATGTTCATTTGGAAAGAAGAAAACCTTATTAAAAAGGTAGATGTTAGTCAATGATTTACCTCAACAGCTAGATTACTTCAATAGTTGCTCACAGATCTGAAAATTACAAAGTATGGAAAGCAGTCTCTTATATTTATATATGTCAATATTTGCATGTACTTTTTGTTTTGAAAATACTAAAACTATTCATCATTACCTATTATTTATGCCAGCAGTTCTTAACCTGTAGGTCACCACCCCAACAGGGGCCACATATCAGATATCCCACATATCAGATATTTACATTATGACCTATAGCAGTAGCGAATTACAGTTATAAAGCAGTAACAGAATAATTTTATGGTTGAAAGGGTCACCAATACATGAGGAATTGTATTAAATGGCACAGTATTATGAAGGTTGAGGACGAGTAAGACTTCTAAGAAAATATTTTCCTCTTTAAATTTTTATTCCCATTTATGATAAAAAAGGAAGCATCCTTATAAACAAAAAAATAACTAAATAATAATACGATAACACTGTGTGATAACATACAGTCATTAAAAACTTTTCTGTGTTATATAAAAATAGGAAAAGTCCATAATGTATTTAACCATAAAATGTTATTTACTCTGTAGTTACGTTCTCCATACTTGCTGGGTCCTGCATTCTCAATGATGACAAATGAAGATACAGTCTCTGACTTTGGAAATTTAAAATGTGCAATACAAAATGCTTTGAAAAAACACTATAACTTTAGATTGTACCCCATAAAACAGAAATTATGAAATTATGAACATCATTATTAAAAACAAAGTATCAGGGGCTGGAAAGATGGCTCAGTGGTTAAGAGCACTGACTGCATTTCCAGAGGTCCTGAATTCAATTCCGAGCAACCACATGGTGGCTTACAACCATCTGTAATGGGATCTGATGTCTGGTATGTCTGAAGACGGCTACAATTTGCTCATATAAATAATAAATAAATAAGTCTTTAAAAAAATAAAATAAAATAAGGGCCAGGTAGTGGTGGTGCATGCCTTTAATCTCAGCACTTGGGAGGCAGAGGCAGGCAGATTTCTGAGTTTGAGGCCTGCCTGGTCTACAGAGTGAGTTCCAGGATAGCCAGGGCTATACAGAGAAATCGTGTCTCAAAAAACAAAAAAATAAAATAAAAATAAAAATAAAACAAAATATCCTCACTAGTCCTCCATAGACCAGAAAAGTGAAATTACTCATGTTAAATTTCACATAGTCAAACTGAAATTTTAAAGAAGTAGACAGATGCGCCAAATGAGCCATTTTTCCTGAAAATTCAAGCTTCCAGTCTGAGTCATCACAGTAAGGAAGTCCTCTACACACACATATGCACACGCACATACATACACACACACACACACACACACACACACAAATGCATACATGCATGCCTGTAGGCACATACAGTCATAGATAGATAGATAGATAGATAGATAGATAGATAGATAGATAGATAGATGATTGATAGATAGATAGATAGATAGATAGATGATAGATAGATGATAGATAGATAATGATTGATTGATAGATAGATGATAGATACATAGATGATAGATAGATAGATAGATAGATAGATGGATGGATGGATGGATGGATGGATGGATGGACGGACGGACAGACAGACAGATAGATAGATAGATAGATAGATAGATAGATAGGCAGGTAGCACAGCACCATTTTAGATCACTGTTCCCTAATGCTTGGTAGAATCTCCTGCATATAATTCATATTATACAATCTTATATTTAAAATCAAAACCAATTAGATATATATCTAATTTTCTTATAATTTTCTCTTTTGGTAACACAAAAGAACAGGTGACTACATTGCTTATTCATTGAAGACAGAGCTGTAAGAATCTTTAATTTTCTTCGTTTGTTACATTTGCTAAAACAATGAAGCTTTAATGTACTGAAAGAATACCAAATTCACATGTAATTTTCCATGTAAATATTGCAAGCCCATGTTTCATGCCCGTCAGTTGAGAATACTGAAATTCTGGCATTATGTTAGATAAATGCCTGCCAAGGTAATAAGAAATAAAATATAAAATCCAGTGTTATCCAAAACAAGAAGTGATCCACCCCACCACCTACCCCCCCATGAAGCCTCTATACATAGAAAGCATCATACGGATGCCATAGTATACCACAAAGGTGGGCGGTTGCCCTTTATAGAAAATGCCTCTGAGTGTGAAAAAAATTGTGAGATATTTTATGATCATAACTTAAGCTAAGAGACACATTTAATCAACTGTTTTAATCAGTAACTTTTCATGGTGAATATACTCTCACTCATCCCATAAACTCTTTGTCCATCAGCTGATGTAACTTGAGGGTAAACTGATTTCCACTTAACTGTCACATGGATTTTGCTGAGACCCTTAAGATATTTCGTTAACTACACCTTCTCACTTATTGTGGGCCTCTTTTTATTCCTTTAGTAAGTCCAAGGTGAATTCACATGATAAAATAATGTAAATTAAAGATCTAGGATGTTTATTAAAACCTAAGGGAGATTGTGTTTGTTGTATGTCATAACACAGCATATAATGAAGACAAGATTTTTCTCCCTGGTGCTCATTTTGTGTGTTAAATGCTTTAATCATTTTGAGCACAAACATTTGCCTTCATTATTACTGCATGGCAAGAAAGGTCTAAGGTTCTGTTTTGTGTACAATCAATGAGAACAGCAGCCTACATTTAGAAAGTGATTTGTATTCAGGCATTTCCAAAGCTCTTTGCATGCAATTTCAGTTTACACTTGTCTGTTTGTTTAGTCTAAGCATCTCTTATCTGACAATTTAAATGAGGTCAGAATTTTATGAACTGTACTGGTTTGCTGTATTAGATTTTAAAACACCAGGACTACATGTGCAAGGTGGGATGAAGGTAGGGATTGAGAAAGTATCCTTATGCTACGTACAGTTTAAAGTTGCATTTGTGAATCTTTGTCCTTTGATGTTACTAGAATATTTATTTCCCTTCAATAAAGATGATTGTTCAAAGATTGCTTTAGTTATTTACTCTCAGGGAATGGTAGTTTAAACAACCTTTAAGACATTGAGCTCATTTAAATCTTAATTATGTAGTCTTACAAAAGTTATATTTAATCTAGAGCCATTTTCCCCATGTTTAAGATAGGACACCAAGATCAGCTTCATGGTTGTGATGTAAAATAGAACTAATGCATAGAAATCACTTTGCTTAACAGATAGTGGCTGATAGTCAGCATAGACTCACACTAAGAAAAAAAATGAAAATAATGACAGGTAGAACTTTTGAATGCTTACCAAACACTCCACCCACTGAGCTACACCCCAAGCCTACTTATTATGTTAAGATGTGGTTTCTCTAAGTTTCTCAGGGTGGCCTTGAACTTGATCTGTAGTTCAAGCAAGTCCTGCATCCATGAACCTTCTTCGACAACTTCTGTCAAGCAGCCTGACAGGACTATGCCACTAGGCTGGATTAGGATTATATACTTATCTGTTTTTGCAGAGGAATTTTAACCTAGTACCATCGCTTCTCTGGCAAGGGCATCCATGGACATCAAGAACCTTCTAGGTCTATATGATCTGGCTGGAATGGAGACATGCCCTTAGTAAACACCTTTAATTCTGAACAGTAACAACTAATTGAGGGACAGACAAAGTAAAAATCAGAGAAAGATTTGACAGAATGAGTTGAAGATAAAATATGCCCAATTTATAGGAGAACAGCTAGGGAGATACATGGGAGAGGGAAAATAATTTTAGTAGAACAGTTTTACAGAGAAAGGTTTCAGGTGAAGACAGAATGGAGACAGAACATGAGGAGCCAAATGGTTAGAACGGATGGCCAGAGTTAGTGTGAGGCAAAGCAGAGCGATTCAATTAGAAGCCGAAAGAAGTAAGTTTGAATTAATCAGATTGGAGAGGAGTTTGAACCAGAACAGCTGAGTTGCACCAGCCAACCAGAGTTCAGAAAGATGAGAAAGTGTGAGCTTATTCAGCAGTAAACCTCTGAGACAACTACTTCTAGTGAATAAAAAATACATTTATCTATTTTCATTATAATTATTTTAATTATAATCTAAAAATAAAACTAAATGAATAAACTTGGCCATTTCCACCTATACTTCCCTTCAGAGACAATTAATAATAGATGACATGACCCTTGGTGAGACACTGAGATTAGTTGCCAGTCCTTAACTAATTGCTGCTGTGTTTATCATCTGCCCATCCACTCTAGCAAAATATCTACAGATCGTTTTTATTTAAAAGAAAAAAGATTTGCTTAAGCTCATGAATTCAGGAACTTTGGTGCAAGGTCTCCTGATGTCTTTATCTTAGGTCTCAAGTGAGTCATAATGTCATACGTTCAGTAGCATGGAAGGGGGTCTGGACCTCATGGTATCTGGGAAGATGAAAAGAAGATAACGAAGAATCAAATAAAACCTTGGTGGTGTACCCTAGTGAGCTGCCTCCTAAAACTAGGAGTCACAGCCTAAGACCCACATCTTCTCACAGTGCCACAGGCTCCAAACAAGTCTTTAATACAGAACTGATGTGGATCCATCGTCAGAAAAAAAATGGCAACAGGAAACAAACTTCACAGAATATTAACAACTGCCACTCGTGTCTTCTGCATTAGATTTTATACCTGTGTTATCATCACAGACCTTGACCATACCTGTTAGGGATTTTTATTATACTCATGCTATAGGCTAGCGTTCAAATAGCAGGACAAGACTGGGTGAGTTGAAGTTTAAAACCAGGTATCATTCCAGAGCTCCTGATTTTTCCTTGGGGTTCCTCAGCTGTTTAATCTGAGAATTTCTCCAAATCCAAAATTGGGAGCATCTTTGTCAGGCTTTTATTGCCGTGACAAAACACCATGACCAAACTAACTTGGGGAGAGAAAGGTTTATCTGACTTATACTTCCACATAATAGAAGGAAGTCAGGACAAGAACTCCAGCATGGCAGAAACCTGGAGGCAAAAGCTGATGCAGAGGCTATGGAGTTCAGTTCACTGTCTTACCCCTCATGGCTGCTTTCTTGTAGAACCCAAGGCCACCAATCCAGAGATGGCACCACACACAATGGACTGGGTGGGCCCTCCATTAATAACTAATTAACAAAATTCCCTCCTTGTCTGCCTGTAACCCAATCTTATGAAAGTATTTTCATAATTGAGGTTTTCTCCTCTACCTCTTGGATGACTTTAGCTAGTGTTGAGTTGATATAAAATCACTCAGTACAGAAAGCATCTCAACAAACTTGTTCCATCCATGAGGATGAGGAGCCTAACATGCAATTTTGTTGAGAACCACTTTTTCTCATGCTGTTGGCAGCACCTGCATAAAGAACATCTGAGTGTTGGCTTCTTATCTGGTTGTTCTATGCACTGCATCACTTACTTTACATCCTATATTCCCACCCTAACTCCACAACAAATAATCATTTCCATTGGTGGAAATGAAGGCTTAGAAATTAAATTTAATTTGTAAAAGATCATACAGTTAATGAATGAAGGATGGATCTGGCTCTCCTGCCAGTGCTCAGGCCTAAGAGAATCACATCCTGAAATAAATCGTGGAGATTCTGGAGAAGACTTCCACATATACCCCTACCTTCTGGAACAGGGAGTGGCACTGAGCTGATATCACTCATGAAGCCTAGAACTGTGGCCACTTAACAAATATTTTTGAGTCAGGAACTCAAAGCATTCAAGGTATACATCAATTCATTTAACTCATTCAATTAAACGTAGGAACCCTGGATAGAGACACTTTTATTCCCATTTTCAGATGAGAAGATTGGAGAATAAGTGATACAAAAATGCTTGAAGGAAAGAAGGCATAAAGATGGTTTTTTGAACATAAGGGTTAGCCTCTTTGAACATACTCCTTTGTGGATACAGCTCGGAGCAAATATACCCTACATACTATGGCCCATGGCTTTAGTGTTCCGTTGCACATTGACAATGATTGGTTTTGAATAATTCCAAGTTTTAAATCTCTTTTGCCTCATTAATCACTTTTTGTGTCATTTCATGTCACCAAAATGCAATGGTTTTTCTAGGCACATTGGCACAGCTGCATCTGGAGTTGTTGAGTTTGTTTATATGGCTCAGTGAACAATCACAAAAATAATCATCCTGTAAGTCAAGTTTCAAAAAGTCTGCTGGAATGCTATCTATCTATCTATCTATCTATCTATCTATCTATCTATCTATCTGTTAGTATCAGATATCTGTTTGGTATCAGAAGAAGCATCGTTCTAGAAATGAGAAACAATCACCATGGGCAAAAAGCATGGATAGCAGGGAGGTAGAACCCAGCTATAGAGAAGTTTGAATCCCAGCGAGTCAGGAGCTCTTGAGAGCAGGGAATGTCTGCAAGGCTATAGTTGAGTCCCTGGTGCTGGCTGTGCCCTGCTTCTTACTGAGGTGCAGCTCAGAGTCAGAGCTACTGTCTCTGTGAGTTTGGGAACACCTTGGAGACTTGGGAGTACAAGCTGGAGTCTAGTTACACATTTCACAGTTCGACTCCAGCAAAGCTTTGTATAACTTCCTCTAGATATATTCATTTAAGCTGATGTGCAGGATGAGATGTTTTATGTTCTGGTTGTAGGATTCTTCCAGAAGCTAATGTAGAGGTAAATTTTATCTACTTTTTCCTCACTTGATTATTATTCCTGTAGTGTCACTTGCTATAATGTCATTTGCCACGATGGTTATACTGTCTCTTCTTTCCCAAACTTTACAACCTCCAATTCTTACCTTTGAACTTTCAGAACAGTACGGGTTCATGCTGCACCATTCCAAACTCTCGGGACAAAACATATTTCAAGAATTTAAAATATTTCCACCATATCTATAATAGCCAGAAGTTGGAAAGAACCCAGATGCCCTTCAACAGAAGAATGGATGCAGAGAATGTGGTACATTTATACAATGGAGTACTACTCAGCTATTAAAAACAATGAGTTCATGAAATTCTTAGGCAAATGGATGGAGCTGGAAAATATCATCTTGAGTGAGGTGACCCAATCTCAAAAGAACATACATGGTATCCACTCACTGATAAGTGGATATTAGCCCAAAAGCTCACAATTTCTAAGAAACAACGTATAGACTACATAAAACTCACATAGAAGAAGGGAGACCAAAGTGTGGATGCTTTGGTCCTTCCTAGAAGGAGTATCAAAAGTTTCAACCAGAGCTCCCAAAGTCTAAACCGCCAGCCAGAGAGCACAAAGGGTGGAACTCATGCACCTGTATAGGGAATTGAGGGTGACATTGTTAGACTTCAGTGAAAGTGGAGGGCCATGGTCCCCGAAAGTTTGGATCCCCTACTGTGTGGGAATTCGAGAGCAAGGAGATGGGACTGGGAGGATGTTTGGAGCACACCCTCATAAAAATAGGAGGAGGGGGTATGGGATAAGGGGTTTTGGGGGAGAATGGGAGAGGAGATAACATTGAAAAGTAAATATGTATAATATTCAAAAAAAAACACAGATAAAGGGTCCGAGAGAGAGAGAGAGAGACAGAGAGAGAGAGAGAGAGAGAGTTTACTTATTTTAAATTATTTTCAAAAGTTTCTAGGAGTTGCTAATTGGCTAAGATCCTATTTTAAGCTCTCCACAAAAGAATTTAAGTCTCTGTTCAATATTCTCAAGAGAAATGTAAATCTTAATTTTCCTCAACAATTAATTGACAAAAGAGAGGTAATCTCACAAAAAGTAGAAGAAGCTATTACTAATCAATATATTATATAGTCTGGTTAGTTGTCAGCAGTGCTATAACAGTCCTTTGACAAAAGATTATTAATATAGATTTATATATCCTTAAATAGGGTCTTCATGACTCTCTGAGTGTGGAAGGAGCAACTGTTGGCGCTTCTGCCCTGATTTTACAAGAACTCTGAAAAATTGGCTTTAAAAACAAAAGAGGGGGAATGGTACCCCTCAGAAGGAGTCTCCCTGAAATACTCTCCATCATGCCTTGTTCACTTTTATCTCTCTAAACTGAGAGCTTATGGCACATCTGCTGCTGACTGCCTTTGGCACCACCAAGACCAATAAAACTTTGCCACAGATATGGGGAAAGATCCTTTTACCCTTAAAGTGAATGGCCCAGACCCAGTTCCCTTATGGGGCCGAGGATTGATATGCCTGTCCGATACCATAGAAGGCACAGCTAACTGGCTACCAAAAAGATTAATGAAAAAATAGATACCCCCACAAAGCCAGGTCCAACCATAAATACGATGAATAACAATTGACATCCAGGGAAGAGAAATCTCCCTGAGATTTCCCTTCTTTTTCCTTTCCAGATAAAAATGAATCACCCATGATGTCTGCTGTTAGAAGTTCTAAACCAGATGCTGGCCTCCGAACTTATACTACTCAGATCTTTGAAGGGCCACTGACAAGAACATCAAACAGCTAGAGATTGACATCACTAATCTGAAGAAATCCCTCGTTTCACTGTCTGAAGAGACCTCCTAAAATCACAAAGATCCTTATTGGACTTGATTTACTCTATTACAATAGAAAAGGCTTTGTACAGCTCTTGACTGTGTACAGCCCTTAAAGAAGAAGGTTGCCTTTACATAGGCAAGACAAGGAGGGTTAAAGAGAGCATGAAATAGGTCAGTGAAGGGCCTAAGAAAAATCAGAGAGAAAGAGACAGACGAATGTTGGTACAAGAATTGGTTTTCAGCCTCTCCAGGGTTGTCAACCCTATTTCCTCCCATCTTGGGACCATTATTTGGGTTCTTTTTGCTTTTTTCTGCTGGTCCCTGGCTCTCAAATAGGCAGACTAACTCTGTGATACAACAGATAAATAATTTGGTAGCAAAACCTACTCAGATACATTATCATAAGTTAGCTATGGAGGACCACAAGACTCAAGATGAGTTTGTTACTTTATACAGGGTGTTCCAAAAACCCATCTCCACCCAACCTAAAAAGGGGGACTTCTGCCCCTAGACCAAGCAGAGAGGGGCCACCCAGAACCCCCTCTGACTGGCGATCTGAATTCTTGCTTAGGCTGTGAGGCCAAGCACTGCAAGGGAATATAAATAAAAGTTAAAAATATCTATCTGGGTTCCCTGAGGGAGAAGCCTGACTGCATATGGGTTGATGTCAAAAGTATCCTCTCTCCAGGAAAAAGACATCGGGATAGGTATGGCCCTCATGCCTCACTGGACAACGACAGGGGGACTAGAGCCATTACAAGGTCCCCTTCAAATACTGGAGGTCAGGCCTCTATCCCCGCCTTCGCAAGATTAGAATTCCCATAGCCCTTCTATACTTAGAGAAGGGAGGAGATGTCAGGGGCAGCCCTGCTTACACACTGAAGGCCTAAAATCAGCCATAGGCCTAAAATCAGCAATAGGCCTGTCATACATGTATACTAACACCAAGTCTTGGGTCTCAGTGGAAAAACATTGAAACAGATGGCTATAAGCTAATGTCAGCAGGCAGCTTTTGTGGAAATTTACAAGCTTGAGTAGTCATAGACCTTGTAAATAGGTAGCCTTGGCAGACAATACCAACTTAGATAAGGGCAAGCAAGTCATAGGCAGAGTCATAGTGACTTGTCCCCTGAACCTTCACCCAGCTGATACCCGGTTCTGAAGATATCTGTATTCCCCCTGAAGAGCCACGTTCCAGTGTCATTCCCTTCCCCACATCCTGCCTTTCTGTGTTTATAACCCGTGTGTGAATGAATTACGATTTGAGAAAAAATAAATTATAAAAAATAATAAAATAAGAAAGAAAGAAAGAAAGAAAGAAAGAAAGAAAGAAAGAAAGAGCCAGCTTATGCTACAAAAAAAATAAGTAAAAAAAAAATATTTCCACCTTAAAGTCATAATGATTCTCTTCCTTGCAATAAGTTATAAGTCAACACTGTTTAGCCAAAGACATTAACATTTCTCCAGTAAAAACAGGGGTGAAAGAAAGAGCACCGAGGTAAGCCCAGTGCTGAGGAGATGGAAGAAGAGGTAGCAGGAGCTCAAGGCCAGTAGGAGCTATATGAGACCCTATCTCTAGATTTCTTTTTAAAAGGATAAATGAACGTTCTAATATCTTGAATCATCAATTGCTACAAAAAGAGTTATTAAAGAGTTTAACTTCTAGCTGTCCAAGCACTGGAATTCCATAACTACAGGCAGTTGTGATAATAATTCAGGTAAATAACCTTGGATATAAAAATATCATGGCATCTTTTGAGAAGGGAAATCAATGAACAAAACTTCAGACTTTTCCACACAGAAAAATGCAATGCTAAAAGCGAATTGGGTTATATGGATGAATTAGAAAAGAAGATTAATATTGTGTTCCCTAAAGATACAAAGACACAAGAGCTTTAGAATCCAAATATTTTGGACAGAGTTCTTTCCACAAATAAACTCCTATCCTACCATTCATATACGTCCTGGGCACTGTGCAGCTTACTCTATTTTCACAGTAATGTCACCTATCTTGCTTCCATGCTAGCCAAAAGCTCCTCAGGGCTATTGTTATAGCTATATTATCTTGTTTACCTGAAAAATCTGTGATGACACCTGATGCTTATTTCCAAGAAGAAAATAGAAAAGCTCTAAGAGAAAAAGGCAGTACCCTTTAAAAAAAATTCCCTACATCTCCCACAGTAACCTTCTATTTTAATATTGGCCCCACCACTACAACAGAGAGCAGGAAATATGGTATTTTAGCTGGGATGGTTCATTAAAAAGCTGAGAGAAAGTTATGCAAGTCATAAAATTTCAGAAATAAATTTATGATGAAAACAAACATGCGGCTTATTGACAAGCAAATTGACTAGCAAAATGGTAATAGCCTTTCCTAACCAAAACGTACTATCACCAAGCCTTTTCTTTTGGATTTCAAGGTGCATGTCAGTGGTTGTGGATCTTGTTAAATTACAGAATGCCTCAGTAGGACTGGAATGGAACCACAGACACTACACTTCTAATGGGTTTCCAGATGATTCTGATGCTACTAGAAAAGAGTAGCAATGTCCTAATGTGCTTCTTAACCAGGCACCTCTGGGAGACATATAGCATTGGCTAGGAGAATCTTCATCTCAATGTGGATGTGAAGATGAGATAATAAGGTACTGTCTGCATCCAGTGGGTAGAGGCCACGGATGGTAGTGAATACTCTATCACTCACGAGGCAATTGTTTCATCCAAGTCCCCGCTGATGCAGAAGGTCAACACTACTAAGGGTGACATCAAATTAAGGCACCAAGTATATACCAGAAAGATGGAATTACATTTTGTTCAAATATCCCTCCCCCATATTTGCATCTTTATGTGCTAGGTTACATCAAAGTTGTAGTCTCCCTCTAGCCAGTACTCCTTAGTGCTGGACCAAAGCCCTAAAAATATTAATGCTTTACCTGCATTATAGATGCTTGCCAGTTTCTCTCTCCTTCTCTAAATGGCTCTCTGTGCACTCTGTATCACATGGCATCATCCTCAATTTCCAATCCAGAAATTGGCCATTGATTGATCAAGGCTGGTACTCTTCTATCATTACCTTGATTACCTCCTATGTTGATGGAGTGTTTTACACATTGTTGAACTTTGCTCCCCTTATGTGG
Source organism: Grammomys surdaster (assembly GCF_004785775.1). Taxonomy (NCBI): domain Eukaryota; kingdom Metazoa; phylum Chordata; class Mammalia; order Rodentia; family Muridae; genus Grammomys; species Grammomys surdaster. The sequence continues at coordinate 255,641 of NW_021604567.1, forward strand.
CGTGTCCATATTAATCATTCAAAGCATTCACATGGAGCATTCTATGAGCATATTAAAATGATATTTGTAAGACACATGCTAAGACCTCCAATAGTTGACCTCCTGTAGTTGACTCAATGTAGCTCTATCTTCCCTAGTCCCTTTCTTATGCACTAAACCCCAATCCAAATTGGCACACCTTCTAGTCTGCATAAAACCTGAATGTTATAAATGTTACTTCCACAGGCAGGTTTTAAGTATAGATTAAAAAAAAAATAAAAGCTCAAAACACTCGTTTAGGGTGAGTATCTCTCATTAAGTTTTCTGTGATTTTTCCAGAGCTAGGGTTCATGGACCAATGCCTACTTACCTGGCTGGCTAAGATTAAAATGAGTAATAGATCCTTTGTGCCTGCAGGACGGCTCCTAATGCATTTTTCATTAAGTTGAACTCCCACTCGGGGCCTCTTCCTGAGGTTCAGACAGAGGTAAGAGAGCTGTGAGCTGGCTTGTTTACTAGCATTTAAGCAGGGCTGCTCTTTTCTCACAAACCATAACAATTCTGCACTTAACATGATTTCTGGGAAGGTGGAAACACTGGGTTTACTTTGCCATCTGTTAAGAGGATACTGATTCATTAGGACAGATTTTCAACTGGTTCACATTTCAGAAATTTAATAATATATTTTATGGAAAGGTTAGATAACACATTTTCACCAAAAAAATCACATATATGCAAATATACATGCTATGCATTATACATTCACACACATAGACATAGCCATGCATGTACTTACATATACCATGTTCATATTGCACCATATCATGGATATACACATACATGTACATAAATTACTTTCTTGCATAGAGGCATATAAATTATAGCTATAAACACATAATACTTAAACACCAATCACAAAGAGTGTATATTCTTATAAGTACATAACCATATCTAACATGCACGCACATACACACACACACACCTGTAATAGGAATGTAAATGACCAGTATGAGCTAGAAGGGTCACAGATGTTCCCATGGACCCTTATAGGATGCTTCCTCGACAACATATTGCACATTGGTATCTTAGATCTCAGATGTCTACCCTCCAGAGCTGTGAGGGAATTCTCAGCACCACATAAAACGATGCCTAGTGGTACACACTCTAAACCCAAAACTGGATAGTTAGAAGCAGAGAGGTCAGGAGTTCGAGATTAGCCTGGGCTATATGCAAACATATCCCCCTCAGAAAATACAAAGTTACAATAAATACATATAGATTTTGTGCTAGAATACTTACAATTAAGTCTCCCTGAATAATAAAGTAATTATACCTACATCCTTGCTACATGTACACCAAGAACATCAAAATCTTTTAAGACCAGATGCTCTGATTATATGAGTAATGCTTTACTAACAGCAGAGAATAATACACACACTTACATGTAAGCCTTCTCTGAGAGTCTTTATAGCATATAATATGGTTTTGTCCATCAAGCTCCTTACTTAGGCAATCCTTCCTGTAGATTATGCTGAAAAATCAACTGATCTTAGCCATCTCTCGCCTAGACCTGCTAGGACTCAAGTCATTTTCAACCATCAATCTCTGTTCACCTTCCATCTCAAGATCTTAACAATCATTTGTCCAGATTCACACCATTATTTCTTCTCAGCTAGACCTGCTTTCCTACATTTGTTATCCAGACATTCCTGTAAACAGTCAGTGTGTGGTGGTACTAAAGTGTGTTGCCTATTCTTTTTTGTTGTTGTTGTTGTTTCTTTTCTTTTCTTTTTTAATTTTTTATTGGATACTTTATTTACATTTCAAATATTATCCCCTTTCCTGGTCCACTACTCAGAAACCCCCTTTCCCATCCCTCCCACACTCACTCCTGCCTCCTGGGCCTGGCATTCCCCTATAATGGGGCATTGATTCTTCACAAGACCAAGGCTCTCTCCTCCCATTGATGCCCAACAAGGCTGTCCTCTGCTACATATGTGGCTGGAGCCATGGGTTCCTCCATGTGTACTCCTTGGTTGGTAGTTTTGTCCTTGGGAGCTCTGTGGGTTCTGCTTGGTTGCTATTGTTGTTCTTCCTATGGGGTCGCAAACCCTTTCAACTCCTTCAGTCCTTTCTCTAACTCCTCCATTGGAGACCTCTATGCTCAGTCCAGTGGTTGGCTGTGAGCATCTGCCTCTGTATTTGTCAGGCTCTGGCAGAACCTCTCATGAGACAGCTATATCAAGCTCATGTCAGCATCTTAGCATCCCCAAAAGTATCTGGGTTTGGTAACTGTGTATGGGATGGATCCTCAGGTGGGCAGTCTCTGGAAGGGCTTTCATTAAGTCTCTGCTCCACACTTTGTCTCAGTATTTGCTCCTATGATTATTTTGTTCCCCCTTCTAAGAAGGAATGAAGCATCTACACTTCATAGAGTTAGAAAGAACAATTTGCAAATTCATTTGGAATAACAAAAAACCCATGTTAGAGAAAACTGTTCTCAACAATAAAAGAACTTCTAGGGGAATCACCATCCCTGACCTCAAGCTGTATTACAGAGCAATAGTGATTAAAAACTGTATGGTATTGGCACAGAGACAGTCAGAAAGATCAATGGAATAGAATTGAAGACCCAGAAATGAACCCACACACCTATGATCTTTGACAAAAGAGCTAAAACCATCCATCCAGTGGGAAAAAAGGCAGCATTTTCAACAAATGGTGCTGGTTCAACTGGCGGTCAGCATGTAGAAGAATGCAAATTGATCCATTTTTATCTCCTTGTACAAAGTTCAAGTCCAAGTGGATTAAGAACTTCCACATAAAACCAGATACAATGAACTAATAGAAGAGAAAGTGGGGAGGAACCTCGAACACATGGGTACAGGGAAAATTTTCCTAAACAGAACACCTATTCTTTATAGATGGGAAGCTAGTCAATGAAATGCGACCTTCATCACTCAGCAAAATACCTAATTCTAGTCTTTAACGGTTATTGATCACCAGAACCTGTTCCTTGGCTGTGATTTTACCTTCATTGTGAGATAACCCTTTAAGGATGCTTCATGCCACCCACAGGAGGGTAGAAAGGTTACTTCTTCCTCTAGTTTCCTTGATACTATCCAGTTGGCTCAGAGGCTTGATATGGACAAAGACCCTGGGATGAAGCAGGTAGAATGAACACCAGCCTAGCCTGTACTTGAAAGGAAATGAAGGAATGACCTGGAGAACAATGGATCAATGACTCCTGTGTTTTCTGTATTTAAACAGATCAGACGAGAGAAATGCTAGGCTCAAACACTGTAAGTGGAACTGGTCACAGGGGCTTGGAGCTGTTACAGCAACAAAGTCAAGGGAAGGGTTGCTTTAATTTTTCTAAGAAACAAATGAAGGACACTGTTCTCAATTGTCTCCTTGGAATGCTCCCATCCACCCCACCCCACCCCCACATACATTTTCTGTCACTATTCAAGGCAAGACAAGACAGTCATGTGTAGGTGACAACCTTCATCAGGGTCAGGATGAGGATTCTACCAGCAAATGGAAATGTCACATTTAGCCAGACCTCAGAGGGGAAAAAAAAAAAACATAATTGCTGACTCTCACAGGAGAACATCAGTCAGGAAATGCCACTTCATAAGGAGATGAGCTACCAGCTTTCTCTATCTAAAGTCTCTCTGGATCCTCTTGATGTACCTGACTGCAGCAGAATTTCTTTGAGATTAAATGAGTCATAAATGGAGAGGGAGTGGTGGTGCCCTGTGTGAGACGGAAGTCTGGTCCTTGTCTCCCTGGCATCACAATATTAGTAAAATGTCACTCACATCCATTCAGAGACAATGAGAAAATCTTGGCATCCTACTGTGTCCGTGATCCTGGCCTACAGCCTAATATTTTTTTCCCCTCTTTCTACCCTAGAATGCTCTATGCCACCTGGGTGTCAGGCAGTCATTACCACTGTCTGCTCCATCCAGGACTTTCAAACAGCCTCCTGCTCTCCATGCTTTTGCTTCTTTCAGTTTAAAATAGTCACAGTGCTGAGCTGCAGGTGTTTGCTCCTAGAACACTGTGAAATCTATAAATATGTTTGAAGGGAGAGTTGCCAAAGAATGTTCCCCTAATCTGTAAAATAGGAAATGAAGCATCGAGATACTCTTGAGGGGGAAGCTCTTGTCTTGTGCCTTTTTCCTTGTTTTCTTTCTTTTTTTCTTTTGTTTTTACATTTTTTCCTTAAATATTACATGCTCCCTCCTCTCCTCCCAGTCCCTCTTTTTACCTCCCCTCTTCCCTCGTCCACTCTACTTCTGTTTTCCTTGTTTCCCATCAGAAAAGGGCAGGCTGAAGTGAAAGTTTCTGGATATGTGAGGTGATACAGACTCACGTGGTCTTTTGCTGAGGAAAGTCCCATGGGAGGACACATGACTTTTAAAGGAAGTATAAATAGGACGCAATGGACAATGACAGGACTTTAATAGCTAGCTTTGCAATGCTTTGTTGATCTTCTGTAGACAGCTGCTCCTGGCATTCCTACTGGTCCTGGTCACTCCTGCTGGCTCTTGCTAATTCAGCAGAGGCCTGTTTCTGCTGGATTGTGCCACTACTGCTGATTGGTGTTTGCTATCCTGACACTACTAGACTGGACTGATGGTATCCGACAAACGAAGATTAGAATCACCCACAAAGACCAACTTCTTCTCTTTTTTTTGTTTTTTTTTTTTTTTGGAGACAGGGTTTCTCTGTGTAGCCCTGGCTGTCCTGGAACTCACTCTGTAGACCAGGATGGCCTCAAACTCAGAAATCTGCCTGCCTCTGCCTCCCAAGTGCTGGGACTAAAGGTGTGTGCCACCACTGCCTGGCTAAAAGACCAACTTCTTTTTTTTTTTCCAAAAAAAAATGAGTATTTAATTTACATGTGAGAGAAAACTACATATCAAAAGTGGACTGAGTTTATTTGGTCAGTATACAAAGTTCAAATTGAAAATGTCTCCATAATCTTTTTTTTTGGTTTATTTTTTTTATTTTTTTAAATCAAATCATAATTTTTACTTATTCACACAGGGGTTATAAACACAAAAATGCAGGACGTGGGGAAGGGGATGACACCGGAGCGTGGGTGTTCAGGGGGAGTACAGATATCTTTCAGAACAGGGTATTGGCTGGGTGAAGGTTCAGGGGACAGGTCACTATGACTCTGCCTATGATTCACTTGTCCTTTTCTAAGTTGGTATTATCTGCCAAGGCTACATATTTACAAGGTCTATGACTACTCAGGCTTGTAAATTTCCACAAAAGCTGCCTGTTTATAATAGCTTATAGCCATCTATTTCAATATTTTTCCACAGAGACCCAAGACTAGGTGTTAGTATACATGTATGACAGACCAATTGCTGATTTTAGGCCTATGGCTGATTTTAGGCCTTCAGTGTATAAGCAGGGCTGCCCCTGACGTCTCCTCCCTTCTCTAAGTATAGAAGGACTGTGGCGATTCTAATCTTGCGAAGGCAGGGATAGAGGCCTGACCTCCAGTAATTGAAGGGGACCTTGTAATGGCTCTGGTCCCCCTGTTGTTGTCCATTGAAGCATGTGGGCCATATCCATCCCGATGTCAGAATACCAGTAAAAGCCAAACTTTCACTCAGCATACTGCAGACTGAGATGGTGGAATGATCATTGTGTCTTTCCCTGCTGTCCTCTAGAAGAAATGTTTACCCTAACCATAGATGAAGGCTGTAATGCTAATGTATGAATTGTAAAATGCTGTATGACTAAAATTATGGGATATGAACTACTGGCTGCTTGGATTATTTTAGCAGTCTCATTGTGGTGAGGGTTAGTTGAACTGACTGGAGGGAGAATGCTATGAACTGTTTGTAGCTGAGGTATAAAACACCCCAGTGGAGGACTAAGGAGAGAGCTCAGTGAGTAAAACCAAAGAGATTTGAGTTCCTTTAAACCTAAAGATGTGCACTATGAAGCAAGCAGTAGGTAAAATGATCACTGTATTTTGGTAATGCTTAATTTCAGAACCCTGTCTTGTGAAATAACTGTGTATAACACTGTCTTACTCTGTGTTATGCATTTGAAAAAGATGGTGAGATAATGAAGAAAGAAGGAGAAAGAGAAGGATGAATGAACGACAGATGAGCACACAGGTGGATGATCTACAGGGATGTAAACAGGAAGACAGATGAAGAAAGATATTTAACTCCCTGCTCCAACCCTTTCCGTATCAGTAGAAACCGCTCCCAGGTGAATGATTGAACTATAGCCTCAGTACTTGGGAACTTACGCAGGAAATTATAACCTTGGGGCCAGTCTTCTGTCTCAAGACAGAGAGCATCCTAAAGTCTGGGCACCAAGAGTTCTACTCTAGTCTATGCCACAAGCACATTCAGTATCTTGTTTTCAGAACCAGGTAACATACTGCTAAAATATCACCAGCTGAAGGATTAAAAGACAGGGAGAAACAGAATCCAGCACAATGTCCCTATAAACAATTTAAGGATCTTTCCTTTAAAAATAACTTAATGGGAAAGAAAGAGGGATTTGGGGGTCTATGCTTACTGTTGATGAAGGGATGAATTGTAGTGTTCTGAGTAGATGCTGTGTGAAGAGGGAAAAGACTGAGCCACAAAGGGAGGCGAGTCTCTGTTCAACTAGACCAACTTAACAGTGATAGAATCTGTCTGAAAACACAATATGCTACTTCAAAAAAAAACAACCTCTGATTTTATATATATATGCCTAGCTTCTTCTCTACTCATTTCTGAGACATTTTGATGAATAAAAAGGAAGCTGGAAGGAAATGTAAAACAGGGGCAATAGTTTAAGACCAAATTCTGAATCATATCCTTTATGGGTAGTCATGAATATGCAGTATTCATGGGAATAGTCTCCAAATGCTTTCCAGATAGTAAAAAGAAAATCAAAGTACATAAAGAATTTTATACATCTTAATACACCTTACTTCTGCAAAGAAAAAAAAAGAAACCTAAACTCTCCAAAAAACCACAAGTGAGTTGTTCTAAATCTAAAACTTATGCAAACATAGCAAACATCTGTCATCAGAAATGGACGGTTAGTTTTAACCTCATTCTGTCTAAAGTTCCAAGGTTTTAAACTCAAAGTGATTGAAAACTTTATTTTGTTTGAAACTCTTGTTTGATTTTTTTTAAATCTGGTATATTTTAAGAGACTAATTATAAATGGCTAATTATCAGAGTAATCTGGGAATTTGCAATAGAGGATCACTGCTGTGATTACACAAGCCTCCTTCTTGGTATTCACAGCTAAGACTCAATAGTGAACTCAAGACAAAGGCCCACACTGGAGCTCGAGGATGTTTATGTGTGTTTACCAGAAATAGCACGTTCCCTAAGTCACAGAGAGGACTAATCAAACAGTTGGTCTTCCTTCTTTGAGTCTGAGCTACCTGCCAGCTATTCTGTCATTGCTGAGTTTTACTTACAGGTGTTTATGGCTGTGGCAGAATTTGTAGCAGGTGCTGCTGGCTCCATATAAAACCCCCCAACAGTGACATTTTCTGCTTTCAGGGACTGCTGGCAAAAGGCACCTGAAACTGTGAGTTTGGTGGAGGTGTTTGTTTTTACAACAGTGGGGACTTGTTCAGCTTGTCTTCTCAGTGGAGAGTGTAGTGGGAGAGTGATGGGAACAGCCTCAAGTCAATAGGGAAGCTGGTGCCTAAAGATTCCAGGTGATGGTTTTTTCGTGGGGGATAATTCTGGGTGATTTCTATTCTGTCTCCCAGAGGTCTCTAATGGAATTCAGTTCCATTTGCTGATAGCAGTAGCTCATTAGCCATCCTAATTGGTTTCCTTCCCTTCCTAGTCTCTTTCCACATCCTCCTGTTGGCCTTTCCTGGGATCACAGCCCAAATCTGCATGTTCTCCCATTACAGTATCTGATTTCAACTTAGGAAAAAAATCAACCCGAGGTTACGCTGTTCCCACACTTGACTACTAATAGAGATTTGTTTTAATATTTTATATTTCTCCAGTTTTTATTATAGAAAAATTCTAGTAAGATACAAAAGGTAATATGCAGATAAGAATATGCATGAACTACTATATTCAACTATAAAACTGAATTTCACCAACATAACGATGGTCAAAATAACGGGAAGCAAGCAAGGGGATGTATGCAGGATGGTGGATGGATATAAGCTATGGGGAGATTCAGGGGTGTGTGTGTGTGTGTGTGTGTGTGTGTGTGTGTGTGTGTGTGTGTGTGGTGTGGGAGGGGAAGACAAAGTTAATCTCCAGTGATTTTCCTCAATAGCTATCTTGTTTGAGGGGATAGTATTTCTGACTGGCCTGTGACTTCGACTAGGCTGGCAAACCTGAGAGTTCCAGAGATCCACTTGTCTCTTCCTCCAGAGAGCTTGGATTGAAAACACATACCACTAGCACTGGGCTCCATAACTCTGCATTTTGATTGGTTGTAGTTTTCTGTAATGATATTGGTCTGTTGCAAAGAGTAGTTTCTTTGATGAGTGGTGAAGACTATACCCATCTATATATGGGTATAAGCACAAAAGTTTTAGGTGTAGTTAGGGATTATGTTAGTTTAGTAAAGTCATGGTTGTAGGTAATCCTGCAAGACCCATGACTTCACTCCCTCAGAGGAGTAGGTTAGGCTTCAGTACTTGACATTTGTCAAGCCTGTTTTAAGACCAATTAGAGAGCAGTTGGTTACCACAAAGAACTGTAGGCATCTAAAAAATACTAAGGGTGGGATAAAGTCTTCCCCAGGAAAGACCACAACAATTTATAATTCAATACCAAATGGTCAGCCATGAAGTAACACTACAAGTAACACTATGCAGACTGAGCAGGTTATACATACAAATACATATACATCATATACATATACACATGTAACAACAGCTCATGAAAGAAATGAGCCACGAATTTGAAAGAGGTTAAGGGAGAGTTTGAAGGGAACAAAGAGAAGGGAGAAGTAGTGTAATTATATTGTACTGCCAAGGAAGTGTTAGTGAACCCCAAAAGACCAGTCAGGAGCCAATCCAATGCAATCCCATAAGGGCCTTTATTTACAAGCTCAGGTTTGGGCTCAGCCCACCACTGACCCACAGGGTAGAAGGGTTTTGGTGGAGAAGATCCCAGAACAGTTCTGGGGCAAGGTTTTATAGAAAGTGGCAATCAAGGAGTAAGTATTTCTAGCCTGGCAAGCATCTAATTGGAGAGCTACTATGGCCTTTAGCATAACTGGTTGGTGCTGGGAGTCAAAACAAACTTAACTCCTGCTTCCCTCGCATTGGCGGGTTTTAAGCAGGGGGCGGGCTTGTTAGGGAAATGCTGGATTTGTTGGGGGAGATTAAGCTGGAGACACAGGTCTTGTTAGAGTTAGCCAAGAAACTAGAGCTAAGCTTGGGTTTGTTGGGGATAACTTGAAAACTTATGCTAGATATTGACCTGTTAACTTACCTGAGTTCAAACTTAGGTCAAGTTCTCTAAAATGGAGTCTGAATTTAAAAGATTTGGTCTCTCAATATTAAATCTCAATAATCAATATTCTCAATAATCTCAATAATCTCAATAATCAATATTAAATCTCAAAAAAAAGCATACTATTACATCTAGGTTTTTAACTTTGGATTCTGGGGAATAAATGTGGGTCTTCTTATTTTGTACAAGAACTATAATGACTGAACTGTCTCCCTAACCCCAAATAGAGATATTTTTTAAATTTTTTTTTTATTTCATCATTTCTTTTAGAGCAGGCAAAGTGCTCTAAAACAGAACACAGGAGACACTGTGGGTATTGTTTCTCTTTGGCTCCTTGTTCTTTGTTGTGGTTTTATAGTAAATCTACTACATCCTAATTCACCACGCTCTGCATTTCTCTGTGTGTTCTTTGATCTCCTACATTATTTTTCAACAGTTACATTTAAAATAAGCTGTTTCAAGTACCAAACAAACCTCAAGGAATCATTTTCTTTACAATTTTGATTTTTATCTTAGTACAGAAAACTATATAAGTATATTTAACCCAGTGTAACATGCTCTGATTTATTCTCGATTCTTGGATTGAATATGCCAGCTGTAATTATCCCTGAATATATTGACTTTATTGCTCACAAACTGGTGATCGTTTAACATTTTCAAAAAGGCAAATCCTGAGTGATGTTCAATTAAAGCTTCAGACTGAAATGTTTTCCAGTCTCACATGTGGCCTTTGTAAAGGATTAACGTGCCAACTATTGTCTTCTAACCTTAGGAACAGCTTAAAAAGTCAACATCTGCATTAAGAATGGAAAATACTATTCTCTTACATGTTACAAAAGGTGGCGTACCTATAAAACAAGATTTTTTTCACTGTACTGCTGTAAAATATTTGATAAAGGGATGAAAAGACGGATTTTTTTTAATTCTCCTGTTAACACTCTCAAGTTTCGCTTTGGTTATAGCAAAATAAATATAATACATAACATAATAATTATAAGTCCCATAGCTTGTGTAATTTTAAATTCCCTCACAAATAAAGTTGACAGAAGGTACTTTTCTTAAAAAAAAGAAAAGAAAAAAGAAAGAAAAAAAGAAAAGAAAAAAAAGGAGAAAAAAGTTCCCTCTCACAGAATTCCCTCTGTCCTCTCCCATGGAGGCATTTTCTCTGCAGGGACACTTACATTGTTATCCTTAGATCTTCTCTCTCTAGGGAAGGCATAAAATAACCTGTTCTTCATAGTATGCCCATCAATCAGCAGGAGGCCTGTATACACAGCCCACCTCTGCAACAGTAGGTCTAGGGAGGGACCAAACATCTTATTTTTGACAAGTTTCTGGTCACTGATGATGATAATGATGCTTCTGGGAACCACACTTTGGGACTCAGCTATTACAGGATCACACTGTGAACCCTGAGATTGTGTTATTTATCGAAAATGAAAAAATTAAAAATAAAAAACAAACCTGTTTCTAGTTCTCTGGCTCAGTCCTTAGCACACACCTTTAATCCCTCTGGCTGGAATACAGACAAGCCCTCAGTACACATCTTTAATTCCAAACAATTAAAGAAAGGTAAAGTTAGTTTGAGAAGCAACCATGCTTGAAAGTGATGTTTAATTGAGTGGTAGACAAAGTGATGAAACAAGAGAGAACTGACAGAATAGGAGATGCCCAATCCTCATGGAAAAGAGAGAGGAAAGCAACGCTGGGGGCAGTTTTACCAGGACAGTTGTACACACACTGGCCAAAGAGAAAACAATGAGCCAGAGAATGAGAAGGAGCTAGAAGATTAGAACGTGTTGCTAAAGTTAGTATGAGGCCAATCAAAGCAAAAAGTTTGAGGCCAAGGGAGAAACCATTTTGAACCAGTCAGCGTGGAGAGGAGCCTGAGCAAACAGCTGAGTTGAACCACCCCACTAGAGTTCAGAAAGAACTCAGAGGCTGAAAACATTCTAGGGCGAGATTGCATTGAATGGAGGTTAGAGTCCTCCAGGATGCAGCCTAGGTTAGCAGACTGAGGCAGTAAGCCTCGGAGACGACAATTACATTAATCAAATAAAAGATACTTCTACAGTCAGCTTCTAATGCACTAAGTGTTTTAGAATCTCACCTTCATTTGGATGAACTTCTCCCGGATCTCCCTTATTTGGGATTCTTTGGGAACTTCCACAGGAAAGAAAGAATATAGCATTCCTTCAAGAGGCTCTTGTTTTTTCCTTTCATTTAATTTCTCCAAACAACTCTGCTAATCACTTAATTCTGTGTAACTTTTAAATAATGATTCAAGAGCTAGAACAGGAGCTCACACCAGAAATCCAAGCATTTGGTAGGGGGCAGGAGGATTTCTTTGAGTTCAAAGCCAACTTGAGCTGCAGAGTAACTTTGAGGCCACTCTTGACAAATTTGAGACCTTGTCTTAAAAAATATTTAAATCTGACACTGATTGAGCCACACCTCCCTTTCTCTTATTGTTTTTCCTCTGTTTGCTTTGTGGGATAGCTTTAGTTCTCTAAAGAACACCAACAGGCTGATGCTATATCCTTTCATTTTGCTTTAGATGAATGTATTTCTCTTATCTTAGTTTTTCTCTTTTAAGGTTTCACTATATAGCTAAGTTCACCCCAAACTCATGCTTACCCTGTAATACCTTCCTGACAATTGAATGTACTGCTTGTGCTGCCACAGCCAGTGATATAAAGTGATATAAAGATTCTGACAGGATGCAGCCCAGGGTCTCCAGGAGCATCATGATTGAGTCACTGCTATGCAATTTCACCTGCATTTTTTTTGGCTTTACTCTGTGTCATGAATTTGTTTCCTTGCTGTTCATTCATATACCCGTTATTATATTCCAAGATTCCACCACTTTCCTCTCTCCATGTTGATGAACTTGAAGAACATTTTCCTCATTGAGAAATGACTTGAAGCAATTCTAACATCTGTTATTTGGCAGCAAAAACACTAATCAGGCTCTCCTTTCACTGTTGACCCTGCAAGTGCGATCTTCTCTCTACCCAAAGGTGTTGACCTTCTTCTTCAAAGTAAACTCTCTCCTTTGAGATTGAAGATCTTAATATGGATTAAATTGACCTCGTTCCACAGCAATTTCAGATAAACTGCCTCTCACTCAAGATTCAATCATAACTTCAAAAATTCTCCAGCAGTCGACACATCCCTAACATAATGTTTGTAAAACCTCTTGGTAATGAGCTGCTGTGTGTGTTGACTATTTCAACTGAATAAATTGACCAAGGTAATAGACTTCTTTATTTTCTTTGCTACTGGTACCCTATACAGAGCTCTGAGTGCACACTGGGTTATAATTAATACTATTTTTTTTAATTTGATGAAGTAAACAACTTCTACATGAATAACTGATAGTTGTTCTATTCCATCTAATCCTGTGATTCAGGTCACAGACTATAAATGTATTAACAGGGACACTTATACAAAAATTGTAATTTATCTGCATATGCAGTACTAATGATATTGAATACTGTTATTTGTTTTAGAACATAACTTACGTTTTCTAGATTATAAGTATAAGTATTTTATAAAATGCAAATATTATAAAATATAATATTATTATTAACCAACAACATTTTAGATCCATTTATATAAACTTTAGGTGAAAATTCATGGTTTAACCAAACTGGTAAATTGAAACACAGATTTAAAAAAACAGATGTGTGTATATATAAAGTAGATATTGGTTGATCTATGTAGCTACAGGGAGATGGACATATAGATAAATAATCCTACTTAATTCTGAGAGAAGGAAGTCACTGAATAAATAGGATGTGTAAATAGCACATATCCTAGGAACATTTATAGTGGATTTCTGTTACTCCCGGCTAACAAAATATAAGGTCATTTGGTGTAAGCTTAAGACTGAATGAAGCTTCATCATAAAATGTTTGTTGATTGAATTTTTTTTAGGTATGTATTTTGTGCCAGATTCTTTCTACAACTGATGTAACAATCTTTCCTGCCTCTGTCATACACAGTATGAAAAAAGGGGAAATTACCATAGCATGATGTACCTAGAACACTGCTGTAGAATCAAAAACTGAACTGTAGTACACCAATTATGTTTATCAAATAAGAAAATGAGTATGGATTATTTTCTTCAAGGTGAAGACCAAAAGTGTAAGCTATAGCAGAACAAAGAGAAAAAAGAGAAGCCATGTTTTTTTGTTCTGTTTTAAAATAAGGTAAAGGAGATATGTTGTAAGCAACCTGATAGAGTCTAATGAGAGGAATTAGAAATAAAGTTTAGGAAAAGGAGATATTGATGGAAAATGACATACTTCTTGGAGGAAAATAAATCAAAGTATGGATCCACCAAACCAGACAGGTTCCTAAGATATAAACGAGAGTGGAACAAAGCATGCTTCCACGCCTTCTCCCACATTTCCTAGGGAAGACACTCTCATTTCTTCCTGGTTTTTACCCTGTAACTCATATTTACAAAACACTCAACAGCTTTGAAATCTCTGCTGCCTGTCAGCATATCCTCCCTGACACTGCATGTTCTGCTTACATGACCCCTCTTCCACTCACGCCATTGCAGCATCTGTGGACAGATGCTCAAGGAAACCAGAAACAAGACAAGAGCAATGCCTTGAAAGACAAGAGCACTGATGTCTAATCCCATTCACTCTTTCAGAGAACTGGACGTGTTATAACACTGAGGGACATCATCAAGCAAATATATTTTACTCATTTAAATCTTTTTAAAAAAACTAGTGAAATTTCAGGAAGTTAACTCACATCACATGAGCAAAGTCTTAAGCAAGTTAAATAGAAGAAAAACAAGTGCGTATATCCTATTAAATATTTTTATGCTCTGATATTGTAGTATGTTATGGTTTGAATGATAATGGCTTCATGGACTCATACGTTTGTACATTTGGTCCCCCAGTGGTGAAGCTTTGTTGGAAGGACAAAGAGTCATGAACTTTTGGGGGACATTGTGTCACTAGAGTTGAGTCTTGAGGTTCCAAAAACCTGAGTCATTTCCAGTGTGCTCTGTGTATGTGTGTGTGTTTTTGTGTGTGTGTTTGCCTGTCTGTCTTACGTTTATGGATCATTATGTGAACTCTCATCTATTCTTTCCACCATGTCTTTGCTTAGCCACTATGGACTCTAATCCTCTGAAACCATAAGCTCAATTAATTTTTTTATAAGTTGCCTAGGTCATGGAGTTTTATCACAATGATAGAAAAGTAGTGCAAAAATACATAATTAATTAATACATAGTGGCACATGAAGTAAATTACACTTTATTAATTTTACCTACCTCCTCTAAAGGCAGGATACCACCCTCTTTCACAGTTGTTAAGTTTTTTGCAATTGGATTCCTATGTTTGCACTCATTTTCTGCTCCCTCCACTGACACATTCTTCAAGGCACTACACCAAAACCAATACGGTTTTGCTTGCTTATATATTTTTTTCTTTATAAAAACAGTGTGTATTAATACACTAATGTGTGATTTTCCTAGGAAGATGAGATAGAGATAGAGATAGAGACAGAGACAGAGGCAGAGAGAGAGAGAGAAAGAGAGAGAGAGAGAGAGAGAGAGAGAGAGAGAGAGAGAGAGAGTCTGAGAGAGAGAGGAGAAGATTTTATTCATATACATACACACACCATCAAGGGCACTAAAGACAGACTAAAAAAATGAAGAAAGAAAGAAAAATGAAAAGAAAATACACTCAAATCTAGCTTAGAGAACTAGTAAATGTACTAGAATTTCTTACAAGAATATTAAAGGGGTTACTTATAGGCGCATAGATAGCTCACAGGTGACATCATCACTGAAAAGTCTATCCCAACATGGGCAATACACCCCCAAATCTACATTGCTTCAGGCCTTCGCACAGATAGACCACTCTGCCAGTCAAGTCTCTTTCCTTCTAGTAATTAGTTATTACTTATGTAATCTTCAGGGAAGAAAGAGTTTTGTGAACTATGGGGGTTTTCTGAGATTCCAATTTAATTTTTGCTCCTTATGAGCCCAAGAAGGTAATGTTTCCACTGAAAGAAAATGGTTATGCAGCAAAGGAAATGCTTCATTGTGTCATTCCCAAGCCTTTAAGGGTATTGACCTTTCCACTTTCTTACCTTTTACCTCCTCCCTCTACTGCTGCACAACTAGTAGTCTCCATTCCTGTGTTGTTGGTTTGTTTCTGTTTTGTCTTGTCCCTGGATTCCACTGATGGGAGGAAGTACACAATACTGTCCTTAGTGACATCAGTTTCGCTCAACATAATATTTCTCAATTTCATTCCTATTCCTGATATTAATATATTTTCCCCTCTTTTGGTAAATGAAACTCCCTTGTGCCATACACATGGCACATTTGCTTTGCCCGTTCATTCACTGATTAAGACCTAAGCTAATTCAATAATTTGTTTATGGATAACAAACCACAGATATGGTCAAAACACATCTGAAAAAAATCTCAAAGTATTAACAAAACATATATTTCAGTAAAAATACCATGGTGTATGCTGGTTTCACCCAAAATGGATGTCTATCAAGTTCATCCCAAGGAGGATGGAATGCACATCCATGACATGAGGAAGCAGGAAAAACTGCGCAACATATTGGTATCCACAAGGAAGCCACTGCCAAGAAGGATTGATCACAGCTTGTCCCCTCCCTCAATAAATATTTAGGCTGCACAAAATTTTAAAAATAAATAAAGCTGCTATAATTGCAACATGTTTGAGATATTGAAAGACATAGAAAAACAGATCAGTACACAGTTAGACGGTAGAAAAATATATTTGAACAGACTTGGGAATTGTAATATCATAGAATGTCACTTCAAATCACTAGTGTTGGAACACTGGTAATACAATTCAGAAGAAAAGAAAATAATGATTAGCCACTTTGCTTATATCAATAGAAACATTTCAGATGACAGTACAGGTCTTACATTAGTTTAAACATGTAAAATATGTTAATAATATTGATATAGAAAAGATAGGAGGGACTACTTAAAAGAGACACGAGACCAGGAACAATAACCATCATTATAATGTGGTAGTGTATGTTGACAAAGTATTAAACATGAAAGTTAAAACAGTTTGCTTTGCAATATTCATAGTACCAAAAAGAGATCATCAGTCATAAATGATATCATCATTTCTTGAACTTCAAGGATAAAAAGAGGAAACATAAGAAGAATCCAACACAAATAGTAAAATAGTTTCCCAAAAGTTTGAATATATTACATTCATGATTCCATAAAACAGTAACAAAATTGACTATACAATTAAACTTCAAATAACTTCAAATTTTGAAGCATTGAAATATTATAGACAATGTTATAGACACTTAGGTCATGATGCAATAAAAGTAGAAAAAGTTGTCAATGTATAAATGTAAAGCCTCAATCAAAAAGAAAATCTTTCAGGAAACAAAATCAAAATATTCTAAACAGGGGTAAAGAGGAAAATGAAGCTACAGTTACAGACAATTTAGAAATATGTGTATAGAGGAATTCTGGTTTATGACAAATCTGACAAATGACTAACTAGCTTGAGTTTCTGTGTTGTCTAAAAAGGATAAAATTAATTATAAGAACCTAGGAGTGCAAAGCAAAAGGGTGGATTTTGTTATCCTTTGCAGAATAACAAAAAACAAAAAACAAAACAACAACAACAAAAAAAAACAGACTTCCAGGATTTCCTCCAAGGATGGCCAAGAAAAACCCACCTTAGTGTCTTTTCTTGATCTCTCAAGAAGTATTAAAGTTGGTGTAGAAGCTTGCTTCCTACAGTACAGAAAGCATAGTCCGAGGAAGCCATCCAATAAGCCATATATGACAAATTGCATTTCACAAAGACACTTCCAGCTATCTTCCTGCATTCCCAGAGGTAATACCAAGGTGTGATGGACATTTATCTTTCTGTGACAGATGATACATGATCTACATTCATTTTTCTCCAAAACAGTCAGAAATTCATCCATGCCAAACATGTCAATCAAGAAGGGAGGTTACATAAAATCTAAGGCTAACACTTAATCAAGATAAATGTAACCTTCTGATTTCTCTTTCTCTCTCTCTTCCTCTCTCTCCCTCTCTCTTTCTCTCTCCCTCTTTCCCTCTCTCCCTCCCATGATCTCCCCTCTCTCTCCTCTCTTCTTTCTCTCTCTCCTCTATGTGTACAAAGCATTAAGCAGACAGTAGAGCTTAAGTGTGTGTGTACTAGCTTACACCTATCCTCTGCTCAGGAGGCTAAAGAAGGAGAATAGACTTCAAGTTCAGCCTTGGACATAGAAACTGCTTATTAAAACCAAAAGCTTATCACATAAAGTAAAATTAAATTAATGTACCTTATATTAGGCTGAACATGGTGGTTTGTGCTTTTAATTCCAGCACTCAAGAATCAGAGGGAGGTTTATTCCTGTAAGCTTGAAGTCACCCTGACCTACTAAGACAATTTCAGACCAGCCAAGGTAACACAGTGAAACCCTGACTCAAGCTAGCAAACAAAAGGTTAAGGACAAGAATAAACTTTTCCAAGCAATGTGACAAGTTAGTGATATTATAGAATAGAAATCATAAGTCAAACTAAATAAAACCAATTAGAAATATAAATATTTAACATATAATAACCAAAAATACAAATGTGAGAGATGAAATAAATTGCAGAATCTATAAAAATCTATAAAGGGACAAGAAACTCAAGTCTCTTCTGTGCCTTTACATTCCAGACTCAGCTATAGTTACAAATTCTTGTGGTTCAGGGGATAATCTCTCAATTTTCCCCAGAGTAATGTGATACTGATTTCTGGCTTAAAGGGGCACTGATTTGTGGAATGTTATAAACTTAAAGGGGGATTTATGTTGCATAGTTATTAAGAAAGCAATGACTTACCCTTCTTTAGAGTTTCAAATGAAACGCTAAAAATAGAGAATTTGAAAGATTTTCAAAACCACAGGCTTGGATTCAACCAATCTTTCTTTGGGAATAACCAATATATGAGTACCCACACTGAAAGGGCGCTCTCTCTTCATATTCCACAGTATTTCATTGATTGTGTTGATACTGAAAAAACAGGCAAAAGAGACAATATAATACAAAGAAAAAATGATATTCACCTTTTTTGTTTATTATGATTAAAACTTCATTGTTTTTCATTTTTCTATTTTTTATTGGTTATTTTATTTATATTTCAAATGTCATTCCCCTTCCCAGTTTCCCCTCCACAACTCCCCATCCCCTGACCCTCCCCCTTCCACTATGAGGGTGCTCCCCCAACTGCCTACCAACTCCTGCATCAGTGTCCTAGCATTCTGCTATGCTAGGTCATAGAGCCTCCACAGGTCTGAGGGGCTCCCCTATCAGGGACACCTGATAAGGCAGTCCTCTGCTACATATCCACCTGGAGCCATGGGTCCCTCCATGTGTACTCTTTGGTTGGTGGTTTAGTTCCTGGGAGCTTTGGGGGGTCTGATTGTTTGATATTTTTGTTCTTCCTATGCGGTTGCAAACCCCTTCAGCTCTTTCAGTCCTTCCCCTAACTCCTTCCCTGGGGTCCCCTTGCTCAGTCTGATAGTTGGCTGTGAGCATCCGCATCTGTATTGGTCAGGCTATGGTAGAGCCTCTCATGAAACAGCTATACAGGCTCCAGTCAGCAAGCACTTCTTGGCATCAGCAGTAGTGTCTGGGATTGGTGTCTCTAGATGGGATGGATCCCCAGGTCGAGCAGTCTCTGGATGACCTTTCCTTCAGTCTCCGCTCCACTATTTGTCTCTGCATTTCTTTTTGACAGGAGGAATTCTGAATTAATATTTTTGAGGTGGGTGGGTGCAGGCAAATGGATGGAACTTGAAAATGTCATCTTGAGTAAGGTAACCCAGTCACAAAAGAATACACATGGTATGTACTCACTGAGAAGTGGATATTAGCCAAAAAGAAGCTGGGAATACCCACTATACAACTCATATGAAACCCAAGAAGAATGAAGACCGCACCAAATTGTGGATGCTATAGCCCTATTCAGAATGAGGAAGAAAATAATCTTGGGAAGGAGAGAGAGAGAGAGAGAGAGAGAGAGAGAGAGAGAGAGAGAGAGAGAGAGAGAGAGAGATTTTAGAGGGGAAAGAGAGGGAAGGAAAAGCGGGGTCCAGTTCAGTTACATAAGGAGATGGGGGAGAAGTACAGAGGGTCAGGATTTTGAAATGAGGTGTGTAGCAGGGTGGGGGTGGGGGAAACCTGGGGGAACCACTAGAAAGTCCCAGATGACAGGGACCCAAGAGTTTCCCAGGACCCAACAGGGAGAACATTAGCCGAAATTCCCAACAAAGGGGAGATAGAAACTGGATAGACTATATCCAGTAGATAGGCACAACCCCTGGTTCAGGGATGAGGCTACCCACCCACCTCAAGAATCTTCACCCTGTAAAGGGATGTCCTTCCTATAGTATATCCAAGTGAGGAAGTTTCCTCTTTCCATGGTATAACACAAACAACATCCTCCACCATCCATTCCAAATTCACCCCAGTGAAATTCTAACCTCCAATGTGATGGTAGGAAGAAGTAAAGCTTTTGAAGATTTAAGTGTGTCATAAAGATGTGAAGCTAACGAATGTACTTAATGACTTTATGAAAAGGGATTGTAGTCCCTACTATATGGAGCTGCAACAAGAAGACTATCAAGGACCAGCCAGGAAGCAGACCTCCCCACACACAGGCTCTTCCAGAATCTTCACTTTAGACACCCGGCCTCTAGTACTAGGGAAACAAATTTCATGTATTTAAGCTACACCTCCGTATTTTCTTATAGCTAATCAAACTCAAACGTTTAAAATTAAACATACAGTTTTTAAAACGAATCAATGTCTTTTAAAAGCATAGCCACATCCAAACAGAGTTTCCAGTTGACATTCATATGAAACCCTGTTTCCTGTAAACCCCAAATAGCCTTTGCATTAGTCTCATTATGTTACGCTTACCATATCTCTTCCTGCATATGAGGTAAATGTGAAGTGAACACTGCTAAATGCCATGCCCAGTGCCAGCAATAATCATAAAAATATATTAACACAACCTAGTGCCAAAGCTAGTTTCTATAAACAGTGAACTGCACATGATTCAAGCTGAGAAGGAAGGCGGAGGCAGGGCACACAGCTGAGGGATATTTAAACTTTTACGCCCACAGGGAGCTCTAAGGCAGATGTAGAACCTTAGAAGAGTTCATCATAGAACTCTGGGCTGTGCAGAGAGGAGACCGCTCCCCGCTTACCTTATTCACAGCTGTAATGGTAACTGTGAGTGCCAAAAAAAACTGTGGACAATTTAAGAAGAGTAGTGTCAGACAAGTATGGTGGCTTCTGCCTACATAATCCGGGCATTGTGAAGTCAAAGCAGAACAATTCGGGGCAGTGTAGGCTATAAGAGTAACACCCATCCCCAAAATAAATAAACTAGAAAATTTTCTAAAAAGAATAGTAGCTTATAAGAAAGAGAAGCAAAGATTCACCTATATTGCAAAATTTGTAAATAAAATTTTGCTACGTACCTGAGCATTCAGAAGGAAGAAGGAAGATGGGATTTTCTGACTTTGAGATTCTGAGTTAATGTACTTAGGCGTTCTTCGTTTTGCTTCAGAATATTATGGGGATGATGATGATAGTGATGATGGTGATAACGATGGTGGTGGTGGTGATTCTACTGAGTGAAATATATAAAGTCATTTTTATAGTGTACTTTGAAGCATATTTTATACCCCATATTCCTTTTCTCTCCCCTTTCTCACGTCTCTGACACCCTGTTAGTTCCACTGTCTCCCTGAGCAGTTAGTTCTTCTCTCAGGTCATATATACGTACAGAATTTTGTGCAGCGGTATAAAATTTATAATGCGCAAATGAGAAAAATCACACAATCTTTGAATCCCTGAGACTGGCTTAATTTGCTTAATCTAATTGTCTCCATTTGCATTAATTTTTCCACAAATGACATTAAAGGTGATTCTTCAGCAACATGTCACAAACATGTCCGAACTTTTGCTCTTATGTTCCATTGTCATCTAAAAAGTTCATGCAGGAACAATGCTTGACTGAGTTACCAAAATACATGACTGCTAAAGAATCTTGTTATGAGTAAATTTACATCTTCATTTTGGGTCATATTCACCAATTTCCTAAACCATGTGTATCTTGCTTGGATATATGTGTATAGTTGAGATACATGTAGTAGGATGGGTCTGTCAACACGCCAATAACCATATAACCACAAATACTATAGCTCTTACTTCATAAAAACAGAAAGACAGCATGAAGAAGCCTACCACTGGTAGTTTCTGTTCATCCGTTAAAACTCTCTCTTCAAAGGACAATCATTTACAATTTGGAATTCCAAATAAGGTAAAACTGTGTAAGGAAGTAGATCTTCCCAAACAGTAAGACGTCAAGTTCCTCATTCCAAGACTTGTAAGAGTCTGTGTTCCTTACATCATGCTAACCATACAGCAAATTAGCAGGAGCTGTGTCTCTTAACTATGGAGGAGCTAAAATACATTGCATTTCTCATCATGACAAGGGAGCCAACTGAAAGGAAAACATGCTTTGCACAGTCCAAAGGGATAAGCATGAAAGTGATGATACAGATTAGTAAGGAGTAAGTCCACACTCTTTATCTACCATCGCATTTTCCACCAGGAGGGACATTTCATTTGCCTTTTAAATTAATAGAAAAACAGCATTTTTCCTTGGCAAGAAGGAAATTGTTTTTGTATTATTTACCTAGACTGCATCTGTGTTTCTACAAAGAACAGTAAATACATTTCTGGAGCAAGACATGTTTCTGTGATAATGTGAGTGATGCTTCTAAAACACTCTGGAGAGCCTTAGAATGCTTCCCAAATACTGCTATTGAATGCAGGCAAGGTTATTAAGGACATAGGGCGAAGATAAAGGTGCTTTCGGCATTTGTCACTCGATTATCTGTACAAGAATGTAACTGGATATCTGCCAGAACAGCAGCCACCAGAAGGCAAGACCCGGTACTCTTCCTGGCATTTGGAGGACAGTCTGGCTCCAACCCATTCATACTTCATACAACCTATTCATATTAATACAAGATACATACGTCAGTCTGATTTCCCTAAGAATGCCCCCAGAATCAGCAATCCAATTTGGACAACACTAGATTAACTTTCATCTGCCCCCCAAAAATTCCTACTAGAGCCATTACAGCAGCTGTTTGCATTATGTTCTGAACTACCTAACTGGACAAATGCTTTATAACGAGTCCATAGCTGATAGGTTATTTCTTAAATGTACTCACTCCCAAGTCCAGCCAGATCAGAGAACTGCTTTAAGCAAATCTCTGGTCTCTCAGAGCCCCTCGAACTGCATGGTGATCTTAACACTCATTCTTTAAATAATGGCTTATTCACTCAATGCATATTTTCTGGGTTGTTTGGTTGTGTCTGACTGTAGTAGACATTCGTGTGTGAGAAGGAAGGAAACATTCCAATAAAAGAAGGAAAAATTACCAATATCATTTTATAACTGGCTAGGAGAAAGTAGTCCCTGTTCCTCCTCAGTATCCCTTAGACCATTGGCAATATCAATTTCACTTATACATACATTATAATCTCTAAATACATTGTTGCTATTATTATTTTGAGCCATAGCTGTTAGATCAAAAAAATAGATGCAAAGCCAGGGAACCAATGTATACAGAGCTTGCTGACCAAGCATGAGGTTCCTAGAAGCCATTTAAATATGATGTGGTGGTGCACTCCTGTAATCCCAGCACTAGGAAGTAGGGATAGGGGATCCCAGGGGCTCACTGGCCATCAGGTATAATTCAGTGAGCTCCAGATGTCAGGCATTTTCTCAAAATACAAGGTAGAGAGCAATAGTAAAAGACAGGCATTTCATGTCACGCACAACCACCACCACAACAGGAAATAATACTAATAGAAATAATTATTATTTTGTATATTATATAAACTTTATTTATATATATGTATTGTATATTTACATACATGATAAATATATATTATATAAGTTATATATAAATTAATATGCTATATGACATTATATAATCACTATAAATTATATAATTATGGCATAATATCTAATAATTCTAATTATTATATAGTACACTGTAATTATAATTTTTTTAGAGATAATGAGATTTTAATTGAACAATATAGAAAAATCAAATTGTACTTATGTCTAATTGCTACAGACTTTTAGAGTGGTATATTGAACTTTCTACTTATCACTTTTTTTTATTTGAACTTTCAATCTCTAAATGATTTTAATGTACATTTAAGTTATATTTTGTGGTAAGGAGTTAATAATGTAGGTGTTTTGGAAAAAATTTTAGGAGGTCTCTTCAGACAGCGAAAAGAGGGATTTCTTCAGATTAATGATGTCAATCTCTAGCTGTTTGATGTTCTTGTCAATGGCCCATCGAAGGTCTGAGTAGTATAAGTTTGGAGGCTACCATCTGGACTAGAACGTCTAAAAGCAGACATCACAGGTGATTCATTTTTACCTGAGATACTGCCGAGATACTGCCCGGGTTAGAGCTCCTGGGAGGCCCTCTTCCTCTGGGTTTTGTGGGGTTGGGTACAGAGCTGCTTCCTGGGATCTGCTCTGTGCCTGTAATTATAATTATTATACAATATGTATTTTTGTTAGTATTATTATTATTAAAACAAATGCTGTTTAAACTAAATTTATTTTTTCTTTCTTGTTACTTTCTTGTTCCCATGAGAACTTCATTATGGTACATTTACATCTATAAAGCTTCATTTCTTAAAAAAAAAAATGTTTCTTACAATGCAAAGTCATTAGTGAAAGTCCTGTTTTGCTGTGTGTACTAAAGGGTTCTCATATCCTCCCTTGCTTCTACTCACAGTTTTTTTTTTTCTTTGCCTTTGATAAGCTGGAAAAGTATATATCCTGCTTAGTGGTCATAATTTTAACTTCTGCATTGACATTCAAATATTTATCATGAACTTTGGAACCTTTCAGCCTGTGTCCCATCAAATACACACAACTCTACAGCCTCCCTGTTCTCTGGTAATGCTGTGCTGTGCACTGTCCTGTATGGCTGTCCCACATTTCCGAGATCCTCAGTCCCAACGCTTTTAATTTCCTTTAGTCTTTGCATTTGAATTTTAGAAGCTTCTATTGGTACAGTTTTAAACATAGTAGCATTTCTCATAGGAATGTGTTCATGAGCCCTTCAAAGGCGTTCTTTATTTTTGTTACAATTGCTAGAGTTATTTTTCTTACAATTTCCATCTCTCCATTTATATTGCCCATCTGTTCTTGCATGGTGTCATCATTTTCCATTTAGATCCCTTAGCATAGTAGTCACTTATTTTAATTTTCTGGTATGATAATTCCAAAACATCTGCCATATATAAATCCGGTTTTGACTTTCAGAGTATGATTCCTGGCTTTCCTCAATCTTTGTCATTTCTGTTGAAGGCTAGACATACTATGTTGAGTGAGAGGAACTGGGGAGCTAAGTCTCCAGCATGGAGGTTTATACCTATCAGGATATGTATAGGGCTATTTGCTATTTACTGCCACTGTAGGCATCAGTAAAGTAGCAATTCTCAATCTGTGGGTCACAACCACCAGAAAACACGTATTTCCAGTGATTTAGGAACTGAGACACTGCTCAGTAGCAACTGTTAGGAAGTAGCAACAACATAACTTTATAATCGGGATTCACCAGAACATGAGGATCTGTACTGAAAGGTCACAGTGTGAGGGACGTGTTTTCTCCCCTGTCTTGTCCTTTGGATTCCCTAGAAGGGGCTTCTTAAATAGGAGTGTGCTTTGCAGTTGTGCATAACTATCATCCCCTCCATGTGTAGGAGCTCTGTGGGTGGGGTGCTGGGGTGTGGAGGTGAAGGGAGTTGGGTATTAGGCCTCAGTGTTTTAGCAAACCTGAGCCCTTCAGCTGTTGCTGTGCAGCTTTTTTACTTTTTCTTTTTTCTTTTTTCTTTTTTTCTCTTTGTCTTTCTTGGCCAAAACAAGGGGATTGGCCTGACCTATAATTAGACATGTCCTCTCTCTTATGGCTTGGTTAGTGGTCATACTAAAGTACACTGGCTAGACACTGGTAAAGTGGTATCTGATGGCAGGCTTTGTTAGTAAGATCACACTCTAGACTTTAAAATGTTTGGGAGCCATGACTCCAGCTGTATATGTAGGGCAGGATGGCCTTGTCAGGCATAGGTGGGAGAGGAGATCTTTGGCATGCTTTCAAAGATCAAATCAATCTGTATAGGGGTGCCTTCCCATATCATTAATCTGCATGTTTCTGGCACTGATTATTTTATACTGTTAACAAGTATTTTTACATTGCTTATTGAAAGTAAATATTAAGAATAAGATTAGTAGAGAAAGAAAACCAAGGAGAAATAAAGGTATATTATAATTAAAAATTTTTAATTCATAAAAATAAATTATTGCTTTTCACCTTCTTCATGTCAAAAACAGGGGATTTCTTTTGACCTTGACTCCGCCCTCATTATCAGTTCTTAGGGGTCAAATGCAAGACAGAGAAAAGGGTTTCCCTGAAGTCAGGACTCCTGGAGATTAGTTGGTTGGTTGGTTGGTTGGTTGGTTGGTTGGTTGGTTGGTTGGTTGGTTGGCTGGTTGGTTGGCTGGTTGGTTGGTTGGCTGGTTGGTTGATTGGTTGGTAGGTTGGTTAGTTGTTTGGTTGGTTTGTAGAATCTCCTACATGAACATTTACCACACCATTCCAACCACTTTCCCTCAACTCTTCCCATGTCCTCTCCCAAATTCATGATCACTTCCTTAATTATTAATGTATATGCTCTTCTGAGCCCGTTTAGCATTGCACATGTGCACATGTCCGGGGCTCTCCATTTAGGATTGGGTATCCTGTGCTACAGCTCATCCCTAGGACACTGATTCCCCATCTCAGAAGCCATTGTTTCCCTGTCTCTCACAGATACTCAAACATACTTTACATATTTCTACAGGTACAACATCAGCTCCAACTCTGTTTCCTACTTGTCTCTCCAATTTGGACAGAGGTAGTTTGCTCTGTGACCATGATCATCTCATGAACTTTGGAAGAAGTGTTCATTTTCAGCTTAGCATTGTTCTTGTGATGACAAGATTGGCAACTTGCAAGGTTTTTTGCCTGTCAGTTGAGAAACATCTCCTCTTTGACCTCATGTAAAGAAGTGACATGGGAGCCAAATAAACTCTAAAAGACATCCCCAGTCGTTAAAGGGAGCTTTATCTGTTAACAAAAAAAATCAGTTATTATGGTTTATTATAAATGGTTAAAAATATTTTCCTGGTTAGTAGTAAATAAAATAATAATATAACATAAAAGTTGACCCTGTTTTTAATTTGTGGAATTGCTGAAGAGCACTGAAATAGCTGTTGTGAAAAATATATTGAACATAGAAGAACAAGACTACAAGGAAGCATAATATCTCAGAGAAAGAGACAGAGAGGTGACAGAGATACAGAAAGTAAGTATTAGAAGTAAGAGTGAGTCAGATCCTGGTATGAGCTACATTCATGCAATGTCCTTTAGACTTTCATATTCATAACTATGGACAAAACATGAGCTGAAGTTAATAATTTTGTTATCATTATACTACATTTCTCAAATGTATGTGTGATAGGATTTTCCTTAACATAATGAGATACCAGAAACCTATCTTCAGTGATAGGTGAAAAAAAAATTGAGGGTTTAATATTCTCAGCAAACTAATTATAGGTCATGAGATTACAGGTAATTTAGAGAAGCTACAAAATCCAACATCTCTATTTCCACTATCACACGCACAGAAAACCCAGCGACAATGCTGTCATTCTCCTTTGTGAGACCAAGGCAGGATGGCAGGCACTAAATAATGCATAAGCTACCGACATTTATGCTCATATCCCCTTTCAAAAAATGGTGAAGTGTCTCTTTTATAGTCCACAAAGAATTGAAATCATATGGTGAATCCTGATAATTGCTTTCAGCAGGAGCTCTTGGCACCAGCTCCAGGTTCCTCAGCTCACTCATGTCGGGGAACGGAGACTGTCCCTGAATATAGATGAGTACAGCACCCAGGGAGCATCCCAGCTGAAGAGCTTTCCCAAGGCTGTAAGGATCCAGGCCAGCTAGAAATCCTGCCTCAACTTCTTTTTCAACAATTAGCCTTTCCCCTACCACATCATTTCTTTACTATGAACTCAGACTAATAATTTCCACAAGTCAATAATATTCAGAGAAAAGTGAGGCTCTTTCCTCCACCTCAGGATACATATCCCAAAATAACTACATTGAAAACATAATCGAAGATAGAATCTAAGCCTACATCGATGGTAACTCTAAATTACTGGACCACACAGAGATACTAAGACATTCCAATTTTACAAAGTCTGCTCCTAGAAGAACTACTGAGGATGATGGATTAGTGGAAAGAAACATTCTACTCAAGCACACTGTCTTCTGTCTTCTACAGTCCCTTTCTTTGTGTCTTTTTAAACTTTCATCTTTCAAGATAGATTCTTCTACATCTCTATTTGATCTGCTTAATGACTAAACCGAGGCTCAGTTGGCAAGGTGCCTACTGTGAAGGCACATGCTCCTGGGATTTCTAGCACCCATAAAAAAGCCAGATGTTGTGGAACTGCATCTACAATACAAGCACTGAGGTATAGGGATCCCTAGGGATAACTAGCCAACTAGCCTAGCCAATCAGAGAGCTGTGGGTTCAGTGAGAGACTCTGTCTGGAACAAAAAGGGGCAAAGTGATCAAGAATGATCTAATGTAGACTTATGGCACATACACATCCAAGAAAACACATTATACCTGTGTACACACGCAAACACAAATCTGATCTCAAAATTTGTCTCAACTCTGAACATCTATGCCCCAAATGCAAGGGTACCCACATTCGTAAAAGAAACTTTATTAAAGCTAAAATACACATTGAGCCTCACACAAAAATAGTAGGTGAGTTCAACACGCCACTCTCACCAAGGGACGGATCATTGAAACAGAAACTAAACAGAGACACAGTGAAACTAACAAAAGTTATAAACCAAATGGATTTAACAGATATCTACAGAATATTTCACCCTAAAACAAGAGAATATACCTTCTTCACAGCACCTTATGGAACCTTCTCCAAAACTGACCATATAATTAGACATAAAACAAGCCTCAACAGATACAAGAAGATGAGAATAATACTATGCATTCAATCAGATCATCCCAGAATAAGGTTGGACTTCAATAACAACGAAAACAACAGAAACTTATTAATGGAAACTGAACAACTCTACTCAATGATAACTTAGGAAAGAAATAAAGAAAGAAATCAAAGACTTTATAGAATTTAATGAAAATGAAGACAATCATTCCCAAACTTATGGGACACAATGAAAGCAGCATTAAGAGGAAAATTCATAGGACTAAGTGCCTTCATAAAGAAATTAGAGAGATCCCATACAAGCAATTTAACAGCACACCTGAAAGCTCTAGAACAGAAAGATGCAAACACACCCAAGAGGAGTAGATGGCAGGAAATAGTAAAACTCAGGGATGAAATCAACCAATTAGAAACAAAAAGAATGATACAAAGAATCAACAAAATCAAGAGCAGATTCTTTGAGAAAAATCAACAAGATAAAATAAATTCTTCAAACTAAAGGGCACAGAGACAGTATCCAAATTAACAAAATGAGAAATGAAAAGGGAGCCATAACAACAGAAACTGAGGAAACTTAAATCATCAGAATGTACTACAAAAGCCTATACTCTTCAAAACTAGAAAATATAGATGCAATGGATGATTTTCTAGACAGATACCACGTACCAAAGTTAAACCAAGAGCAGGCAAACTATCTAAATAGTCCCATAACCCCTAAGGAAATAGAAATAGTCATTAAAAACTTCCCAAACAAACAAAAAAAAAAAAGCCCAGGGACAGACGTCTTTAGTACAGAATTCTACCAGGCCTTCAAAGAAGAGGTAATATGAATATTCCTCAAATTATTCCACAAAATGGAAGCAGAAGGAATACTACCTAATACATTCTATGAAGCCACAGTTACAAATACTCAATCAAATTGCAAAAATACTCAATAAAATTCTCCCAAACCAAAGCCAAGAACAGATCAAAACCATCATTCACCATCAAGTAGGCTTCATCCCAGGGATACAGGGATTGTTAAATATGCAAAAATCTATCAATGTAATACACTATATAAACAAACTCAAGAAAAAAGTCATATCTCATTAGATGCTTCAAAAGCCTTCAAAAAAATACAACACCATTTCATGTTATGAGTCTTGGAGAGATCAGGAATTCATGGCACATACCTAAACATAATAAAAGCAATATATATCAAACCAACAGCCAACATCAAATTAAATAGAGAGAAACTGCAAGCAATCCCACTAAAATCAGGGATAAGACAAGGTTGCCCACTCTCTCCCTATCTACTCAATATAGTACTCAAAGTTCCAGCTAGAGCAATAAGACAACACAAGGAGGTCAACAGGATACAAATTGGAAAGGAAGAAGTTAAAGTATCACTACATCCCAATAATATGTTAGTATACTTAATCAACCCCCAAAATTCCACCAGAGAACTGCTAGAGATGATAAGCAACTTCAGCAAAGTGCCAGGATATAAAATTAACTCAGTAGCCTTCCTTTATACAAATCAGTAGCTTCCTTGTATACAAATGATAAACAGGCTGAGAAAGAAATTAGGGAAACAACGTACTTCACAACAGCCACAAATAGTATAAAATATCTTGGTGTAACTCTTAACAAGCAAGTGAAAGATCTGTATGACAAGAACTTGAAATCCCTGGGGGGAAAAAAAGAAATTCAAGAAGACCGCAGAAGAGGAAAAGATCTCCCATGCTTATGGATTGTAGGATTAACATAGGAAAAATAGCCATCTTACCAAAAGCAATTGACAAATTCAATGCAAACTCTATCAAGATTCTAACACAATTCTTCACAGACATGGAAAGGGCAATTTTCTGATTCGTATGGACAAAAATCTCAAACAATTCTCAACAATAAAAGAACTTCTGGGGCAATCACCAAGCTTGACCTCAACCTGTACTACAAAGCAATAGTGATAAAAAATAAATAAAACCTGCATGGTATTGGTACAGAGACAGATAGGTCATCAATGGAATAGAATTGAAGACTCAGAAGTAAACCATGGACCTATGGATACCTGATCTTTGACAAAGGAGCCAAAAACATACAGTTGAAAAAAGAAAGCATTGTCAATAAATGGTGCTGGTCTAACTGGCAGTCTGAAGAAATGAGTCCACTCATTGGCATAGGGGGAAATTTCCTAAACAGAGCATCAGTGGCTCAGGCGCTACGATCAGCAATTGACATATGGAACCTCATGAAACTGAACAGCTTCTATAAGGCAAAGGATAATCAATAGAACAAATCAGCAACCTACGAATTGGGAAAAATCTTCACTAACTTTACATCTGATAGAGAACTAATATCCAAAATATATAAAGAACTCAATAAGTTAACCAAATAACCCAATTTTAAAAATAAGATACAGAGCTAAACAGAAAATTCACAATGAAGAATTTCGAATGGCCAAGAAGTACTTAAAGAAATGTTCAAAGTTCTAATCATCAGAGAAATACAAGTTAAAATTACCCTTAGATTCCACCTTAAACTAATCAGAATGGCTAGGATCAAAAACTTAAGCAACAGCACATGCTGATGAGGATGGAGAGAAAGAAGAACACTCTTCCATTGCTGGTAGGACTGCAAATTGGTACAACCACTCTCGAAATCAGTCTGGCAGTTCCTCAGAAAATTGGAAATACTTCTACCTAAAGACCAAGCTATACCACTCTTGGGCATATACCCAAAAGATGCTCCAACATGTCACAGGACACATGCTCAACTATGTTCATAGCAGCCTTATTTGTAATAGCCAAATGCTGGAAACAATCCAGTATCCCTCAACTGAAGAATGGATATAGAAAATGTGATACATTTACATAATGGAATACTATTAACTATTAAAAACAAGGATATCATGAATTTTTCAGGAAAATGAATGGAACTAGAAAATATCATTCTGAGTGAGGTAACCCAAAAGAACATGCATGGTATGTACTCACTGATGAGTGGATATTACCCAAAAAGTACAGACTACCTAGTACACAACCCGGAGAGTGTAAGAAGTGTAACAAGCCAAAGGACCCAAATGAGGATGTTTCAATCCCACTCAGAAGAGGGAAGAAAATAATCATGGGAGGCAGAGGAAGGGACCTGAGTTGAAAAGAGGATAAGGAGGGGAATAGAGGAACAGGAACAGGTATTGTGGAGTTGGGAGGACAAGAGAGAAGCCCAGAGGGCCAGAAGAATGAATGGAAATAAGCAGCCTCTGAGAAGTAAGTTGAGGGGAGACCCTCTAGAAAGGGTCCAGAGACCCTAGGAGGTGAGAGACGCTCATTTCTCAAAGCGGGTGACCTTAGCCAAAATGTCTAACATTAGGGAGAGGGAAAGAATCCACTTCCAGTAGATAGACAGGACCCCAAGTGGAGGGACTGGGTTACTAACCCAGAGTCAAAGTTTCTGACCCAGAATTGTCCCTGTCTAAAAGAACTGCAGGTACAAAATGGAGAAGAAACTGAAGGAAAGGCTGTCCAATGACTGGCCCAACTTGGGATCCATCTCAAGTGATGCATCAAGGCCTAGAAGTATTACTGATGCTATGGTGTGCTTATAGACAAGAGTCTGGCATGTCTGTCCTCTGAATGGCCCTACAAGTAGCTGACTGACACAGACACAGACACTTATACCCAACCATTGGACTGAAGTCAGGGACCTTTATGGTTGAATTAGGGGAAGGACTGAAGAAACTGAAGGAGAGTGAGACCCATAGGAAGACCAGCAGTCTCAACTAACCCAGACGCCAGGAAGCTCCCAGAGACTGAGCCACCAATCAGGAGCATTCATGGGCTGGTTCAAGGGCCCTGGTATATACATAGCAGAGGTGTGCCTGCTCTAGCCTCAGTGGGAGAAGATGCCCTTAATCCTTCAGAGACTTGAGGTCCCAGGGAAGGGGGAGGCCTGGGGGAGGGCACCACCATCTTAGAAGCAAGGGGGAGGAACTGTGAGAAGGGGGAACAGAGGAAGCAAATATTGGAATGTAAATAAATAATTTTTAAATATGTACTTGCTGTCTTTTACTAAAATCAGTGGGCTATGCTCATTAAATGCTGATTCATGGAGTAATCAAAAAGGAATCTGGGTAAATTATTGAATTGATATGTAAATAAGACTGTGCTTTGTTCTTCAAGAACTGTGCTATCTAGAGATCTCTGGAGAGCTGTCTCCAGAGAAGAACACAAGGCTGTCAGCTTGCACCCCACCTCATTTACTTCAAGTTGTTTCTTTCACTGCTCCCAAACACCCCTTCCTTAGAACCCCTCTCCAAGTAAAGGCTGGACTCAGCACATCTTCCTAATCACTCAGCATAGCTCACTGTTTTATCTGATGCCCCTAGTTACTTGCATAGCTAACATATTGATCCTCTGATCACATTCATATAAATGTACCATATACAGACACACACACACACATACACACACTCCACTCACGCAATCAGTAGTGACCCTGAGGCTTACTTTGTGTATGATGAAAACAGGCACAATGTGGAAAAATTTTCATAACAGAAAAGTCATGATCTGAGCCCTGTTCTCTGACACTGACCTACATTTGAGCTTGAGCCATGGCACTCTATGAAGTAGTTGTGATGTATGAGTAATGATGTGTGCTATGAAATTGCTTCTGTGATACCTAATCTTCCATGTTTTGAGCAAATCGTTTCCTCTAAGCCTCCATTTTCACATCAGGAAAGAAGGTAATTTCTCTCAGACAAGAATCTTGAAACTGAAGTTTAGTCCAAAGCAATGGTTCTCAACCTTCCTAATGCTGTAGTTCTTTATTATGTGGTGAGCCCCAACCATAAGATTATTTTGCTGGGACCTCATAACTACAATTTTGCTACTGTTAACAAATCATAAAGCAAATATTTAATATTCAGGATATCTGATATTCAACCCCTAAAAGGGTCTTGACTCACAGTTTGAGAAACACTGGTGTTAAGCCAATGGCTGCAAGACTTTAAAGGCCACCAAAACTCCCCGAAGACCTGTTGCTGTATTTCTGACTCTGTAGTTTTATAACAGAGGCAAAGTGTTTGAATCTCTGAAACATTGGCAATGGTGATGAGTTGATGCTGAGAGTCAAGGATTTAAGAAACTCAGATCTACACCTAGCAGCATAGGGTAGGCACTCAAGATGTGTCTAATACTACTTCCAAAGCCTAGGAAGCACTTTTGTTAAATACCAGATGATGGAGAAAACAGACGTTCACATGAGACATAACCAAGACAAGTTCTGAAAAGGCAGAGTACAGGTGGAGGGTTATCCCAGCCAAAGATGTCAGATTTTGGAAAGGAAACACTCGTCTGTGCTTTCATATTTATGCTGGGAAAAATACACTCTTCATTTTGAAAATGTCCTTTGTAAAGTAATTTTAACTGTTTTATATTAGACAGGATGGAAGTGATTTACTTGTGCCTCTTCTTCCTCTTCACATGTGACCTCTTCCTCTGAACGTGGTGAAACTTTAATGGCCAAGGAGTTGAGTGATTAACGTTGGAGGGAGTTGCCTGTGTTAATCTCTTGTGCATAGCTGAAGAAATGGGTATTTATCTGCTAAACTTTTCCAGATTTAGCCTTTACATATGTAATACAATGGAGCGTCAGAAAAAGTCTGTGAGTGTGTTTTATTTAACACGGAACACATGGAAGTTGGAATGTTGGCTCTTCAGTATGGAAATACTACAGAATATATAACAGTCATTTTAAAACAATGAGTGCACATAGTCAGTGGCAACAGGAGAAAAAGAACTGCCTGGAGATATTTTTTTTAAATCTCTTTTGGAACATTATAGTAAGGGGGGAAGAAAGCAATTATTGAACAAAATTATGTTTGAGATTTGGGGCCACACCTGTGTTCTATATTCCTATTAATTCTCTCACTCAGCAACACTTTGAAGAAGCAATGATAGCATATATAAATATATATTCCTTCATCTCCAAGACCAACTGACCTGTCCCCTCAACATCTTGCTTTCCTCAAATGGACCCTCATTTTCCATTTCCACTTCCTCAATTCAGAGCCTGATTTCCTCACATCTGGATTATCTCAATAACTGTCTAATTCCTCTGTGTCTTGTACTAGGACAGTTTTACATCTATGTCATATAATACTATTCTGTCTTGCCAATCATCTGTCCACAAGGCACTGACTTGTACTGTATAATAAATAAAAATCCAAGATGGTCTCCCAACCAAGACATTCATGATCTTGCTGAAAACATTTCAAACTGATTCTCTGATCTTTTACATTCATTTTTCCCTTCCTATATTGAACAAGCATGACTTTGGCAAAGCTTGAGCTTTTTTTTCTCTATTCTTTCTCCATATTCACTGTCTAATTGTCTATATTCACTGTCTAATTACTAATGCAAGTGAGTGCTTCATTATTTAGAAAACAATTCTATAAGAATAACCTAAATTGACTCTCAAATGATCAGACTTTTACAGTAGGAATTTTGCATTTAACAGAAATTTAAATAGAGATGTAGATGCATCATTTGTTGGTAAGAATAAAGATATGGCTAAAATGATGATAAAGTAACATTGAGCATAGAGAGACTCTTCAGTGTTTAAGAGCACATACTGATCCTGCAGAGGACCTGAGTTCAGTTTTCAAACTCACATAGGACAGCTCACAACTGCTTGTAACTCCAAGACTTGGAGACACTGTGCCTTCTTCTGGCCTATGAGAATATACCCATGTTTGGCATTTATTCACACAGGCATACACATATATACATATGAAAACAAAGCAAGCAAAATCAAGCCAAACACAAATATATACACATATATCTAGACACATACACACACGCACATGCACACAGGCATGCACACACACACACACAGAAAGAGAGAGAGAGAGAGAGAGAGAGAGAGAGAGAGAGAGAGAGAGAGAGACTGGGGATCATTATGGCCTCACACATTCTCTTCTTTTAAATCATAACAAGGAAGTTGCATAATCCACATGTCAAAAAATTAATCTAAAAATTCCTTGCTAGTAGGTGGATAAATTCAATGATAATTAAATTTATGGCAGGCTGTCATAAAATAAATGCCAATACCCTGAAGATAGATTCTCAATGGAACTATGAAGCATTCCCATGAAAAAGTTCACAACTAATTGGTTATTTATTAATTTCAAATCTAGGAAGTTTTAACACTCCCACTAAATATAATTTTCTTTCATTTTCCTTTCATGATAAGTTTCTATTCTCTAGGTTTTATATCCTCTTGTCACTCAAGAGGAGTTTGTGACAATGATGCTTATCTTCTCACAGTTTTAACATTCTTAGTAGGAGATGACCTCACTACAATAGAAGAGTTAGATGTTTTTGACATATATAATTTTTGCAATGTAATTTGATTACAGAACTATGTCAAAATTATCTTGTACCTTGTTAACTGTGGAGACACCAATGACAATCTTCAGATACTGGGCCTTGAGGGCCCTTTTTCAAACACTTCACATGATTCCTATGCCCTACAGATTTTTAGGAATATCAGAAATCTTCCCCTTACATCAACAATGGAGTACCTGAAATGAAACCAAGTTTTCTCCATGATGATAGACAACCACGAAGGAGACATGTCAGGTTGAAGAGATGGCTGGATGGTGAAGAACACTTGTTGTTCTTCCAGAGAACATGGGTTCAATTCCCAGCCCTCACATAGCCACTCAAAGATTTCAGTCACTCCAGTTCCATTGGATCCAATGCCCTCATGGACACCTAGCACACATGTAGTACACAGACACACATGTAGGCAAAACACCTATAAACATCAAGTAAAAATACATGAACCTAAAAGAGGTATGTAATACATAAGACTGAACAGCACCTGAGTGGTCCCAGCTAAGAAGTCCTGGACTGGAGGGATTAGCCTCCAGAAGAGAAGCAGTGGGCACTGATTGTACTATTATGGGTGCTTTGATAAACATGTCAGTTCCTGGCAGAGAACACTGGAAGCAAACAAGTCAACTTGAGAAATTCAAGCTTCAAAATGAAGTTTCATACAACTTAGAATTCAGACTTCTTAAGACAACCAGGTAACGGGAACAAAATTCAGGTCAAACCAACAAATGAGAAAAAGAATGGATAAGTAAACTGGTGTGGCATGTGGCATCTGCCCATGATATTGAGTATACAGAACAAGAAATGAATAACGCCAACATAATGTTACTTCAGATTGTTAAGGGCTTCACCTTTTTACAGAGGCTAAATCAAAATGTGGGTTCGTAAAATTTAAGGGTAGAGAGGGTATATTAAACCATCCTAGGCTATTAGGTGAGGTGCCATAAGACCAATGGAACAGGAAAAAGAACAGTCTTTGAAAGACGTCTGCAAGAATTCAATTCAGCTTGCTCTTCACTGACTGAATCAGAGTGTGCAGATTTTCTGTAACTGTCCTCCACAGAGGAGGAAGGTGACATTACCAAGAAGTCTATAGATGTTTACACACAGTATCATATATACAAACTCAAGCTACCAACTATTACTGGAAATACATAGAAACAAAGGAAAATGAATAAATGTTGCACTGGCATTGGCATAAAGGGGACAGTCCAGTAACTACTATTTGTATATTAAAGAAAACCATTCAGGGCTGGAAAGATGATCCAATAAATAAAGTGCTCGCTACACAATCACAGGCCTGATTTTAGATCCCCAGTGCCCGCATAAAAGTGTGGTGCAGAGATGCACATCTGAAACCTCAACACTAGGACGGGGAAGACAAGATGACCTCCAGAGTTTACCAGCCAGCCAGCCTGACTAGCCAAATGCAAATGAGCAATCTCTGGCTTCTGCCTTCTAACTGCCTATGTTTAATCCACGTGTTTTTGCTTCTCCTAACCTTGGTCAGAGAAACTTCTTATTGCAGTGGGCAGTTACTAATGCAGAGACGTATGCTGAGTTCAACATACTAGGACTAAGCAGTTGTGACTGCTCAGGTATAGGTGGATCAATCTCTATTACTCTCCCTCCACCTAGCCAAGGCTCAAGTAACATGGCTGAAGTGGGGCTAGAAAGAATGTAAGAGCCAGCAAGAAGGAGTGCTCTCAAATTCGGTCTTCTAGACACTTCATGGCGTGTACGTAGAAACTCATAGTGTGTATGATTACGTACATAAAACCTACACAAGACCAGGCCAGTTAACAGTTGCAACATGGAGAAGGGAAGGGATTCCAAGGCCCCAAATTCTAGCTGAGCCACTTTTGGCAGTTGATAGTGTAATGCCAAAAGTTAACCTTTTGAGTTCTATCTGCCCAGGAACCATAAAACTTCCTGGAATGTTGGGAATCATGATTTGTGGGAAATCACAAAGCCTCATGGTAAGGTACAATGACTTGTAGGTTTGTCTTTACAAATCCCTTCAACCCATGACTCAAAGCCATTCTCACCTGGGAAATTCCTGGGAATGGTCCTGACCGAAGCCCATTTCTTAGTCAGTATTTAATATTTAATAAAGCTTGCTTTAAATTTGGCCCAAAATAATGTAATTAGTTTTTCTCCAGCAAATCTAACAATAGATACTGGGGGAAGAAGAGCCGCTTTTCTTTAAGAATGTGGTCACGGATGTAGGTTGTTCATGCCCTTGGAGACGTCCCTCACTCATTCACATATACTCCGTATTAATTAGACTCACTGGTTTAAATAAATAAATGAGATATGAATTTGTCAAGGAGATATCAGGAGAGCACTGGGTGGAGTTGGAGGCAGGGAATGAGGTTTGTATATGATCAAGATATATTGTATAAATGCATGAAGTTTTTAAAGAATAAATTGTAATTTTAAAAAAGAAGAAATATTGTGATGTTCAGTGAAGTGTTGTCAACTTTATAAGTTCTGGGATCATCAAAGAGACAAGCCTCTCAAGCCTCTCTGCATACCTGTAAGGAACTCATTAGATTAGGTTAGCCTCTGGGCATCTTGATTAAGTAACTAAAGCGGACACACTCACCCTAAAGGAGTATGCACCGTACTCTTCCCCAGCTTTAGGTCCCAGACTACATAAAAGGAAGGAAGCTAACGGAGCATGTTACTCACTGCTTCCTGACTGAATGAAAGGTGAAGCGTCACTTCAATCTCCTGCAGCCATGCTGTCCTGATAGACAGCGCCCTCACATTGTGAGCCAATAAACTCTTTTAGGTTTCTATTGTAGTAAATGCTAAACCACAAGCCCCTTGCGGAAGGTCAGGTTTTACTTCATCTTACAAATGCTAATGACAGCCCATCATTGAGAGAAGTCAATGCAGGAAGTCCAGCAGATCCTAGACACAGGATTTGCAGTAGAGTCTTCTATAAAGAAGGGTGCTGCTTACTGCCTTGCTCTCCGCTGTTTGCTCAGTTTATTTTCTTATACAACCTAGGAATGTCTGTCCAAGACTGGCTCTGCCTACTTTGAGTTGGACCTCATACATGGTCCTTAATCAGGAAAATGCCTTCTCAAGTATGCATAACAGCCAATCTAATGGATGCATTTTCTCAATGGTAGTTCTCTCTTCCCAGGTGACCCTGGTTTGTGTCAAGTTGACAAGAAAAGCTGAGCAGGAGAAGACCTTTCTTTCTTACATTGGTTCTGTCAGAGGATTTCACCACAGCGACAGGAACAGTAACTAAGAGCTATTTACTGTAAGCTCTGAAAATAGTCTACTGCTTTAAATGTTTATCACCTTAATTCTTTAAATGATTTGATGCCTGCAGAAGAGTTTTCTGTATCAGCAAACATTTTAGTAAGCCACTAAGAGTCCATTGTTCAGAAGCATTAACTACATATTACATCAAGGCTTTTATAAATGTCCGTATCATCACAGCCCTGTCGTTCCGGACACTGGAACACTGTGAGCTGAGAGCGAAAATTAAAAACAAACTAAGCAAACATAACTCTCCTTTTAGGGCTGTTTGTTATTCTCAGCCAAGTGAGCCATAAAACTGAAATTGCAGCAGGTCTCTTAGCATGGGAAGCCTATGGAAAGATGAGGTTATTTATATTTAAAAATCACATTTGAGCTCGATTTAAATTTTATTACCACGTAGATCCTAATGTCTGTGGTTATCCTGAAACAATACAGAACTTTGATTGACTTGTTCACCATTCTGAAGGCATCACACTAGGTTTATTGAGTTTCAATTTATGTGTAGTAAGTATAGTACATGTATGTACTATAAATGTTTAAAGTGTTCAATTTGATAAAGTCTTATATAAATGTAAACCCCTGAGAATATCATAAAAATCGAAATGACATATTCTTCATAACTCATTCAAATCCCTGTTAAGGAAACATCTTTTGAGATTTCTGAGTGTGAAGAGTATATTGTCTCTTCTATTGCTCAACAATACTGCCGTGTTAAGGATATATCACAGTTGTGTCCATTCATCTGTTGAGAGATGTCAACAGTTTCCAATTTGAGCCTTACAAGGAAAGCTATAATGAATAATTGTTTTACAGGTCTTTATTTGTAAGCTTCTAGGAGCTGACTAATAGGATTGGAGAATAGGCGGTGGTCATTGTTATTTTCTTTTACCATAAACTATTTTCAATGCGATTATACCATTTTGTATACTTACTAGGCATAAGGGTTTTGTGGAGTTTTCCAATTTCTGAAATTCAGCCCATAATCAACCAACCAACCCCACAGATTTTGATGTGTGCCAAGTAAGACAGAAATGAACCCTTGGCAGATCAATGCAATGCACCTTGTGAGCAATATGGGCCTGCTCTTCACTCTTACACTGAGATTCACAGGTAGCACTGGGGACTATTCTTTCTTTGCCAAGACTAGTGTCTCATGACCAGACTCCCCATGCCAAGACAGCTTGACTGTGTGGTTCCTCAGTTAGCTCTACTTATTCTGTGGAGGGGATAGTTCATGTTTCTAACTCTACTACATATAAGTTCTGTACATGTTCCTCATTTCTCATTTTTACAAACAAAAAGAGTGGTTCACCCCTTGGTGAATCACACATTGCTACCCATATAGGCCCTGAGTCACTAGCATCCCTCTCTACCTTTAGACCTTCTGGATTTACACTTGTCTAGGGGCAGCTCTCCATATTCCAATATTGTTAATTGCTTAATTGTTAATTGTCTTCTCAATATTAAGTTGTCAGTCTCCTGTGTGCTATCCCTGTTGCTGTTGCTGAGTAGATTTTAGGTACATATAGAGAAATTTCAACTAAAAATTGACAAAAATGCATATCTAGTTTTTCTCTTACTCAGTACCAAGTAACAAAAGAGTAGTGTACAGCACTTGAAGACCGCATCCTGCTAGATTTCTGTGAGAATTATTCCAGGATCCCATCGTGAGTATTTCCAGGCGTTGCAGGCAGTACTCTATGTATAAATGTATCCTGTTACTGTAGGCCACCTCAGGCAACTGTCTCCCTTTAGATTGCTTCTCCCCTTTATGTAGATTTCCTCTCTCAAGCTGACAACGGATCTCCCCCAGGTTATTTCCACTTCCCACAAGTATCTTTTATTCTTCAAACCATGCTGAGCTCAAGTTATGATGTTAGCTTAGGATATTGGAAGCCTGGGGATATCAAGTAGGAACACAGAAAACTAGTACCTGTCAGTAGAGGTGATTGGGTCTCAATGTCCTCAGGACCAGTTAAAGCCCGATTCTCTGGTACCTCTTGCAAGGCAACCAGAACTCAAGTTCGTGTCTATCAGTGAATGAAGACAGGTTCACCTGGAGTATTTGTAGCCCAACTTTCTCTTAGTTCTTCCGGAATAAATAGTGTCTGCTTCTGCCAGCCTGAGCCTTCACTTTCCCTTACCTCAATAAGATGGATAGAGAGAATATCTTCCCTTCAAGACCAACCTTTTGCCACATAGGAAGATACAGTTTAAGCCAATGTAATAGAAAAAGACTATCACAACACACTAGGAATTCATGTCCGTAAGATACCGTGACAGGAACATGTGGGCACTGGTCAGGTGCCATTTAACTATGTCTAGCTCAAATTCATACCACAGATCTTCCCATTGTGGCCTGGTCTCTCAGTCTTTGGTGCACATATCTTACTTAGGTGACAACAAAGTATCTGTCTCTCAGGAAACAGTTTTCAAGTAGAGGGCAGTCAAAGACATGTTTGCTTTTAGCTTGGGAGGAAGTTACAAAATGCCTTCACTGCAATGTCCAAATACGTCCTGATGAACATTCCTGAGCTGCACCCTTAAAATCTTCAAACTTAAACCCTTCATTTCAATTAAGTAATGAATTCTGTGCTTTCCAATGTAAAATTAGGTCATACTTGACTGAAAAAAATGATAATAAAATGCTTCGTCTTAAACAGAGGAATGATAATATTCTGCTTCCGTCTCTTTGCCAACAGGCAGAAATTGTTTGCAACTCCCAAAGTGAGAGTTTTCAACAACTTAAAGAAATGAATGTCTTTTCTACTGACTATACATTTACAAATTATGTAAAACACTTCTAGAATTTTATATGTTTTACAAATCAGTAGGTCTCTGTCTCTGCTCCTGTGGGAAAATACTTAATAAAATGTAAGAGCTAAAACTAAATACAGTCTGCCAGCAGATTCTGATCTCCACAAAATCCTTCAGGATCACATCTTTCATCACCTTGCACATGGTATGCTATTGTTGCAGCCTAAGGTATCTTCAGCATCCTTGTTAACATCCTACATCACTGCTTAACTGCATAGTCAGGTCAATAGTATTGGAGGGTTTTTTGGTTTACTTTTTGTTTTCATGGATTTCTGTCAGATGATGTCTACTCCTGTATTAAAGTTAACAGGCTTTCCTGTGGATTTTCTTAGTGTTGTTTTGCTTTAACTTGGATTGTTGGGTTCATATCTTTCTCATTTTGCTCATTACTGATCCCCCACAAAGCCATGTGATTTAAACTGCGATAGTATATCATCAGGATACAATTCACAAATATAATTCTCTGAAATGTTTTAACAAAACACAGCCACAGATGGGGACCTACAACATTCCACTGGACATCTTCACTTAGAAGTATTTCAACTGTTTCAGTGATGAGGTGAAGGCTCTCGGTGGACTGCAGCCTACAGGCAATGGCTACCTTCCTGTCTCCCTTTGTGTAGTTTTATTGAAATCATGACCACACTGAATTATTTTTGCTTTATTACATTTATGTGTGTGTGTGTGTGTGTGTGTGTGTGTGTGTGTGTGAGTGTGTGTGTGTGTGTGAATGTATAATGACACATGGAGAGATTAGAGAACAAATTATGGGAGTCAACTCTTTCTTTCTACCTGTGGGGTCTGGGGAATGAACTCAGGTTCCCAGGCTTGGCAGTCAAGTGGTTTTACGTGCCGAGCCGTCTAACTGGTCTTCATACTGATATTTCAACATATAATAATTGGCTTCCTGCTACAGTGGTGAAATCATGGGTTGTACCCATCACCATGGATTGCAAAGCTTCAAATATTTGTTCTCTGGTGGTTAACAACACAACTTTGCTAAATGTTACCAAAAGAGACAGGGTGGTCATTTAGGTTTAAATACCACACACACACACACACAGTACTACCTTTTTAGTTCTATCAACCTACTTTGAACATCATATGCTGTTAAAATGGAAATAACTATCTCTACAGCATTCCCTTCATCTACAGACTCTTAGGACATTATCCACAAAAGAAAACGGAATTAGTT
Organism: Grammomys surdaster; assembly: GCF_004785775.1. Classification (NCBI taxonomy): domain Eukaryota; kingdom Metazoa; phylum Chordata; class Mammalia; order Rodentia; family Muridae; genus Grammomys; species Grammomys surdaster. Next base: position 298,981 of record NW_021604567.1, read on the forward strand.
TCATCTGTATTTTCTGAGAATACTCCCCCAGTCCCTGGCAATTACTTTTCTTTCTTGAACAGGAAATGTCCCCACTTAATAGTTAATTGTGAAATATGACCGTGCGAGGTGAGAACACCTAAGCTACCCATTCCCAAACAGAAAAGCCCATCGGTGTTGGGCAGTTCTTCTACCAGCTTCATGCCTATTTCTCCTTCCTACCATTAAGTCAAAGAAAAGGCTGAGGAAAGAGGAGAAGAGGCAGACAGAAGTATACCAGGGGCTGAAATGGAAGAACTTAGGGAAAGAATCCAAGAGTTAATGGGCTTTTGCCAAGGGTCAGAAATACTGGCATTAAGCCAAAGTTCTTACGTCATCATAAGTAACAAGCTATAGAACGTAGCTCGTTCAGTTATTTGGAAACTTCCCCAGTAGTAAAACAAAAATGGTGCTTTTTTTTTCTTTTTTATTCTACTTTCTTATTTCAGGCCTTCCTTTCTCACCTAGGTGACTGAGGGCTTTCCGAATCTACCCGAAGCTGCCTGTCACTCTGCTCTAAGATGTCCTCTGCCAAGTCTTTCCTTAACTCGCAACCACCAACAGGAACAACTGTGAGAGTCCCAGCATGTATTCACAGTATTATTTCTTACCATGTCTTCCTGTAAGTCCAACATCTTGTCCATAGCAACCTAGAGAGAGTGCAGTGTTTTCCACCATCACCCTATCTTTCTCTGCTTCATTCAAAAAATGGTCCTTTTAACTTCTTAGTGGGGTGCATCCTAAGTGAGTCTCCAAGAATGTATTAAATGCTTCTATTCCATGTTCTTCCAATTCTCTGAGGCAGGACACTTTCATAGGACTTTTTAAGGCATAACAGAGCTACTTCTCTTGTTTCAGTGCCAGGCAGTGAGCCCCTTAAGGGACCAACCATGCTTCATCCAGCATCTACGTCTAACTGCAATCCTGGAGCCTCACACATGGCCCAGGCTGAGTAGTAGTTAATGAACAGTGAGTGGATAAGCGAACACATTCAAAACAGCCTGCTCCTTTCTTATAACTACAATATCTATCTTAAACTCAAATCCGATCTTAATCATATTTATTTCATCCTTTCTGACAGAGTGTGTAGTCAGATCATCTGCAATTTCTTTACCTCCAATTCACAGAACCTGTAATGCCATCATTTAAAATCCATTTTAAATGGCTCTTTCCTTCTGGTTTACCTCGAGTCAAATGAGAGGTAGAGTAAGCCAAAAGATGGCTGTGCCTGCTATCACATCTGTCAACACCCCTCTTCCCAGTGGGCCTATTTCTGCTTCACAGCCATTCCCTTACACACATGGCTGAATCCTCCCCAAGGGTCCCTTCTTGATTAGCCGTGTACCCATCATTGCATTTGCGACTGTCACTGCCAGCTCTCCTGTTGGATCCTGTTTGCTCGTTCTCTTCCTCATGCTTCTTTGTCTCACAAGCCCCACATCTCAACAGCACATAGTCACATAAGGGGGACTGAAAACCAAAAACCCTAAAGCATAGCCCCAGCTCCAACAGCAACCAACAGAGTGACTTAGAATGAAAGAGGACATGTCCCTGCTGGTAGAGAATGCTTACCTTTTGCTCCTATCCTAAACTGTCAAAACATCTGGCAGGTTATGTCATGATTTATCTATTTAACAAGATAAACCGGGCTGGGGAGACGCTCAGTCGGGAAAGCACTTGCCCTACAAGCAAAAAGGCATCAGTTTGATCCCCAAAACCCATATAAAAACATTTTAAGAGCTAGGTATGGGAATCTACACATAATCTCAGCAGTGTGGAACCAGATGGAGGCAGATCCCGGAGGCTTGCTGGCCAGCCAGCCTAACCTTATCAGTGAGTGTCAGGCCAGTAAAGGGTCACAAAACAAAGTGAAAGAGCTTAAAGAACAATGGCTGAGGGTGTCCTCTGGCCAGTACACACATATACATTCACATGTGCATCTGCAGACACCCTGCCCACTCACACAGGCACACGCACAGGATAACCTGTATCTAAAGTGCATTTCCCATAGTCACATGGCCACATGTGACCTGTGGACCCCAAAAAGAAGCAGCACAGACTCAATCAGAGAGGCTGATGCTTAAATCCTGATTTTTATCACCAGTTTCTTAGTTTACCCCTAGTAAATTAATCAGGTCAAATAACAGTTTTATGCTTATTAAAAATGGACATTGTGCCACCATCTGAGCAGGAAGTGTGTGACAGAGAAGTGGCACCATATACAGATAAAATATATGGAGACAGACACAGAGTCAATGCTCAGTAAATGGCTAAGTCCTACTGCGTAGCAATTGACATCAAGCCTGTTATAAAGTCTATATTCCTAAGACCATGACGGTTCATTTCTCAGGTAAATTAATTCCTCCACTAAGCAAGGGAATGAGTGTGATCGCCCTGAGATCCCCAGAGACCTGGCTTCTCCTTTTGTCTTAATCATTTCCTGCAGCTTGCTGTTTAGCCTCCGGACTTCAGCTTCCCCCAGTTATGAAATAAGAAGGGGAAATATGTAGCTTCTCTGAGTCCTCCGCTTTGAAAGTCTGATTAAGTTTTCAGTAATTGTCCTACATAAGGGAATCCCTGCACAGGTTAACTGCATAACACTTCTTCACCACTTTCACTTCACACACACACACACACACACACACACACACACACATATCCAATATTTGTGACAACAACAGTTAAATGAAGAAAAAAGTATTTTACTGCTTGCCGATGCCCTTAAGTAACACTGTGTCATTCATGTTTGGGTTCCCATTCATGAAGTCAGTCCTAACAAAGTATGTTCTGTGTTCTGAAATTTGCTGGCTTGTTTAACTAACAACAACAACAAAAGTCCCCTACCCCCCAAATTCCTGCTGCTTACAGAAAATTGGGTCTAATATAAACTGCGCCTGTCTATTCCTGACAGCAGGCTGGGTGTGCTTAGGCAGAAGTTTGTGCTTCTGAGAAACCACGCCCGGTGAGTACAGTAGGAGACTCATGATGCTCTTAGAATGTACCAAGGTTGCCATACAACCTGAAACCCTGCATACCTGTGCATGTAACACATACATGCTACTTTGTCCATGTATGGCTTAGGAGTAAGTGAAGTTGGGCCAATAGGCAGCCCATTTTTATATATTATTTTGGCAATTTCCTATAGTCAGAGAAACCATATTGCTTTATTTAAAAAAGCTGCAGAAACAAATTCAGTTACTATAAAAAAATCAGTTACCTGAAATTCCAATCTTTGAAGAGAAAAACAGTTATTTTCTGAGGAGTATTATTGGTTGATTGGATTTTGCTTGGATTTTTTTTTCTTTCTGTTTATCTCTTGATTCAGAGTTTCAAGCCTAAAAGCAGTCACCTTTTAGGGAATCTACGGGTATAGCAAATCCTAGTACCAGAGGAGAGAAAGTGGCAGATCAAAGCCACTCACCTCATAATTAGAAACCATGTCAGAGAACAGAACAGAAAGAGGCTGGAATCTCAGTGTCCCAGTTAAGGCCATGCCCTCCGTGTCCAACAAGTCGCCCACAAGGCCCTGGCTCTTACAGCTTCCATCATCTCCCAGAAAGGCCACAAGGAGCTTTAAGTCCATGTTGGGCTTTGGGAGACATCTAATAACCCAATTACAGCCCCTTCTTTACCTCTATGGAAACCAGAAGGGATACAATGAAGTGGTACGGAGAGTAACACGAACATGTACTTGTCCTTTCTGCCTTTGTGAACCTCTCCCTGCCAGGGCCATCTCCTTCACCTGCTCCTGTAGCCCCACCCCCCCCACACACACACCAAATCTCCTTCACCTGCTCCTGTAGCTCCACCCCTCAGATACTGGGCTGCTCCGGCTATCCTTTTGTCTTTATTGGTCCATCCTCTACATCTCTAACAACTCATAGGTGTCTTACTGACACCCTGAGTCACTCTCCTATTTTCTTCCTCGAAGGGCCATTAATCCTGAGCAGCAGCCATTACTCTACTGGTTCCACTTGCTCTTTATAAATCAGTACTGAAGCCTTCTCTGCTAACATCTTAATTTCCAAAGCTGAAATGAAAATCCTTTCTCAATCCGCCCACAGTGGCTTCCTAAGGGTTCTCTCTTTTCACACCTCAAGCTATTGAACCTTGGCCCTACCACTCACAGCAACCTTCTTGGATTAGTTCCTCTTTTCTGTGGTGCTTATTGTTTATTGTTTCTGTAATAGCTCTGATTGTATTTTGGTTTTTATTTCTTGACTAGCTTTTAAATGTCAGTATTCACCAGGATTCCATATTCTGCCCTCTTGATATTGACTACTCTCTGATGATCAATGCAATTACAACTTAGTTGCAACAATTAGTTATAAATAGCAGTTATAACAAATCTCTTCAACCTCATCTCTTACCACCTATGGCCATAAACATAAAAACTCACGTTCCAATACACAGAACAGAGTTTATACTTTCAGAGGTGTCTTAATATTTCTGCAGACATTGTCTTCCTCCTGAAATCCTTTGGCCTCTCACCCAAGATTTTTACAGAACATTTCAATACCTGTTAAGTATGGTCTTCTCCTTGAAGCCTTTCTAGATCACCCATCAGAATCTCACTCTAGAATACAATGTTGCTTCCATAAAATAATTCTTTGTGTCTGTAACAGTGTGATCTCTATAAAAGCTAGGGCTTTGGGTTACACATTCCGTATAAGAAGTCCATTTAAAGGAAAGCCAGACAATCAAAACATTTAAAATATGATTCTGATTTGAATTTGCTGCTCTCTGTATCTAATTGCTATACATTGTACAATCCATAAAAGCTTTTTGCAAAACTTACTCTTTTCTTTTTAACACCTCTTTATAATCTTTAGTGATCCTTAAGAAACTTACTCATTAAACCCCCAGATACCCTCCCACTCAGCGGGCATCTATTTCATTTTCGGCTTTATAGTTTTGAGGTTGGCTTAACCTCCTTACTTTTTCCTCCACAAACACGTTCTTGATTCTGCATTTTCCAAACTTGAGAACATCTCTGGAGAGGAGAACTGAGCATATGTCACAGGAGTAGGGTAGGGATCAAGCTAATGACACCTGTACAAGAGAACTATGATCGTCACAGCGTTAACCTGGGATTTCTTCGTCTTCATTTAAAATGGCACCACACGATACATTTGGTCCTTTGTACCCTCAAAACACACATAATTCATGCATCTGTTTGTGCAACATGTTTTATTCATCAGAGATTACAGAAAAATGAAATACCATATAAAAGAGAATAAGAAGAAAAAGGGTACAGGCAACAGGGAACAGGATACTTCTCTCCCTGACTGTCAGGCCCATTGCGAAGGTCAGTATGTCTAGCACATGAAAGACAAGACATTCATGCCAACCCCTCCCTCACTTATTCATTTACACATAGAAACTATTTTCTACTATACAGCAACCGGCGGTATAAAACTTCACAGATAACTTACCATAGCTGTTCTTGACCTAGATGTTATAATCACTAGTTTGAATTATGAAAAGAAATGTATAACAGTTACATTAATAAAAGATTTTTCTTCGGTTTTTAAAATAATACAAGATGATCGTTTCTACGTCAATGTAAGTTTCACCTGTTTGTTTATTATTAAGTCATTCGCAGCTGAAAGACAAAAAAAAAAATGACATTAACATTAGCCTCCTGTGTATTGATCACTAACATGGGTATCCTGGCATGAAAGTGTGCCTTGAAATAACGCTTCCCTTGTTCGTGGTAAAGAAGAAGTAAGAAGGGATGTTCTTAAAAGGGTATCACACCTATTTGCTCTCGGAGCAGAGTGAGAAGCAACTTCTTTTTTTTTTAATTTTTTTATTGGATGTTTTATTTACATTTCATATGTTGTCCCCTTACCCCATCCCCCACCCACCCAGGAACCCCCTATCCCCTCACCCCTCCTCCTTCTTCTCTGTGGATGTAAGCTCTATCTACCCCCCTACTCCCACATCCCCACCCTCAAAACTCCCACCCCCTGGGGCGTCCAGCCTTCATGAGGTCAAGGTTCTCTTCTTCCACCTATGCCCAGCAGGGCCCTCCACTCTTACTTATTCAGCTGAAGCCCTGGATCCCTCCCTAAGTGCTCTCAGGCTGGTAGTTTAGACCCTGGGAGCTGTGGTTGGTTGGTATTGTTGCTCTCCTCATGGGGCCACAAACCCTTTCAGTTCCTTCAGTCTTCACTCTAACTCCTCCCTTGGGAACTCCATTATCAGTTCAATGGCTAGTTGTGAGCATCTGCCTCTGAATATGTCAGACTTTTGAACACCTCTGAGGAGACATCCATATCAGGCTCTTATCAGCATGCACTTCCTGAATTCCACATCAGCATCTACCTTGGGTGACTGCACATGGGATGGATACTCAGGTGGAATGGTCTTCAGATGGCCCCTCCTTCAGTTTCTGTCCCTCACTTTGTCTCCATATTTGCTCCCTTGAGTATTTTGTTGCTCCTTCTAAGAAGGACCGAATCACCCCCACTTGGTCTTCCTTCTTTATGAGCTTCATGTGGCCTGTGAGTTGCATCTTGGGCATTTCAAGGTTCTGGGCTAATATCCAAAAATCAGTGAGTGAATACCATGTGTGTTCTTTTGTGATTGGCTTACCTCACCCAGGATGATAATTTCTAGTTCCATCCATTTACCTAGGAACCTCTCGAATTCATTGTTTTTAATAGCTGAGTAATACTCCATTGTGTAAATATAACACATTTTTTGAATCCACTCCTCAGTTGAAGGACATCTGGGTTCTTTCCAGCTCCTGGCTATTATAAATAAGGCTGCTATGAACATAGTTAAGCATATGTCCTTGTTATATGTTAGAGCATCTTCTGGGTATATGCCCAGGAGTGATATAACTGGATCCTCAGGTAATGCTATGTCCAATTTTCTGAGGAACCGCCAGACTGATTTCCAAAGTGGTTGCATCATCTTGCAGTCCCACCAACAATGGAGGAGTGTTTCTCTTTCTCCACACCCTCGCCAGCATCTACTGTCACCTGAGTTTTTAATCTTAGCCATTCTGACTGGTGTGAGATGGAATCTCAGGGTTGTTTTGATTTGCATTTCCCTGACGACTAAGGATACTGAACATTTCTTTAGGTGCTTCTCAGCCATGCGAGTTTCTTCCATTGAAAATTCTTTGTTATGCTCTATATCCCATTTTTTAATAGGGTAATTTGGTTGTCTGGAGTCTAATTTCTTGAGTTCTTTGTATATATTGGATATTAGCCCTCTATCAGATGAGGGATTGGTAAAGATCTTTTCCCAATTTGTTGGTTGTCGTTTTGCAAAACGAGGAGCAACTTCTAAATGACACTCTCTAGCACGCTCATCCTCTCTAATCCTACCTTATTGCATTTTTCCACACTCCTGAGTGTTCAAGTTTCTCTTTTTACAATCTCCCCTCTATAGCCTTCCCTTTCCATTTTTATTCAAATCTATAGCTCCTATTCAAGGCTCTCTCTTTTTTCAGTCTCTGTCTGTTGTCCCTTTATATTGTCCCTTTATGTGCTTTCCTCTCTACCACGTGCTTCCTGCCAGCCTCAGACCACTGTCCCCTCCCTCCCTGAGCTCCTGTTTTAGGAATGGAGGCAGCTAAAGCAGCAGCTGCTGCTCAGGAAGCAAGCGGAGGGGGATGAAGAGATGCTGATGAGGAGGAAAGCGGGCGCGCCCCTCCAGCTTGCTCCCACACAAGCATTATTTGTGGAAGAGGTGGAGAGGAAGAGATTTAACTCACAGGGAGACTCCAAGCATGCTGACTCACTCACTGGTCAAGGCCAGTGTGGAACAATTGGCCTGGACTGGCCAGTCCAGTGTAGTTCAAAGTTCCTTTGGTCTTTCCTTCTTTGACAAAAACACCCAAATTTGACCATTCTTTTAAAGACCTCTTAAACCTGAATTTCTTTAGGAAATCTTTCTCCCCTTTGGAGCAGGGGTGAGCAGTTTGTCTACTATCCAGTTAGCAGCACATCAGTCTCCATACTAAATATGCAGATACCCTGTCTTTATAGGTAATGAAGCTTGGCAAACCAACATTAAAACTTTAACCCCAAACTTCAAGGGACTGGACAAGGTAAAGTACTTACTTGACTGACAAAAAGGTGGCACCCCAGCTTCTTTTGCATTTTTTTGTATTTCGTTCAGATTCTCTGATAATGTACCCAGGGGAAGTGCTCACGGTCATACGCACAGTGAGTGGCAAGGAATCCATGGGCAGTTTGATGGTCATTGGCTGTTCTTCGAACTTACTAACCATGTACATGTGTCCTGGCGTTCATTTCCAACCCCCTGCCCAGAGGCTTCAAATACTCAGCTTCTTCACGAATCCATAAACTCCCTTCACAGCAAACAGATTAAGCCTTGGAGTTTTCATGAAACAAAATTTCCTGAACTTCTTTCTTCTCATTGTAGAAAATTAGTTGAATTCACTCTCCTGATGGTCTTTTTCCCAATCTCAGAGAGAAGACTCTTCTCAGGCCTTCCCGGCTGAATTCTCTAAAAAGGTCATTACAACCCACAGTTCCTTCGGTATGTATAGATTAAAAGGAAAAAAACAATGAGAATTAGGCAAATTAATTGGTACAATAATTAGTGCAAGATAAGCTCTCCTCCTCTGTCTTTCCACCCCTCCCTTGACAGTCAGTTTCTGAAATAGGTAGTCATATGTGATGGTTTGTATATGCTTGTCCCGGGGAGTGACATTGTTGGGAGGTGTGGCCTTGTTGGAGTAGGTGTGTCACTGTGGGTGTGGATTTTAAGACCCTCATCCTAGCTGCCTGGATGTCAGTATTTTGCTAGCATCCTTCAGATGAAGATGTAGAACTCTCAGTTCCTCCAGTCCCATGCCTGACTGGATGCTACCATACTCCCACCTTGATGATAATGGAGTGAACCTCTGAAACTGTAAGCCAGCCTCAATTGAATGTTGTCCTTTATAAGACTTGCCTTGGTCATGGTGTCTGTTCACAGCAGTAAAACCCTAACTAAGACACCATCCATAACTGGTTCCAGGAGATCCATATTCTGATTTTGGTTGGCATTGCATGCAAATGGTCATGTACATACATATATACAGGCAAAACACTTAAACATGTAAGAGAAAATAAATGAATTAAAACATAACAAAACCACTGAAAGGCATGCTTTTAAGGGGGTTATTATATGTGAATTATATTTTTAATTTATTTTTCTAATGGTAGAAATTTTTATAACTCCATGTTGTAATGAGAGTCTTCTTAACACTTGTCAGGAGAACAATTTTTACCCACCACCCCTGTTTGTTTCTTTCCATCTGAAGGGAGTTACCTTTGTATCACTCTTGGATATTTTTTTTGACCATCTAGTCATTGTACCATAGGTAAATTGACCCAACCATCGTGGTCTATACTCCAGTTTCCTTGGACACCAGTACCTACAGAGTGCACACCGACCATTTCCCAAGTACCATCTTTCCTCCCTGCCCGTCACACTTACATCCCGACTACAATGGCTTCCAGACAAGCTGCACAGTTCCACTTACTTTTCAGTTTTCTGTCCAAGGGCCTCAAGCACTCCAACAGAAAGGTCCTTTTTTAATATATTACCAATCATTGATTTCATTCTCTCATCAGTATCATTTCCTAGTTACTGGGCCGGCCGCCCCCCCTCTCAGGAGCTTCTCTTTGGTTGGTTTGTTTTTCCAACTGTAGTTTTACATTCTCAGCTTTCTGCTTTATTGGGTAACTTTTTTAAATGATGGAGCATCAACTAAGCTGCACATAAGTGGAAATTTCCCAGCATCCTATTTTTGCCTCATCTTCTAAATGGTTCCCCATACTATACCATTATATAGGAAACCAAACAGCTGGAAAAGGTTTACAAGTTTGTTTTTGTACATGTTTGTGTCCATGACTTATCAGTGTCTGAGCTCACCTGCAATGACTGTGTGTGTATACATGCATATGTGTGTTCTATATGTGTATATGTATGTGTATATATGTATGTATATGTACATTTATGTCTGTGTGTCCTGGAATGTGTATGTTTTTCTGTGTTTGTGTGTATGTATATGTGTGTATATGTATGTATATGTGTGTATATGTGTGTGTCTGGGTGTGCCAAGGCATATATGTGTATATATATGTGTGATTGTGTGTCTGGGTGTGCCAAGGCATATGTGTGTATATGTACCTTTGTGTGTCACTATGTGTCTGTGTGTGTGCTGTATTTTTGTGTATTTGTGTGTATATGTATGTATGTGTTTATAAGTGTGTATGTGTGTGCATGTGTGTATGTATATATGTGAGTATGTATTTGTATATATATATGTATTTGTGTTTGTGTGTGTATGTATATGTGTCTGTGTGTGTATTTATTTATGTGTGCAAAACAAAATGCATTTTAGATAAGATCTCTGTCTAACACAAATTTACTCGTTCCTTTTACCTACAGTCTCTGCCTAATGTTACCGTTCTCAATGATATACTACTTTATGTGAACTTACTACTTTTTAAAATTTATGTCATTTGCTTATTAGACTAGCATTCTTCCAAGTAGTTACAGAAAAATAACTCCATTTCAGATATGAAACGTAACACTCCATGAAATGTTCATCTCCAGAGAAAGCAGACGGTGTTGTTATTTAACTTCAGTCAATATTTCACAATATAGCTCTAGATAGACTTTAATCACTTTAGAGGCAAAAAATATGTCACATATATTATTCTAAAATGGTTAGCAGGTATTCTGTATTGGCAGTGATTGCAAAGTGGTTTTTTATATATATTTCTGCCATGATTCTCATCACCAAAATCTTTAAAGGAAACTGTTAGTGATGATTTTTGAAACAGAAGCTATTTCTTATATTATCATAGCTACTGACCACACTGTTCTGTTTTCCAGATAAGTAGTAAAATCATCAACTATAACTCCAGTATTGAGCAAAGAGCTTGGTGCTCAAATGTTTAATAAGTATATGTTAGTTGGAGTTGTTTGAAAATTTCTTGAAATAACTGATGGAACCTGGTATTTGACTATATATTTTATTGAAAGACATTTTAATTTCCCTAGAATTAGAACAACTGGGATACAACGTATTTCATCTAGCATATTCATATGTGGGTGTCAAATCCACTAGGCATATACTTACCATTTGTTCTGGTGGAAAATGAATCAGAACTGTTTACAAAATATAAAATCTAACATAACATCTTCAAATATATAGTAACCATTTATGGAGAGTTACACTCCAGCTAATTGTCTAGTTGAAAAAAAAAGCTTACAAAAAAGTAGAGTTTCTCATGCTATATTTTTTGAGTGCCTCTCCAGTATTACAATTCACACAACTGCATAAGTGTTTCACAAATAACAATAAATATGCATCTTTCTCTAAAGAGTGTCAATGTAATGCTTCTTGCTTTATCAAAAGAGGTACTGAGACACGAAGATTGAGTGATAAGTTCAAGGTCACAAATATAATCACAAAGTACAGTTGATGGTGACACAGAATCAAAGATTTTCAGAACACAACAAGGGAGGCTACAAATGCTAGGAAAATAATACTGACATGGGATTAGACAGATATATGTACTGACACACTCATACACACATGAACACACACATACACACACACATAGACACAGACACATAGACACACACACATACATACGCTACCAACTAACAATCCTCATCCTAAACAATACAACCGTGAACAGTGAAAGCAACCTAAAGAACTCAGAAGCAAGATCTGAAGCTACCCTATCATAACTGAGGTTTGTAAACTGAGGTAGTCCCTGCAGGTGACTTTGCAAGCATTGGGACCTAAAATCAAATCACCATCACCTATATACAAAGGACATTCAAGGCTTCGTGCCTGTTTCTCCAGCACTGGGTATAGAATAGAGAATGACACTAAGATCTCACTGACCTAGCAGAGTGATAGAAGACAGTCAACATCCTGCTATGGCATCCACTTGTGTCCTACTTCTACCTACAGAACATACAAATTAACCAATCGATCAACCAATCCATCAATAAGAATCTTAAATACATCACCCAAAGTTCATGCTCCCAGCAGGCTTTCTCAATGCTCATGGGAAAGTGCTACCTATACCTCCTCATGGCTATCAGTATCACCTTAGTCAAAAGTAGTCTGCTTGGCTGCTTTGACTGTACCATTTGTTTCTGAGCATTGAGCTGGTTTTTCCTACTAAGCTGCAGTCTTAGGAGTGTCAGTCCTGCCATCTGTTAACAGGAAATTGCAGATTCAAAACAATTTCTTAAATGCATGATCTGCCCCTTCTTTCTTGGTTTTAGTGTTTCTCTCCCTTTTCTGTCCTGTGCTATTTCTCCTGAGGGGTGTTTCTGTCACAGGATTGGATTCCAATTTCTAACTCTCCCTGCCTTCTGCTTTTCTAGGACCTAATCAGACTGTTAGCATTCCTTTTAGGCTCCACCCAACAGTTACCTGGCAACAGCCAGGTAGACCTGGCTAGCTATAAAGAGGGCTGTTTGGCCCCTCCTTGCTCTCTCTGTCTCTTCTCTCACTCTGACTCTCTTTTCTTCCTAACCCTTCCCTTTCCACTCCCACCTCTTTCTCTCTCCAAGTGTTTGTAGCCTCTCCTCTCCTCTCCTCTCCTCTCCTCTCCTCTCCTCTCCTCTCCTCTCTCTCTCTCTCTCTCTCTCTCTCTCTCTCTCTCTCTCTCTCCTCTCTCCCTTCTCAACTCCCCTTCCTATGTACTAAATAAACTATTCTACACTAAACCCATCGTATGGCTGTACCTCAGGGAGAAGGGATGTGTCAGCATGGTCCTGCCAATGCACCCCTCCCACCTTACCATACTGCACTCTACAAAGCATATACTTAATTTTTTAAAAAAGAACTTAACACAGACTCCCTTAAAAGTGTCTGTGCTCTCAAGGGGTCACAAGTAGGGGGATGTGTATACAGGAGAGGAGAGCGTTCCCTCTAACAGAACATGGTTAGAACTCTTCTCTTCACACTGTCTCATAGAGTGATAGTATGTAAACGATACATTTGAACAACAGTTGTTTTTAGGATGCCAACACTCCTCCAAGGCTTGTTTGATCTGAAACTCAAATTGCTCAGCCTTCACCAGGACAAATCCAAATTTTGATGAGGAAATAAGGATGAATTTTGCACCCTGCAAGAAGAAAGATGTCTTAAAGTTTATTAATAAAGTAAATGCTTTGGGTAGCCAATAGCCAGAAACATAACAACGAGAGCAGGAGTTTGAGGGGATAGGGATAAGCACAAGACAAACTAATCATGTAAGCCAAAGTTAGCCCATCCTATCCTACATCAATACCGTAAGCATATTTGTATCAAATATTATTTGTCACAGGTAAACCAAAGGAGGCTTAGAGAAGCTGTCACTTCCAAAACTCAGTGAGCAGCACTACACACAGAATCACAATGAGGTATATCAGGCCCACAAAATTTGTACCATTGCTTATGAGTCTATGCTGTGTGCAACTGACCAGCTCCGATGGCAAACATTGTTCCAGAGCCAAGATAAGAATGAGCGCACCAAGGCTGGACTCTCTTTACAATTTAACTCTATTTTCAGGAGCAGCTTAACCTAACCTACTCATATTCTCTCTAGAACACCAAAGGACAGCCAGTTTATCTGAATGACACTTTTTATTTTCAATGTCCTTTGTAAGGTATGATCAATTTAACATTACCAAAGTAACAAAACCTTGAAGATGTTGGGTTCTATTTTCTTTACTGCTATTTTTCCAGTTATATACTATTTTTAATTCACAGATAATCACAATATAGTGTCCTTTCAACACCTGTATGCAATTTGTAACACCCAAATCAGGGTTCTGTGTCCTTCAGTAACTCATTCATCTCTGCAGAATAAGATTACAGACATGGGTCATAGACTCTGACCACTGTCTTCCAATCATGTGACCAGAGCTAACTAACCTCAGATTTCTCATTTAAATGATGGAATGATAAAAATGTCGGTCTCTCAGATTGGAGATGATGATTTGTGGCATAATACATGCAAAGCAGACAGAGAAAAGGACCTGATAAAAGCCAAGTGCAGGCTGCTGTACTGCAAAATTTGTCTTAATTCTTCAATTGCTCCAGAGTCTAAAATAGAAACTTCACTGATTTTAACAACTATTTTTCTGATTAATGTAACAAAAAAAGTCAGAAGATTAAACCCAAAAAGAAATTACCTTTTAATAAAGTTTTGCTTGAATAATATAAAACACATTATTTTAATAATTGTATTTTTCTTTAAGCATGGAACTATTCTTAGAATAGTAGGGGACCTATGGTTTAAAGAATGAATATTTTCAATTTGGCATAGGCTTTTGGACATTAACGAACTCAAATGCTTTTTTCTTTGGATACTGAAGGAATTAATTCTGCTACAGAAATTAAATTTGGTTGACTTCCATGAGTCTACAACCTTTGTCTTTTGAAAGCAAGTCCATTCTTCAGCATCATTCCTTGACATCTTAGTGTCTGGTTAAATGCTTCTCATCTAAGAACAAAAAAAGATCTGAGAAATGGTGTTCAGAGCAGCACCTCTGATTTGGCAGTCATCAAGGCTGTGCCAGGAATGTAAGCAGGTAAGCAACTGTAAGGGCGTGTGTTCACAAACGACCATTTCCACACCATTTTAATGCAGATCATGCAATACATTCTGTATCCAGAAATATATTTTTTCTAGTAAAAATTAAATTATTTTTCTGATTGCTTTCCCAGTTAACATTAAATATTTAAAAGATAACATGAAGGGGAAAAGACAAGGAAGGTGATCTCAGTGGAAAGTGCAAGGCCAGTTTCACTCTAAGTAACCTCTGTTCTCCGGTCCTGTGTCGTTTCAGAAATAAATAGAATTGTTGATCATAATGGACAAGGAACAGAACCCTGCGCTTGTGCTTTGTGAATGAACTCACTTGTAGCTAAATTTTACAGGCTTTTGAAATTTCCTTTTAAATAAAGGATGTCAATAATTAAAAAACAAGTTGGTTGTAACTAACTTCTGCTTAGAATTTTACTAGGTAAAGTCCAATCAGCTTAGAGATGTAATACCCATCATGAGTTTTTCCTTTTTAAACTCCTTACTATTCATATAATGTATTGCTCTTAAATTATAGTCTGATGTTTTTAACAGGTAGTTCTCAATTAGGTTGACTATTTCTTTATTATCATAGTAACTCATGGATGGCCCAATGGAATTATAAGCAAAGGTGACTTTGGAGGGTTAGCTCCAGGACAAACATCTATATGTATCATCACTACAGCATCCAACCCACCAACTGATATGAAAACCCAATGGTGTTTTTAAAGGTATGGCATTTGCATTCAGCCTACGTACAGCCACTTATTCCTTTAAAATTATCTCCACAGTACTTACTTTTTTTTTGATGCAACATAAATGGAATGAGAATTTTGTTTATAGTAAATATTCTAGGGGATTCTGGCAAGAGCTAAAATGCTGTAAATTTTAAGTACAAAGAAATAGTTTCAACCTAATGTTAGTTGAGTCCATATGTACAGAAGCTATCCAAGCAGAGAAAATCATGGATACAAAATCTGAGAAAACTGAAGTGAACACACATACTTGAATTAAAATCGGAAGGGTAAACCTGGATGTATGAGTGCCCATAGCCAGTGAGTCAGCTAGTTCTAGGGAGAGGCACTTAGGTAAAAACATAAATCCATGTGGAGTGTCTGCTGAGAGATCCTGAGAGTAGTACACACATATAGCAATGAGCACAACTAGTGTCCGATGTTGTATATTTCTTTCTTCAATAATAGGCCACTGATGTCTTGAAAGAGGGCAGTTGTAATCACTCAATTGAGACCCTCACAACATGGTATTTATTATTACTCCCTCCTGAAGGGAAGGAGCAGTATTGATGAGTTCCAGTAACTGATGAGATGCTCTCAAAGGCTTCCACTCCCTTGGAATAAGTACAAAGTAGTAGAGCTGTTCACAGTTGATCAGGAAGCTCTTCAATGACAGAGATTTTCTTGAGTCATGTATGCTGAGGGTGAGACTATTCAGTAGTGTAGCTGCCCATACGTTTCCCAGCAGATGTTTTAGTTTTGTAACTGCATTGAAGTCACCCGCACTCCTGTAAGTAAACTCATAAACTCATTGGTACAAGATGGGCTGATATGGAATTCTTTCTTTCATTTACTTCTTTAGTTAGGTGAATAGTTTCCTCAGAAAAATTCATACAATGTCCGAATATTGTCTTCTACATCCTACTTTTCACTAAAGGTCCCAACAGTCTGTGGGGAAATGGCTAATAACTGCTCTGGAACATGGGAAATAAAAAGGAGACTTGAACGTTCTGTCCAATCAAAGGATGATGGAGACCTGGAACTGTGAGGCAGGAGATACTAGGAAAATATGAGCATATTTCAGTGCAAAAATAAATTAGACTGACATACTATCCAACATAGCATAAAACAGGAAACTATGAATGAAGAAAAATAAAAATAATAAAAATTAAAACAATAGAATATCTACATGGTTTCAAAATCTTGCTCTATGAAATGTGTGTGTATGTGTCTGTGTGTGTGTCTGTGTGTGTGTCTGTGTAGTCTGTGTCTGTGTCTGTGATGAAGGTGAGGAGTAATTTTTAGAAGGAAGAGGCCTAGGAGAAAGCACCTGAAACAAGTGATAATACAAGGTAATGGAATTACAGATTACCCAACATGTGTCTCAACCAGGATCATCACTGCTCAAGGAGCAGATCCTGACTGACTGGAAAATATCTTAAGAATTCCAAAGTCAGAGACATTCTATAAAGCAACTGCCAATCAAGAGATATTGGAACCAATAGCCCTTAGAAACACAATATGACTTAGTTCATAGGCCATTAATACATCCGTGGATATGGACATGAATGAGCACCAAAGTCCCTACTTACATTTAACTCTTACCCTGAGCACTCATGGTACAAAGTGAAGAAAAAACAATTGTCTTTGCTTCTAAAACAGCAGCCTAAAGGCTGTAAATGCTACCACAATTTGTGTTTTCACCTTAGACTTTTTAGAATTTAGACTGGACATACTCAGGACCATGAATGCACTGACCTGGTAGTTTCTTCGGAATTGATGGCCTAACACATTTTGCAGACATCCTGTCTGGAAACATCAGTAATTGGTTGGCTTGGTAACCAGGAAACTGTAATTGTTTAGAAAGCTCTACAACAAGGTTTTTCACCAAAGTTCTTCTGGCACAGTAGGTGGCTGGCACCCCAGTTCTGCAACCCTGAATTGTAGCCATAAATTGAGATGCAAGGCAAAAGACTGTGCTTCTGGATAGCAATGATGTGATCCACAGCCTCAGCCATGAACAGATTTCTAAACCCTAGTATTCTGAGCCTTTTGCATGCAAGGGGCAGGGGGGGCAGACAGCATCAAAAAATCCGTCACTGGGCTATTCCTGATGAAGTTCTATTGAAAGAGTGGTGACTGATGTACCACATCAGTCAGCAGACCATCTGGTTCACCCTGGCACCACCACTCCACTACACAGGGCAAGACTCAACAGAAACATGGGACAATTGCGAGGGCTCTCAACCAACTTCAATTTCTTCCTAAAAATCAAAAAGGAGCCAAGCGATGCTGCTCACCAAGCTCTTGGTGGATTTTCTCTGGTTCCCATTACTGAAGGACAGTACTTAAAACAAAAAGGACAGTTGGGCAGTCACCATATAGTAGCTCAGAACACATATCCTCCTTAGCACCATGGAAACAAAACCTGGGATTATCTGCAAGAGATGGTGCTGGCATGAAATCTGCACTATTTAACTACAGCATTGGGGTGGCAGGGCGCCAGCTTCTCTAGAGGATGTGGCCTGGCTTTGGAGATAACTGTATGTAGATCAGGATTGCCCAACAACTCAGAGTTTAATTTCTCGTGTTATAATTTATTTTATCCTGGTTATGTGTTTTATCTTAAAAGTATTTTTATTTAATTTCATAAACAGACAACAATTACTTTCCTTGGCATACTTTTAAGGACTTATAAATATTAGCTCACTTTCTCCTCATAATAACCTTAATCCAATTTTAGAGATGAGGGCGTTGGCCATGGTGTGCCGCCATACTATGAAAACATTTCTAAAAATCGTGAACTAAAGATACATGAGCAGGCTCTGATTTATTTTAAAATTGTGTTTTAAAAATGGAAACATCAGCACACAGCTTTCTAGGCAACTCTAAACAATCTTAGCAATCAGGAGACAAATACAGGATACCTTTGTCTTTATAAAACAGCAACCACAGTAAACAATTTTATAGAACCTGACTGGTTATTTTGATGGTTTTATTTATTTTAGACTATTCTATTTTATTTCAACTAAAATATAGGCAAGATATAGTCTCTCTCTCTCTCTCTCTGACTCTCTCTCTCTCTCTCTGACTCTCTC
>NW_021604567.1:317419-334213 GCF_004785775.1 Grammomys surdaster
CTCTCTCTCTCTCTCTCTGACTCTCTCTCTCTCTCTCTGACTCTCTCTCTCTCTCTCTCTCTCTCTCTCTCTGTGTGTGTGTGTGTGTGTGTGTGTGTGTGTGTGTGTCTTTGTTCTCTTCCCCATGTTTCTTCTCACCCCCACAAAGAACCAATTATCAGAGGGCTCTCCTTCCTCCAAAGAACAAGGGGAGCTAAGAAAGGGATTGGCTAGGAAGGGAGCCTAATAAGGAAGGATCTACTTCAAAGGCAGACCACATCAAAGTGAAGTGCCAGGGTGCACAGCGATCTTGCTGAGCCAGGCTGGCTTGGCCCCCTTCAGCCCTTCCCTTCTGACTCAAAGCACCACAGAGACAGGACTCAGCAAAGAGTTTTGAGGGCTCTAGCCAGGCTACCTCCAGCTGTACCAGCTGGGACAAGTGACAGATACATACCAGGTGTTACATCGCTTGTTTTGATTAGATAAATGCTCTCAATAGATATCACTGAATAATATTATCACCTAATTCTCCTGGGTTTTTTTTCCCCTGCTTGAAGTATTTGACAGTAGTTTTTCAAATTAGGTAACATAAATGCAAGGCGAGGAGGATTTGTGTCAGCGGAGCTTCTGTACTGAGTGCGGTAAGATTTAAAGATGAAGGATCACGATGTCATCAGAAGTGTATTATTGGAGCACCACCACCACCAGTTACAGGAGAGGAGATGAATGAACTCCAAAGGTCTTAGCAAGCTACAAAAACCCAGGGAAGCTTTTGTCTTCAAAACCAGGAAGTGTTGACGATGCAAATGTCCAGATGGAAACAAAGATTCTGATTGTCACACCGATTACTTTGAACATATGGGTTGGTGTTGTCATAAAAATGAAGCACTTGAGTGTTTTTGTCACTTTCCATCCACATCTTTGCTGCACTGTGACTGCAGACCCAGAGTTCAGGCTCTCTTCTTTCTTAGAATCAGTACTGGTTACACACGTCCCTCTCTGCTTTTGTTACTTGCCATCCTGAGACCCTCCCAGAAAACTAACTACTACCTGATAGAGTATTGATGAACTTTTAAAAATGCAAATGAAGTTCCTTGTGTGTAACTGCCACTGCTTGCAGTTGATGTGGAAGACACTGAAGACTCTACAGGCTCACATCAGCCTCCTCATAATTGTCTCTGGCCATCATTACCTCTACCTTCCTAAGTTGAATCTGAAGACACTGAATGATGACAGAAGTCTACGCAGTCTGCCAATTCTGTGATCCCATGGGACAAGCAGGGAAATAGAAATTAACTGGAGACAAATATCTTTTCCATCTCTTTCAGAATTAAAACATACAATCCATAACCAATGTTGTATTTAAGAGACCTAGAATAAATCCAACATTAGACTTAAATGCTGTCAGCCCCATATCACCTACTCCTAAATCTCATGCTTTTTCTGAACCACCTACAGTTTTGGGCTTACAGGGCTACTTACAATAGAGATTTGCTTCCTAACATGTACAGAAATTGTTATAAACCACTGCTATTGTACCTGAAAAGCTCAGCAGCTGGCACAGGCTGTTTCTTCTCTGTCACCTTCCACAGGAGGAATCTGTACTTCAGAGATGGTACAGGGTGAAAGGCAGTGGGATTGTATGCTCCACAGGGCCATCAACTTCAACAACAGCAGGTTAGACATGGTGCTACCTATAGGAATGGGAAGAGAATGTTACCAGTAGTAAAACTGCTCACACGCCTGAGCTGATCAACTTGCTCAAACTACCACACTCAAAACCTAAAGAAAAATTGTGCTAGATATCCAGGTTTATAGGGGGTGATTTGTTCTTGTACCACCAAAATACAGCAAAAAAGTTTTGGGTCCCCAAAATCTCATCTTTTACCTTTCGAGTGTTTTAAAGTATATGTGTATAGCTCTAAGGTTGTGGTCTTCTTTCAGTCTGTCTGTGAATTTCTCACTTTTTGAGAAAAGGAGTTCTCAAATAATATGTGAGATATACCATTAAAACAGTCCTTCTTCCATTGTGTTCAGAGATGTTCTAAACCAAGCTTATGCATCTATGTGCAGAATCTTTTCTCTGTTCACGGTGTCATTTGATTGCAATATGAACACTACTTCAGAGCCTCTCTTGAGTGCTACCACTAACCAGGAAAACTTTTCTACCAAGATCTTAGGGGATGCATAACAAAATGATGAATCAGACCTACTCATGAACACAGCCTTCATCCTTTTGTTTATACAAGAGTTACAATGTAACCATGTGTTAGTTTATCTCATTGGGTATTTCCTTTGTCTATCCACTAGTCACAAATAGAAGACTAACTTCAACTTTAAACCCAACCCAACTTTTCTGAGCAAGGCTAAATACAGCCTTCTCTGTAAATCTCTCCTTTGTCTAAATTAATATAAACAACTGATATAATATTTTGAGAGTTAAATAATCTAAGTATTAAAAAATGGAAGAACTTCTGGTGGAAAAAATGTGAAGAGACCTTAAATTAGGATGAGAAAGTAACATCCAGTTCATAAAATAAGACCATTTGATTGGTACTGACTAGTCAGAGACTACACTGCTATATAGTATATAATGAACGTGTGCTATAAATTGCAAGATGTTGGTGTGCCCAAACACATTTATAAATACGGCCTTACAGATCAAAACGAAAACTTACTATCATCTCACAATATGTAGAAATTATTTGAGCAATTTAACAGTCATTTATGATTTAAAATAAAAACAGCTCAAGAAAATTGGTTAAAAAGAGCTTCCTCTTATTAGATTAGGTCACAGGATGGAATCAGGAGACGTCATCTGGCTTCCTGAATAGCTATTTAAAGGTCTCACAACAACAACAACAATAACAACAACAAAAAGAGCTTCCTCAATCTACAAAACTAATTGCGTACTAAATACACATTTTACATGTAATTTTATATTTTGAATATACTGGTGAAATATCAGCATCATTCTCTTCAAATGGAAATAGAGAAAGAAGGTCTACTTGTTCCAAAATATAATGTGGCAAGAGAGTACCTTTGTCGGTCCCATGCCAAGGTACACCCTGAGTAATTACACCGTGCAACATTCCTGGTGTGAAGAGGTAGAGCAGACAAGTGGGCATGGAGATGGGCAGATGGACGGGGGCAGAGCCATGAGGGCAAAGAAAACAGGGGGTAGAAATGGAGAAAGAGGAGACAGTGAGGATGGAGAAAGAGAGAGAACGCCTGGAACAGAGAGGGGGCTGGGGTGGCAGGTGTCTCAGCAGGCAACTGTGGTAGGTCTTGACTTAAGCAATTGCTACATCCCTGAAGGCAGGCCATCGGAATCGCCTGTATGCTAATACTAATATTGTCACTTCCTTTTAACATTGTGTGTAAGATTCTAGATGTTTTATTAAGGGTCAAAAAGAGTGCAAAAGTTGTAAGGAAGCCACAAAACTGTCTTTACATCATACATTTCCACAAAGACTCAAAAGAATCGCACAAAAACTATCAGAAGCAGTTAAAGTCATTTAGCAAAGTGTTCAGATTTGTGACGATACATACAAATAAGTATTTAATATGCAGTAGGACATAGTTTAAGAAACCTAAGGGGTATATTAAAGAACCATGAGTTCTTTTGGAGATACATTTTAACTTTAGGAAATATTTATAAGTATTTAAATGAAGAAAATAGTGCCTTCATGGAAGTGAGCACTCAATATTTAAAAGATACCACTGCTTCGAAAATTGGTTTACAGATTCAATTCAAACTCTGGTGGGCTTTTTAAGAAATTTGTTACCTGATACTAAAACTTATGGAAAAAATATCAAAGACTAGGCAAAACTTGCTGATGAACAATACAATGAAGACTAGATGAACACGATTCCAAAGTGTATTATGAAAAGATCAATAACACAGGTGGCTTGAGCGAGAGGATAGAGAGGTCAGTCACCACAATAAAACAGAACTAGATCCACACTCTAGAGAACAATGGCCAAGCTATTGTAGAAACTCTATCAAACTAGGAATAAAGATCTGATGACACGCAGATGTTCCTCACAGTTCCCATGCTACTTCTGGCCATACACAGAATAGTTTTCCTACAACCCCAGAAGTGGTAGAGGTGCCTCACACCAGCTTTCTTTACCCCAATAGTATGCTCCTAGAAATCCAAAGCTCTGCATAATACAAAAGAATAAATGAAAGATTGTTCAAACTTGAAAAGAAGAAAGAAAAGACATTTTTGAGGTGTCATCCCTAGAAATTCACAAAAGTAATCTTAGAATGACAAAGGAGTTCTGCAAAGTCAAAGAGTCCCTGGGTGAAATTGATATCAGCACGTTCTACACACTATAACCATTCACAATCCCATTTAATAATTCTATTGAGGAGACAAGATACTTAGTATATTTAAAACTTGTTATGGATAAGATGTGTACTCTGAGAATTAAAAATTGCTAATGAAATTGTTAATGTTCTAAGTTCATGGAGAGAAATGCATTTAAGGATTGGAAGACTCAACATAGTTTATTGTAGATATCTTGTTATTTTTTCAATTATAAAATAATTACATTTTCCCCTCCCTTTCTTCCCTCCCAACCCTCGCATATACCCCTCTTCATTGTCCTTCAAATTCAAGCTTCTTTTTTAATTGATTGTTATTACATGCATTATATATATATATATATATATATATATATATATATACACACATATATATATATATATGTTCCTAAATATATCTTTCTCAGTTCATACAATGTTATGGACTGACCTATGTATGAAAACATACATATGTCTTCAGAAAATGTAGATTTAATGCAATGTCTTTCAACATTCCTTTGGGAATTCTGTTGACATAGACAAGTTGATTCCAAAAGTTATATGTGAAAAGATATACAATACAGAAGAAATCACTGTGACCAACATTAGTAGCTATCAATTATATAGTAGTCAAGAGCATGGGGTCAGTTGAGACAGTAACATGTAGATCAATGACAGAGAACAAAGCACACATGAGGACATTCACACCAATATGCTGGACGAATGTTTAACAGAGATAAACGCAATTTAAGCACAAAGATATCCATTTTACAAAAGGTGCTGAAAAGACCACATGGAACACATAGGCAAAGTGAATTACACAGCTTACAAAAATTCAACTTGAAATTGATCACAGGTGCAATTACAGAGTATAAAAACCACAAAGCATAGAGGATATTTGACTAAGCAAAGATTTCTTAGACTTAATACCAAAAGCACAGCCCATTACCAAAAATAAATGCTAAATTAGACCTCACCAAACTTGCAAATTATAACCATGCAATCAAATGTTAATACATAAAACGTGTGAATAATGATAGTTTGAAGAGCATTATAAAGTTAAATACCATAAAAGACCAGGAGACGTGCAGTCACACATGTAACCACGTATGAAACTCAAAGAAGATTAAAATTCCACAGTGAAAACTTTCTCATGTTAATGACTATACACCCAAACAACATAATGTCAAACAATAAAAAATTAAAAGGATATGGGTTTTTAATTATTAATGGGAGCATTGTGTCAGGGCATAGATGTGGCAGTCAAAAGACATCTTTCTGAAGCCCATTTGGCCCTTCCACTTTTGCATGGGCTTCATGGAATACTCAGGTCACCAGGTTTGTGCAAACGAGCACCTATACCCACTAAGCCATCTCATCACTCATAAAGACGAAGAGGTAGCTTGGTGAAAGAGGAGACACTAATTGCCAATAAAGTGAGAAAGGACTCCACCCTCATTTGTGAGTTGCTAAATGATTATAACTCCACAATCAAACATTATACGATGTTTGTTTCATTTGGAAAAATTACTCTCTCTAAATGGGGAGTCTTGGGGAAAACATGAAGGCAAGAATACTCAACACAACACATTATCACTAAAAGAAAATCAATCCATACCTTTCTAAAAGGGAAAGCATAGGTTTTGAAAAGTGTGTGAAATGAAATATAGGATGAAAATAATTATAAAAAATAACACAAAATGACCATGGCAATATATTAAATCACAATAGAAAAAATGATATGAAAATATATTCTAAGTACTGAAAAGATAAGCCATGATGAGCAATTTAAATACATTTAGATTTGTAACAAATTTTTTTTGAAGTCAAGAAAAAAATGACAACTAGAAGAACCCACAGAAGGAACACACAGGGCTAGTGATGTCTTAGTTCCTAAGTTCTAGATGGACACACAAAGCCTGTATTATCTTGCTTTGTTCCTACATATGAAACATAACTTTCCTACATATAAATCAAACTTTCAAAACCACTTTTCTTAGAAATTAGAAAACAGAAACATTGCTGAAGAATAAGGATAAGGAAAACAATACAGACACGTAAGCCGAATTCTCTAGTAGCAGCCTAGTAGAAAGAGCTACAATGCAACTTAAACAGAAAAATAACTCTACTTTTGCTATTCAATGATTCTTCTAAATGGAATGTCAACCCTGGGAAGCTTAATCATGGGCTCAGAAATTGGGAGGGTGTTACACACATGTAGTTTCTTTGCCTGTAAATAGCAAATAATAGTCCCTTGTAACTGGCAAACTGTAAGACTGCATTAGGAACTATATCATAACAACTCACTGAGAACTACTCAAGGAGAATATATTTATTTGATTCAGTCTATAGTAGCTACATTTTTCCTGATGACTTTTACAAATTGACTGGTACTTGAGGTACCAAGCCCTAACAAATGCCCAGGTTTTAAGGAAGCATTGTATTTCACCACCAGAAAGCTATATGGATGGAAACATGGCGGCTCCCGCTTATTGCACATATAGGGCCTGACTCAGTACCAAACTATTTATACGTAATAAAACAATCATGAAGAAGGCACATTTTTACAGAAGAAAAAAATCAAGTTTAATTTTTTGATCAAAACAATTTTTCACTAAGTAAGCAAGATTAGGATCCATCTAAGAGGGCTTTGAAGTCCATTTTCCTTTTCCTCCTCAAAATCTTTACAAAGAATCATTCTAAAACTCTCTCTCATAATTTAATATGAATTGTCTTCTGTTGCATCTTCCCCCACACCAGCTCCTATTTTTATTCTAGAGGTCTGGGTAGTTCACAGTCCATTTTCAGAGAACTCTAAATTCCCACCTTTAAGCTCCTTGGAACTCTTAATGACTTCCCAGAACAAGTTCTTTGCTTCTTTCATTCTGTGACATTTGAATTCATTTCTGGGAGCTTTAGAGGGAGGGACTCAAATATTCTAGCAGACTCTGCCAATGTGAAATTACATTAAACTTCTGAATTCGGCACAAAAATAATGGTCGAGTGGGGATATTAGCATGAATAAAACTTCAGTCTTAATCACAAAGCCTTTTAAATATTATCAGATTCCAGTAGACATTGAGGAAGGATTTACAGAGAGAAATGGAGTCTAAGAAAGACTCAAAGAACAGCATCCAAAGATTCCAAATTGTAATGGCGTATGAATTGAACAGTACAGCCAACAGGAACCTACTCTAACTAGTCAATCAGCTTCTTTATTGCAGCATGAGAGCTTCAGTCTGTACTCTTGTCTCCTAATGGACTGAGCATGACTTTCTAAATGCATAAGTGATTTTAAACATCACTATTTGCTCTACATCTTGTACTTTCAAATAGTTCCCACTAGAATGTTTGTCAGATGTTCATAAGAATTGCCCTGGTTTGATCTTTTTTCTATTGCTTTGATAAAACACTGATCAAGACTAACCTATGAAGGGAAAAGTTTATTTGGCTCCCAATCCATTATCAAGAGAAGTCAGGCAAGAACTTCTGCTTACTAGCTTGCTTTCCTAGGCTTGTTCATCTCCTTCTCGCATACAGCTCAGGCCCACTTGCCAGGGCATGGTACCACCCACAAAGGGTTGGGCCTTCTCACATCAATCAACAATCAAGACAACTCTTCACAAACCTAAGCACAGACCAGTCAGAGGGAGGCAGTTCCTCAGCTGAGGTTCCCTCTTCTCAGGTGGCTCTACTTTACTTTGGGTCTACTTGACAATAACTGACTATAAGCTGATGAAGAGAACAGCTAGTGAACTTTCTATGTATGTAAAGATCATTGTGAGCTTCTGAGGCTCTTGCTTCCAAATTCCTGAGTACTGGGATGACAGGTCTTTACTACCACACCAGTTTTATGTTGTGTTGGGTATAGAACCAGAGCTTTGTATGTATTCCTGTATATTCCAGTGTCTCAATTCCTCCGGAGAGGGCTGGCAGCTCCTAGAACACAGTGAGAGCTCAGACAGAACCTAGCCTTTCCGGCTCTCAGTGTCATACAGTTCAACGCTAGTACACCAGAGAATTTCAGAAAATTAGGAAAATGGGGGAAGAGATGTAAAGACAGCAACACAATTGTACCTTCTTTGATACTTCACTTCATTGGAGAACTCTTTCCCCTATATGTGATGTAATTGTATCTCTGAGAAAATGTAGATATTTGCAGTAAATTTTAGTTCTTCAAGAGCATGAAAAAACAAAAGATTAGCCCAACACGCCTGATAATTTATGGTAGTTTGTTTTACGCCCACACAGAAAAGTTCACTTGGCCTGAACTTTTTATCAGACCCTGATGAGTTGGCTATTGATTTAGCAAACACTCTTCTGGAATACAAAGCCACAAAAGCCATAACATGGGAAAAGCTAATTATGGTAATAAGAATCTAGTGTGCACAATCCCATTAGAAGGACTTAGCCACTGCTCTACGTATAGCAGGACACTTTTAACAACCCTTCTGTTCATTAGGAGAAAATTACCTTTTAGTGTTAAGTGGACTATAAATGTACTATTTATGTTGAAAGTGGAAGAAAGTTAATGTCACGTTTTGTACCTAAATGATTGTTGCTCTTGGTGTCCCTTACTATAGTATTCAAATGACTGGAAATAAAAGCACATGCTGCAGTATTGTTCCCATCTCGATTAAGGAACAGAATCCCCTTCATTGCGTTTACAGGTACACAGGAACAGGTACACTGGTCCAGGCTCAAGCAGCCTATTGAAAGTTCCCTTAATGGCTCTTGCTTCATACAAGAGATAGCTGTTTTCAAACTATATTCAACTATAAACACTTTTTTGTTCTCTGGGGAACAAGAAAAAATACAGTAAAATTTCTGCACAAAATCAAAGGAGATATCTGCCCTCAGGACTATAATGGACAGAGGAAATCATCTCCTCCAACTGCCAAGGAATGAAGCAAACTCCAAAGATGTAGCCCCCAACGTGAAGCCGACTGGCTCAAGAAAGAATAGTGAAAAAAAAACAATAACCTGATTACTGGTGGGTAGTCCTGCTAGAAAGCTTATATTATTGGTCTGACCAATTTTGTCATTCTTAGCTGTAGAAAAAAAAAAATGAGAGCCAGGTAGTGTGGATTTAGTATTTTGAGAAAAAAACAAACGTTAAATAAAATCTTCTTACCTCTCATGTGGGGTAAGATTTGTCTATGAATTGTAAGAATATAGGTTATTTTCTATATTTATTTTATCAAAAACACACAAATTAGTAAGAACAAAATGTATCTTTATCTTTAAAATGTACAAATAATGGAGCCCTGCTGAGGAGGAGTGGGGAAAAAATATCTCTCATCATGTCAATAAATTGTGAATGGTTTCACGTTTTCTTTTTTGTGTCTTTCTTGAGGGGCGGGATTGTACATGTCCGTGTGTCTGCAGTTGCATATTCATTTGCAAATGCACATGAGAATGATTGCATGTGGGGGCCAGAAGCCAACCTCGGGTGACACTCCTAAGAAGTTATCTACAAGTTCTCTCACTGGCCTGTGGTCTGCCACATTGACTTGAGTGACCAGTGACCAACAGGGAGCTGCCTGGCTCTACCTCACAATCACTGAGATTGTAAGTGTATGTCACCACATCCAGTGTGTACACAGGTTCTGGGAATTGAACCCTAGTTTCAATGCGTACATGGGCAGTATTTTAGAGGCTGAGTCATGTAAAGTGCTGACACACTTCAAGTTTACTAATGTTCATTTGTGGGAAAAGTATCAAAAATGAAAACAAAAGTCTACTTTTTAACCTCACATTTCTTTTCTGTAAATTCACTCTACAGTAAAATTACAGACAAAAAAATCTCATTAAACACTGATTATCAAATTAGAATCCATGAAAACAACATTTGCTCTAACCTTGCCTAATTCAAGGGAGTGCAAGGGTTTCTCAAAAAGGCAGGTCAGTTTATAGTGAGTGCCCAAAACTCTCCTGTCAGCTGTTCTAAATGTTAGTTTTGTGGAATTAATCATAGCAGGTCATAAATTCATAGAATAAATAAGATATCCCAAATGGCCATTACAGACCATTTTTTCCCAAACTAGAAATCTATGAAATTCTGTCTTTCAACAGTAATAGCCCTAAATGAATACTTCCTTTTTTATCATTTAAACAACTCTGTAAAAAGGTCAAATGTAACCTGATGATGAGGCAAACGGCTTAGGCGGTCTCCACATCATCACTACCTTTTCAGTTAATGCCCTTTAACCTTTCAATATACCATACCCTGCTATTTTAGCAGATGCATACAACTGAAGATAATTGAGTAATTGCTTCAAAATGTGTTACCTTCTGATTTACTCATACTAGGTGTTTTTATTTTTATTTTATTCATAATTTAACCTTTGCAAAAAATGATATACATTTTTTTAATGATGTATGATTTCTTTCCAGTCTGCAAGGCAAAAGGAGATGGCCATTAAATTAGATTTGGATCAGGATTCATGGAACACTCTTTTAAGTTTATGGTTAGATGTATGTTAATTGTACACAATCTTTTTATTTTGGTTGCACTAGGTAAATACTAGTAAATGTGTGTGTAATAATCACCTCTCCTAGCTCCTTTATGGGAAGCACTATTGAAATATGAAATTATAGATGACTTAATTAAAATGGGAATTTGAAAAGAGGAAATGATGTTTGTAGAGCATTAGGAACACAGTATTCTTTCATCAAGTTACCTGTATGAATTAAAATGCCCACCATGTGACTTTAAAAGCAATGTAAGTAAAATGGAGCTTAAAATCAATACTAGCAGAACCAAAGGGACTGGAAATTGTGACTCTGTAATAGTGACTAGATTTGTAATAACCTGGAGGGGAAAATAGGCATTTCTTCCTAGGAGGGAGAAAAGAAATACGACATAAAAGCCAGCGGCTATGCTGAGCCAGTGAAATTGTCCATTATTTAAACTGCAGGTGGTGGCACTCACATAAACTGACATAGCAAGCAGCCCAAGGTGGGGACATGGGTGGATTTAGTGTGAAGCCCACCACGGGGGTCTGTTTTCTGTGGAAGACAGAGCTAAGCTCTGCAGTAGGAAGATGTAGTATTGAAAATGGAATTCTAACTTTGGAAGAAGACATAGCCATGGTTCAGTCGATTGGAGTTCTATTTTCAAACCTTTTTCCATCTTGTTCACAAGTATGGGTAGTTAAGATTCTTAGTATAGGGAGAGAAGAAACAACTGGCAGAAGGAAAAGACTATG
Organism: Grammomys surdaster; assembly: GCF_004785775.1. Taxonomy (NCBI): domain Eukaryota; kingdom Metazoa; phylum Chordata; class Mammalia; order Rodentia; family Muridae; genus Grammomys; species Grammomys surdaster. Next base: position 328,922 of record NW_021604567.1, read on the forward strand.
CCTTTAGGAAGGACATAAGATTCTCCTGAAGCTGGAGTTACAGATAGGTGTGAAGTACTTGGCATGGGTGCTGGGAACTTGGGTCTTTTGAAAGAGCAGTGTGAGGCCTTCTAAGGTATTTTTATTGCCCCGAACTGTATTCATATGCACAAGTAGTAGAAGTGATCTATTAGATTGACATAAGAGGTAAGAGCCAGCAGTAATGATGCTGAGATTACTACAGGAACCTACAAACAACTCTTCCTGCCTCCAAACTAATCTGGTGTTTGTTTTGCCTACTCTAAACTGTATTACAGGGATTGTAAATACTATCTGTCAATGGCTTGATGGTAAATGTACCTAGCCTTTTTAATGTCTACACTCTGTTGTTATACTTTAAAAAAAAAAAGCCATAGACTATATATAGGCAAAAAGACACAGCTGTGTTCCGATAAAGCTTTATTTAAACAAACAGGTAGCAGATTTGGCCTAATGTCCATAGCTTTCCACTGTTACTATGTTCCATTGCTCCCTTTAACACTTCCCATTGTCATTCCATCACCCAGATCACCACTGTTGTCCATACCAGCCTCATAATTTTTACAACTTTATTCCTTGTTTTCAATGTCTCTATTATTATTTCTGATGCCTGATCTTGGTTACCAGCTTGACTACATTTGTGAATAACTAAAACCCAAGCTACTGGATGCACATAGATGTTTCTTAACTGAACCATAGAAGTGTGAAGACCCATATTAAGTTTGTAGTTGAGGTTAGAAGATCCATCACAAATATAGATCATTTGAGGTCAGATGATACACTCGAAATCTAGGTCATTTAAGGTCAATATATACACTCTAAATTGGACCATACCTTCTGGAGTTCCCCCGTATAAAATAACTTGTAAGAAGGAAGCTTTTGCAGCAACCAACAGATTGGGAAAAGATCTTCACCAACCCTACATCTGATAGAGGGCTAATATCCAAGGTATACAAAGAACTGAAGAAATTAGACTCTTAATTGATATACTATATAGTCTGATTAGTTGTTGGCTGTTCTATAACAGTCCTTTGATAAAAGAGATTATTAATTTATATTTATATTTCTTTAAATAGTGTCTTCATGACTCTCTGAGTGTGTAAGGAGCAGCTGCTGGTGCTTCTGCCCTGACTTTACAAGAACTCTGAAAAATTGGCTTTAAAAACAAAAGAGGGGGAATGGTACCCCCACAGAAGGAGTCTCCCAAACTGAAAGTCTCTAAAACTGAAAGCTCATGGCAAATCTGCTGCTGACTGCCTCTGGCATCACCGACACCAATAAAAACTATGCCACAGCTATGTGGAAGGACCCTCTTACCCTTAAAGGGAATGGCCCGGACCCAGTTCTCTTATGGGGCTGTGGATTGATATGCCTGTTTGATACCACAGAAGGCACAGCTAAATGGCTGCCAAAAAGATTAATGCAAGAAACAGATACCCCCACAAAGCCAGGCCTAACCATAAATTAGATGAATAACAATTGACATCCAGGGAAGAGAAATCTCCCTGAGATTTCCCTTCTTTTTCCTTTCCAGATAAAAATGAATCACCTGTGATGTCTGCTGTTAGAAGTTCTAATCCAGATGCTGGCCTCCAAACTTATACTACTAAGACCTTCGACGGGTCATTTACAAGAACATTGAACAGCTAGAGATTGACATCACTAATCTGAAGAAATCCCTCGTTTCGTTGTCTGAAGAGACTTCCAAAAATTGCAAAGGACTTTATTGGACTTTATTTACTCTTTTACAATACAAAAGGCTGTGTACATCTCTTGACTGTATACAGCCCTTAAAGAAGAATGTTGCCTTTACATAGACAAGACAGGGATGGTTAAAGAGAGCATGAAAAAGGTGAGAGAAGGCCCTGAGAAAAGACAGAGGGAAAAAAGAAAGATGAGAGCTGGTACAAGAGTTGGTTTTCAACCTCTCCATGGTTGTCAACCATATTTCTTCCCATCTTGGGACCATTAATTGGGTTATTTTTGCTTACTTCTTTTGGTCCCTGAGCCTTAAATAGGCTGACTAACTTTGTGAAACAACAGATAAATAATTTCGTAGCAAAACCTATTCAGATACATTATCATAAGTTAGCTATGGAGGACCACGAGACTCAAGATGAGGTTGTTACTCTATCCAGGGTTTTCCCAAAACCCATCTCCACCCAACCTAAAAGAGGGGACTTCCACCCCTAGACCTAGCAGAGAGGGGCCACCCAGAATCCCCTCTGACAGGCGATCTGAATTCTTGCTTAGGCTGTGAGGCTAAGCACTGCAAGAGAATATAAATAAAAGTTAAAAACATCTCTCTGGGTTCCCTGTGGGACAGGCCTGACTGCATACAGATTGATTTCAAAAGTATCCCCTCTCCAGGAAAACGACATCCGGATGGGTATGGTTCTCATGCCTCACTGGACAATGACCGGGGACTGAAGCCATTACAAAGTCCCCTTCAATTACTGGATGTCCGGCCTCTATCCCTGCCTTTGCAAGACTAGAATCACCACAGCCCTTTTATACTTAGAGAAGGGAGGAGATGTCAGGGGCAGCCCTGCTTATACACTGAAGCCTAAAATCAGCCATAGGCCTAAAATCAGCAATAGGCCTGCCATACATGTATACTAACACCAAGTATTGGGGCTCTGTGGAAAACACTGAAACAGATGGCTATAAGCTAATGTAAACAGGCAGCTTTTGTGGAAATTTACCAGCCTGAGTAGTCATAGTCCTTGTAAATAGGTAGCCTTGGCAGATAGTACCAACTTAGATAAGAACAAGTGAATCATAGGCAGAGTCATAGTGACTTGTCCCCTGAACCTTCACCCAGCTGATATCCTGTTCTGAAAGATATCTGTATTCCTCCTGAACACCCATGCTCCTGTGTCATCCCCTTCCCCATGTCCTACCTTTTGGTGTTTATAAACCCTGTGTGAATAAGTAAAACTTACGATTTGATTCTAAAAAATAAAATAATTTTAAAAAGAAAATAATAAATTTAAAAAAAAAGAAGGAAGCTTTTGTTCTTTCTCTGATTGGCCTTACTTTCTCTTGCAAGTTCATTAATCCTCTTTCTAAGGCATCCTTTCTATGGTATTAGAACCTACTTCTTTGGGTTTCCAAGGCTAAATTCCACCTAAGTCATGTAGCCTCATGGACTGAACAACTACCAGATTCTTGGCCTTTTAGTCAGGAGACAGACTATGTTGGATTAGCAGGCCACAGACTGTAAGCTACTCCAATAAATCCCACTCTGACACCTCCTGTTTCCTTTCCTATGAGATCTTGATATTGATTCTGATGATTGTAAAGGAGAAAAAAATGCACTGAATTAGGCCTCATAGCTATGTAGTCTAGTGTAAAGCATAGGGCTAAATTCAAACATGCCTGCACAAAAAAAAAAAATCCCCTTTTGATATGTATATAAATCTGTTCTATCAGTTCTGTTTTTCTAGAGATCTTAGACTAATGCGCTATAGATTCTCATATTAAAGTTTCACTCAGTGTTTCTTCACACATCAACTAGCTTCCACATAAAGCTTTCCTGCTTAAAGGTTCAAAGGAGAAGAGAATTACTGTCTAGAGTGTATGGAAATTCCTCATTCACTGTCAAGTGGACCTAGAACTGTGCTCAATTTTATCCAAAGACTATTTCATGTTTCACTTAATCATTTAAGTTGTGCGTATGTAAATTGTAATTCTATATAAAAAAAATAAGCTTACTATAAAAGTATTGATCTTAAATGACTCAGTATTGGAGGGATGGAGGTCAGATATATCCATGACCCTCCTCTGTGGGCCTCACTAAGAAGCCATTAGTAATATCCATTGTGGGAAAGAGAGGATAGAATAAAGAAAGACTAATGGAAATATCTGTAGACCAAAGGCTAATGAGCTAGCATGAATTCTCCCAAGAGTGTGGCATTTCTCAGACAAGGTAGTTAGTGGAAACAAAACACTCAATCCCAATGATAGAAGAATAAAAAGAAAAGCTCATTCAGCCAAAAGCCTTTATTTCCTCCTTTTTCTTTATTAAGACTCTACCAGTTTGCAAAGAACTCTCAGGTTGTTCTTTATATTTCATTAAATTGCATCAATCCTTAGTACTAATGCATACTAAAATTTATACTTAGTCTTGTGCATTACGAAATGTTTATAATTCCAGCACCTGGGAAGGGCAGGCAGGAAGACCAGAAGTTCAAGGTTATCCTTGGCTACATGGCAAGCTTGAGATTATCCTTCTTTACAGAAGACCCTTCTTTAAAAGCCTTTTTTGATTAGGGAATATGATTAGGGAATCTTGTTACAGTTGTGGCAGATTATAATATTGGATTAATTTTCCTACTAGAACCAACTAGAAAAATTCAACAGAATATAAAATCATCAAAGGGAATCTTTGAAGGAAGGAAAGCTATGGAGGTGTGCATCCATTCTCCCTTGAGTAAAGAACACCTGCAGGTAGCCAACGGTCTCTTAGTATCTATCTCACTTTAGAGTCCACTGAAGCTCTGCTTTGATAAGACATATGTTCCCTAAGGCTGTTCCTGTCCAGTGTGGAATTCCTCCAATGAAGTACCCTTACTCCACAGCTCTTTGTGAGACCAGCTAAGCCTGTCTCAAAGCTTCAAAGAAAATGCTATTTTTTTTTAATTTTTTTATTGGATGTTTTATTTACATTTCATATGTTGTCCCCTTACCCCATCCCCCACCCACCCAGGAGCCCCCTATCCCCTTACCCCTCCTCCTTCTTCTCTGTGGATGTAACTCCTACCTACCCCCCCACTCCCACCTCCTCACCCTCAAATTCCCACCCCCTGTGGCGTCCAGCCTTCACGAGGTCAAGGATCTCTTCTTCCACCTATGCCCGGCAGGGCCCTCCACTCTTACCTATTCAGCTGAAGCCCTGGATCCCTCCCTAAGTGCTCCCAGGCTGGTGGTTAGGACCCTGGGAGCTGCGGTTGGTTGGTATTGTTGCTCTCCTCATGGTGCCGCAAACCCTTTCAGCTCCTTCAGTCTTCACTCTAACTCCTCCATTGAGAACCCCATGATCAGTTCAATGGCTAGTTGTGAGCATCTGCCTCTGAATATGTCAGACTCTTGAAGACCTCTGAGGAGGCATCCATATCAGGCTCTTATCAGCATGCACTTCCTGACTTCCACATCAGCATCTACCTTTGGTGACTGCACATGGGATGGATACTCAGGTGGAAAGGTCTTCAGATGGCCCCTCCTTCTGTCCCGACCTGCGGGACTCGGTTATTCGTGGGGGCGAGGGGAACC
>NW_021604567.1:334223-476885 GCF_004785775.1 Grammomys surdaster
GGGAAGGCTGGCAGGGGTCCCTGTTAGGGGTCCTGGTCTCTGACATCCTTCAGTTTTGCTCCCTTGAGTATTTTGTTGCTCCTTCTAAGAAGGACCGAATCACCCCCACTTGGTCTTCCTTCTTTATGAGCTTCATGTGGCCTGTGAGTTGCATCTTGGGCAGAAAATGCCATTTTTATCCAAACCTCTTCTCTCCCTCTTTTGCTCTCATGGGACTTAGGTCTGTGTCATCTCTTTTCTGCTTACTCCTCTTCCTCATCATGTCTTTTACCCTTCAAATTCATCTTAGAGTCAGCTTCCCAGAAGACTGAAACCAACAGAGAATGTATTGAAAGCACTGAAAGAAAACATAGCTGCAACCTTATAGTAAAATATGGCCATGAGCTTGAACCATTTACCATTTGCCTGGAAAGGATACCACCTTAAGTGGCGTTGTGGGTCTGTGACACCAAAAACACTGAAATTGCTGAAGAATTCTTCTTTAGTTACCTTGAAAACACTCTCAGTGGTCAGAAAAACTCTAAGAAATGTGATGATACTATAGCTAACAATTCCTCACTGGATGTCAAACTAAAATGTATGCATAGATACACACACTTACATGTACATATAAATATATATGTATATATAGATGCATATATAATATATAACCTCTAAACCACTCAAATATCATCAATAATAAAACAGAAATTATTCTGATAAATTCATATAATACTATAATGCCCATACCAGTTTATTTAAAAAACTCAAAAAAAAAACCCTGTACGATTACATTGAAAAATTCAATCCCATCACCTGAAAAAAATAACCAGAAACAAAAAATTTAAAATTCTATATAAAATTTTCATGTCATCAAAACAAACAAAACGTTGTTACACAATTCAAATTTTACAGTACTGGTGGCCATTAGCAAACAGAGGCACCTTCAAGGAAAGGGTATGATACCTGCTCCTGGAGTGAGGATTTTGTGTTTTGTTTTGTTTTGTTTTGTTTTGTTTTGTTTTGTTTTGTTTTGGGTGAGCTATGTTCTGGTTATTCTGGATGGGAGTCTTTGTATGCACTATAAAACTCATGCTAGATACTTCCAAGTTGTGCACATGTGTACATTCGTGTATACAGAATGTAATGCTCAAATATGATAATTCTAGAAGCAAAAATACTTAGCATAACTTTTACTGAACAATACCTTTTAATTATCATTTTAAAAATATTGTCCAGTCAATATTTGCAAGAGATTCTGATTTGAAAGCTTTCTTCAAATCAGTATTTACCAGCGCCTCAAATTGGGGCACTTTCTCAGAACGACACTTCCCAACAGGCTAAGAAATACTTTTAATCAAATATTTTGCTTTTCAATGTAGCCAATAGTCTATATAAATACAGAGAAGTGGCTGCCTCCAACCTGAGCTTGGAGAACATTTTCCCAAACAAAATGGCTACAGGTTTTTTTTTTTTTTTAGTTGAGAGGCTTTTCCTGAATGAAAATGAGTAATTTGAATTTAATAGGATTTCAACATAAGCTACACATACCAATGTATATTTTCTCTTTCACTTGTGTTTATCACATAAGATAAGCTACAGACCAATTTTATGTAGCTGTTTTATATGCAAATAAGAGGTTATTTTTGCCTCTTTTCAGTTTTATGAGAACCAGGCAAAAGAATTTCAAATAATGTCATTTTCTACCACAGTTGAAGAACTGACTTTTCTGTTCAGTTCATCCTGTTTTCTGAAAGCACCTTTATCTCTTTGACATCAGCTAGAAAAGATTTAAACATAAAAGTTTGAGAAGCCAGTACAATTTTATAAATACATCATTTCAAAGTGGAATACGTTCATCTTAGCTTTGGCACTTAACTAGAAATGATCACTGGACTCCTGTCCCCCTTATAAATAAATGCTGGGGCCCTGACAAGAGCAATGATGAAAGATTCTATGACAGTGGAACTCAGGTCCATGATGGAACCTGCATCTGTCTTCTTAGGATGGGTTATGAGAAAATCCTACTGGCCAGGACCAGGATACTAACAGTATTAAGAATATTTTGACATAAGCAGACTTCAGATACTAATACAGAGTTTTTGATTTTGGCAAGATGGCTAAAAGGACCTGTAGGTCTGACAGAGCTGATACAGGGAGTATGATAATGATGCAAAGCAGAGATGCTCCAGCAGGGATAAGATGTGCCTTGGCCAGTGGCACATTAAAGGATCCAACAACCGGTAGGGCTGAGTCTCAAGTAAGCAGGTGGTTTTGTTGTTGCTTTTATTATTGTTGTTGCCATTGTTATAAATGCCTAGGAGCAGACAAAGCAAAGTATGGTCATTGTGGGGAGAAGGCAATAGGCTGACAATGGGTAGGCAGTCCATGCAGAACTGGAGAGTAGAATGGGGGGAAAGTAATTTAGTAAAGCTTTTATCATAAGATGCACAAAAGGTAGCAAAATGACACAAAGTTCTAAATGGGGCTGATCTCCAATGTAAAACAAAACCTGTCCATAAGAACTTTAGTAAAAGGCTACCGAATTGCTCCCAGCATGTCTTACCACATGCTGTTTACTGGGGCTCTTCAAATGACCCCTGTAGTGGCAGATGCAATAAAGGTACACAGGTGGATTAGTGAGAACCTCAGCTGTGAATTTTGGAATGTGGTTAAGAGGAAGTCATTCAAAGACAGGGTATATATAAACTGGAAAAGATAGGTCATGGTTAGCTTCAGTGTCATCCTTTGGGGAATAGAAAATATTGTGGACCCATAGCTGTGGTAAAGACTGACTGTACAGTGACTATCATAGAGTTAGAGCTCCTGAGATGTACTCTTCACTTTATGTCCCCATATCCAAAGATGTCCTTCAACTTGGAAGAGTTGGGACAAGTAAGGAACACTGTGCCCATGACAATGATTAATATTCACTAAGTATTTATTCCGTAAAAATCACTGTTTTAATATTTTGGGGTGATGGTGGTGGTGGTGGTGGGGTGTGTGTGTATGTGTGTGTGTGTGTGTGTGTGTGTGTGTGTGTGTGTGTGTGTATGTAATGTCTGTCTGTCTGTCTGTCTGGTTGGTTGGTTGGTTGGCTGGCTGGCTGGCTGGCTGGCTGGTCGGTTGGTTGGTTAGTTGGTTGGTTGGTTGGTTGGTTGGTTGGTTGGTTGGCTTTTTTTATACACAGTCTCAGGGAACTCAGGCCAGCCTCCAACTTGCTATATAGCTGAAGATGACCATGAACTTTTGATCCCCCGCCCCACCTCCTTCCAAGTGCTAAGATTATAGGCATGCACCACTATACTGTCTGATACACCTAGTGCTGGTGATTGAAATAGGACTTTTCTATGCTAATCAATCACCAATTGAGCTACAAGCCCAGCCCATTGTCTTAACTTCTTTCTGCATTGTGTCACTTAATCCTCTTCATCATTTAATGCAACTAGTGGCATCAATCTACATACAGACGCTGAAAAACAAAAACCTCCTTGACTTGCTCAAGGTTGCATATCAACTAGTAACAGTTCCAGGACTGGAACCCAGGTGTGAAGTCCAGACCAATGGTCTATTAAACACAGCACCATATTCCTCTATGGGAATAAAAAATAGAGAAAGCTATAGAAGACAAAGAACTGGTCCAATAGATTCCTATTTAGAACACCAATGACAGACCACAATGGAGCATGGAGAAAAAGTAGTCCATCTGTCCCAGCAAATTTTTTTATAGAATTGATTCTAGAAATCATTTTCCAGATTGCTCTTGGCATGAAACTCTGTCTTCGCATACATGGCATGGCAAGGAGTTCAAGGCCAGAGACTTCATGTAATCATTGTGAACAATGCTGCCATATGGCCAGCCTTGCTGCTGGATGAAGTGTGCTTAGAGACAACTAGTCTTTGTATCATTTCCTTCTGATCTGTGAATCCCAAAGATAGCCAAATTCCATGTATTCAATACTAGTATAGCCTACCCACAGAAACTTTCAGTATCAACTTATGCCCCCCAAGGAGTTGGAAAATTGAATGTGGATTCCAAAGGCATCTGTTTAAAAATATTTTCAATGGTGATTCATAGAGCAAAAATAGAAGGGGAAACAGAACATGCTGACACAGGCAGTGTAGCACGGTGTGCTTGGAACACTTTGATATGATTCTTGTCAGTTTTTCTTAAGGAAAGCATGTTCATGATAGATAAATTAGAACAATGTTTTAAAATATTACCATGAAGAGGTGATCGTTATATATGCTTTATTGTTTGACCTTCCAAAATGTTATCCTTACTACTCATTTAACGTTTAAGACAAATAGAAATCCGTTTAGCATTCTTACAGTGTACTGTGTAACTGCTTTCTCACTTATCAATATCATTCACATCATCCTATGTTCCATAGAGTACTCTATATTTTAGAGATTTACCTTTTTATCTATTGTATGTGAGTGTATGTCACACACACAGATGGCCACAGAAGCCAGAAGAGGATCCCTGGAACTGAGCCTTACAGGAGGTTGTGAGACTCTAAGCGTGGGTGGTGGGAACAGAACTCAGATCCTGTGTTAAAGAAGTAAGCACACTTAACCACTAAACCATCTCTTCAGCCCTATAGTGCTATGTTTTAAATGTTTATTTCAATTTTCTTATTTTATTAATTTACATAATTTGTTTCATCAGCTCTATTGTTGGGTATCTTAGTTCTTATTATCATTACTTGTTAGCATATATTACATTTATGTATTATTTATTTTGCCACATATACTTATTAGTATTTAGATTCCACTTTGCCTTGCAACTCTACATTCAGAAATTTAATTTTAATATTTCTAAGACATGACTCTTTTAGCCAAGATTTAGCTGGAGTTCATAACATTCATGACCTTCCTGCCTCAGTGTTTTGCAAGCTAGAATAACATTAGCCAGCACATTTGGCCTAGTTTATAATTGTCATGTAGTTATATTGTATGCACAACTCACAAAGTGTGAATTCATCATTTAGCAACATGTTTTAAAAAGACTTAAAAACAACCCTTTCAAGCTGAAGGGGTTTGCAACCCCATAGTAAGAACAACAATATCAACCAACCAGACTCCCCAGAGCTCCCAGGGACTAACCACCAACCAAGGAGTACATACTGAGTGACCCATGACTCTAGCCGCATATGTACCAGAGGATGGTCTTGTCGGGTAGGGTATCAATGGGAGGAGAGACCTTTGGTCCTGTGAAGGCTCGATGCCCCAGTGTAGGGGAATTAGTGGAAGGGCAAGGAGGTGGCAGTGGGTGAGTGGGTGGGGGAGCACCTCATAGAAGCAGCGAAAGGGAGATAGGGTAGGGGGTTTCATGGGGGGGAACCATGAAAGGGGATAACATTTGAAATGTAAATAAAGAAAATATCCAATAAAAAAAAGGAAAAGACAATCCTTTCTAAGAATTACAGAAATATTTGTGAAAACATTCCTCTGGTAGTTCTATGGCATTGTGCTAGCACCAGCAAACACCCAGCTCTAGCAAACAGCTAGAACCAAAAACTATTTATATTATGATTCATAAAAGTAGTAAAATTACAGTAAAGTAGCAACTGAAATAATTTTATGTTTGAAGGTCACTACAACATGAGAAACTATACTTAAAGGGTCAAATAATTAGGAAGGTTGAGAACCAGTCCTCTATGGAGTTTGTTGTAGTGTTTTTCATTTAACACTTTTCAAATTGTACTCATAATCTTGATAAATCAGATATTAAAAACTAACAGTTTGTTTTCTAAAACAATACAGAGATGAATCTGCATTGTTGCAGAAAGCCCCTGCAGAATATAAACAAATCAAGGTAGCATACATCTGAGTTTCTTTTATAAAATAAAGGGATATGTTTGCATTTCCTTCACCGTTGATACAAGTATACTACATAGAAACACAGAAATGTGACCTCTGGTATTGACCTCCAAGCTGGACTACCTTTCTTTAACAAACGTGTTCATTTCCCTCCACAGATGTTAGCACCGGCTTCAGTTCCAGGTGTAGAAGACAACACTGCACCTTCCAGTCACCTCACTCTGGTTTAGATCCAACCATTTCCCTAGCTTCATATGCTTCTTTATTGCACCCCTTGGTCAAAAAGAGAAAAATAAACACTTCACCTGCTACTACTACCAATTTGCAAAGCATGTAATTTGACTTACAGAGAGCTAAAGGGTTTTTTTTTGTAATAGCAGCTAAAAATCTGTCATGTTCTGCACAAATTACAAGGCCTTAACAAGATGCTATATGTCTTTTCCCTTTGCTGATTTTATTTCTAATCCAATTTTTTTTGAGGTCATACAATGCCTTCACGATTAAACATTAATAACTTTAGCATCTATTCATTCTTCCGTGGCCACCTTTTAGCTTTCTGTCAACGATAGCACCAGCCTCTAGTTTCAGATGTTTTTCCCCTTGGAAGAATCAGTTCATGACAGTACTTAACAGCCACTCAGTTAGCAAAGAGCCCTAAGACGAGATAGCGGACAAGTTAATGGTGTAACAAATCAGGTGTTAAGCTAAATGGTCAGTTTGCACAGTACGCTATTATTGCTTTGTTGAACCCAACTTAAAGATTTACAGCAGTTACATTTTATTCCAGGTACAAGATGCACAAATGAAATACAGAGGGGTGCAGGTTTGTCTTATGCGGCTTTCATTAAGAACCCAATTGCACGGCAAAGTCAGTTAGAATATATCTCGTTCCGTGTGACAGCCAATTTTCCACCGAGATTGGAAACTCTGGGAGCTTTTTAATCCTTGATCTCACTCTGAGAGTCCAAGAGATGGGAGTTAGAGCATTTTTAAAATTGTTTAAACCGAAGCTTCAGCGGTAACGAGCATTTGTCCCTGACTGCTGAACAATGGAACTTTGTGGAAGAGTGGAACATGGCTGTGGTGCTGAATTCCCTTTGATGAGGAAACTGTCTGGGAAATACTTATTGCCAAAATTAGCACGGTACTTTTTTTTCTGGTGGATTTTTTTTTCAGAGAAGATATATAGCGTTATAAATGTGTTTGTTACCAAAATAACTTGCAACACAAGAAGTTTGACCAGTTTAGCCCACACAGCTGACCATGACTCACTTCACAGGGATTGTTTGTTTGGATTTTGCTTTTGTGGTTAAGGTTTGTTTTGTTATGTTTTGTCTGCTATGTTGCAAGCAGTTTCAAACCTTTCTCTAGGCAACAGCAGGTACCAGGTCCTTATGGACATCCCATGCCTGTAAAGAAGACAGATTTAAAAAAAAAAAAAACCAGTAACTATATGAGGCAAGACGATCACCAGTAATAGAAAAATTCTTCAGTAAAGTTGCTCGAGAAGATTGGCAGTGAGGACTCCACTACTATTGCAAACCATTGGAAGTTTGATGTTTGGAGAATTGTCAAAATCAATCAGGGGTTTCATGGGTGGAAGGAATGCTAAGTACTTCACTGAACACATATGAAACACCTTCTGTAAACGCTCACTGAGTTGCTTGTAACTCTTTAGTTTCTCTTAGTAAACCTCTCTATTAGGAAGAACTGTAACAGATCAAAGCCTAAGGTTTAACCGTGGGGTACTTAGCCTGCTCAGTGCCCCCACTCTACGTACAAAACATTTTTAGAGTAGTAGCCACAACCACAATGAGAAAGGTCACAGTAGCTGGGGTTGGAAATAATTGCTTGGTGCAGATCTATAAAAAGCTATTAAGTCAGTCCTCAGAGGATGCCGTGTTTTTCTATGAAGCTCTGCATCTCAGCTCACTATCGTTTAAGATATTTATGTCTACAGTTTCAGAACTGCAAACTGACTTTTAATTTCTTTAGTGACACTAACCACAACTGCGTTTTGTGTGTGTGTGTGTGTGTGTGTTTGCGCGTGCGCGTGCACAAGAGAAAGAGAGAGAGAGAGAGAGAGAGAGAGAGAGAGAGAGAGCAGCTGTGTGTAATGGCATCTAAAAACTAGACTGATGACTTGCAAGCCAGCAATTGAGAAAAAATATACTCCATATATTTGTTTTAGTACTTTTTTTCTTTTATAAAATAAAGACGGGATTTAAAGCCAGCACAAATGTCCAGATTTCATTGTCATAGTGAAAGAAATGTCCTTAAATGTTTTAGACCCTTAGGAAGCTTGTTCAATGGGTGTGTAAAAGCAAAGCAGAAAGAAAACCCATGGTAATTTCTTTTGCTAAAAGGGCAACCACTCTAATGAGGCCTTAGAAAGTTAGTCATGAAACTGTCATCATCCACCACAAATGATCCCTCAGTATCTCTACATGGACTCTAAGATCATTGAAGGGAGACATAACCGTTTTTTCTTCCTTATAGCTATAGGCATGAACTCAGGCATCATGTTGGGAAAATCTATATTGTGTGTTGGGAGAGACAATAGCAGGGAGTGTCAATAGGGAAGAGTCACCAAACACTGTATTTATAATGTAAAGGCACACTTCAAGAAAGAAAACAGTGACTCTCGTGAGATGAACTGCTTACACGTGTTGGGCTAAAGCTCCCACTACCTTGAGAAAACCAAAGGGGAAAATGCTATAATGAGAGGAATGACAGTGGTTGTCCATCGGCATTCACAAGCGTACTGACTCCATGGAGCTTTGAGCATACCAACTTCCTCAGGCTTTAGAGTCTTTTATGTAAAATGATACAGGATTTGTAAAGAAACTGTTCATCAATTCCTGTATAATTTCATGTCATAGATATCTTACAATACTTAATACTACATAAATGCTACATAAACAGTTGCTCTACTGTTTTTTAGAGAGTGATAAAAGGAAAACCAAATATTTTTAACCTATAGTTGACTACATTTGTTCATGTAGACTCCTGTGGTTACAAAGGGCTAATTTCAAGCATCATAATTTATTATAGAGAGTAGCTATTAAGGCTTAAAAGTGAAATGTCCCCCAGGAAATGGAACAACTGGTCTCTAGCCCTTGGTACTGTTTGGGAAAGTTGTGAGCCACTGGAACAGTTGTCTAGTTAGAAAAAGTGGGTTTCTATGGGAAGTTCTTGAAGGTCAGAACCACTGTGATTCTGTTCAGACCATTCTTCCTGATGTGTTTATACGTGAGATGCATCAGCCAAATGCTTCTTCCTATTGGTATGCTGCCATGTTTTCTACAGCACAATGGACTGTCTTGGCCTGGAAACAAAACCTTGTAAGTTTCTCTTGTCCAATATTTGGCTATAACAATATGAAAGCTACCTGACACAGAATGAAATGAAGAAACTGTTTTATCTCAACACCAATTTAAATATTAAGAAATGTGTTTCAGTAGAAGAGTAGACAATTATGACTCAAAGGTTCACCAAAATGGACATATAATAAGCAATTTAGCCTATAAAACAGATTAAAAGTGTTTAATCAGGTGAGAGCCACATGATCTGATCGTGACTTTGATTTTTCCTGAACTGACGGTAGATTAACTTCTTACACAGAAGATTGTAACCACAAAAGGTCCTTCTGAGCAGAGCCTAAGTAAAGGGTAACATCTCTCGCCTTGTTCTGAGCAACCACAGAAGCCAGGGCATCCAGCAGCCATACAATGACATGTCACCTCATTTCTTCAGCATTTACTTCAATTGTTCACCTTGTCCTCCTCAATGCCACTGAAATACATTGCCTTACTCCTCTGTAGACACAGGCCACTTTTCAGAACTACTATGGCCAATTCGTGTACATGACACATAAGCATGTGATCTCATCATACGAAGAACAATATCAGCGAACTGGACAATCCAGAGCTCCGAGGGACTAAACCACCAACCATAGAATATACATGGAGGAAGCCAGGACTCCAGATACATATGTAGCAGAGGATGGCCCTTATCTATCAACAATGGGAGGTGAAGGAGGCTTGATGCCCCAGAATAGGGGGATGCTAGAGGCGTGAGGCCAGAGTGAGTAGGTAAAGAACACCCTCATAGAGGCAAAGGGGAGGGGGGAGAATGAGGATGGAATGGGGGGGTTGTGGAGGAGTAACCGGGAAGGGGGATATCATTTGAAACAAATAAATAAAATTATTTTTTTTTAAAAAAGAAACACTTTTGTCACACTTGAGGTCTCTACTTTACGGTACTAAAAACTCTGTGGGCAATGGTAATTACTTATTGACAATTGCTGGTATTTTCTCTCCAAAAACACAATATACAGTTGCCCAACATGATGACAGATTTCATGCCCAGAATCGTAAGAAAGAAAACAATTGTACTTGCCTCTAAGTAGTTTCAAACGCACACAAAAGACACAGGTGGGCCTTCTATTGCACAAAACCCTGGTGGGTTCGGGGCTAGTACTTGACAGGCAAAAGCATGGCATCTGCATTTTTAGCAATAGAAATTATTATTGTATAAATTACACGATCCTTAATAGGCCCACTGTACAATGCTCCCAGGAATCCAAGGAATTTGTTGACCTAGGAAGACAACTATGAAATGTGAAAGCTCTTTCTGAGTTGGCTATATACACACACCTGGTCTTTAGTTTGGAACCACAAAAAATGAAAATACCAGAAGAAACCTCTGGAGAGAAGTGTGAGTTTCAGAGGGAAATACTGAGTTATAAAAGAAAGGTTCATAGTTAAATAGCAGTTTGTAGAAAATTTTAAGTTTCTGAATGTATTTGTTAATTTCCAATAATTCATACACAGACAAATTGCATGTTGGAGACTTAATGCCAAGATGGGAAGAGAGAAGATAGGAGGGAGAGAAAGGGGGGAGGGATTTCACAGGGAAGCAAAAGCTTGTGGCATGCATACCTCTGTTATAAGGTACACATTCCTTGCCCTGCTTTTCTCAAGTAGGAACCCCATAATACTAACAGACAGGATCAAGAGCCACTACAGAGTTGTGTTAAGGTCTAATGACTCAAGATGGCATTCCGAGTTCATATGCTCAACCGTGTTCCCCTGTACACACCCCCATTCAGTTAAAGAAATGCAGTCATAAGCCATCAGCACTGGAAACCAAGCAACAGTGCCGTCTACATGACGGAAGTTCTAAAGAAATACGGAACAGATTTTACAGACAAAAGCGAAGACCAAGCTGCCACCACTAGAGATGACACAAAACCCTGGAGAGGCAGGAAATAAAAGCATCTCCAGGGCCAGCACCACAGCTCAGCAGGTAGGGAAGCTTGCCCCCAAGCCCAGCAACTTGAATACACTTAGTATAAGGAGAAAATAGACTCTGGCTAGTTGTCCTCAGATCTAACATCACACACACACACACACACACACACACACACACACACACATATGCTGGAGGCACACATACAACATAAGTAGACGAGTAAACATATTTAATCTACTTAAACAATCATTCAACCTAACTTGGAACTCTTCTTCCTTAACTCTCAATTCAAAAAAAAAAAAGTGATGAAGAAAGTTATTGATTCTTTGAGGACCAGAGCCAATTGTCCAACCAAGCCCCAGGAAGTAGCAGGTTTCAGAATCCACCAAGATTTAGCTGCAGTGTTCCGAGCAGCCATGGAATATGCATGCCTGGTAACTAGAACAAGCGGGATGCAGAAATATTTGTTTCACGAAAAAGGTAATTTGTGCCAAAGATAATTATTTTGATGAGAGTAAGGAAGGGTTTTCAATAGGATCTACAGAGAATTTATGCCTTGATGAGAAAGCCATTGTTCTGCCTAAACACCAAAGGATTGCATATTTACCTGAAAAAAAAATGGCAGCAAGCTTCATCTAAAGTAGGTCAGCTCTTACCATGTGCCTACCCTTGAGACTTCAGCAGAGCAAATCATTTGAAATCTCCCTTGGCAGTGTCTGTTATATGGCCCTTTTCCCTCATGTGTCTTATTGTATTAGCTGTTTAACCTTTAAGTGTCTTGTCATGAGTGTCCATGTGTTATTTCTGTAGGCTTTTTTCTGTAAATGTTTTTGAGATTTTCTTCTATCAAAGTAGTTTGGCTTTAATAAGGTATAATTTTCAATTTTTGTTTTCACTAAGATAAATCCACTATGACCTCCTTTCTGTTTTCATATCACTGGCTTTCAATGTTAAGAGCCCTTACAGTAGGAGAGTAATAGTCTCACAACCTACCATAGTATGCAATTTTTGTTTTGTTTTGTTTTGTTTGATTGTTTGCTGTTTGCTTGCTTTTGATACATAGTTCAGGAGTCCCATGCTGACCTTAAATTTGCTATATAGCAATGATGACCTGTAACTACTCACTCTCCTGCCTCTACTTCCAAAGTACTGGAAATATGGTATATGTCTGCCATCACATTCAATTTCATTTGTTCACGTGTATCTGTGTGTCTGGGTGTCTGTGTGTCTGGGTGCATGTTAATGTATATTTCTATGTGTATGTTTGTGCCTATGTGTACATATGTCTGTATGTCTGTGTGTGTGTCTTTGTGTATCTCATGTGTGTGCAGGTGTGCAAGAGGCCAAGAGAGACATAGAATCATCTGCTGTTGGACTTAGGTGGTTGTGACTGATGTAGATGCTGGGTACCAACCCAGGACCTCTGGAAGAACAGAAAAAGGGCATAACCATTGAGCCATCTCCCATCCCTTCAGTGCATTTTAAAAAAAAACTTTATAAATTATAACTGATTTAAATTTTACCTAATAGACCCTGTGTCTTAAGTTACAAAATAATCATTTGTCCCTGTTGGTTTTCCTCCCATTGCCTTCCCTTACAAAAATAAAATTGAGAAATGAGATTTATTTCTCAACACAAGTACATTACTTTGCTCTTTAGTTATAAAATAAGAATAAAAGCAAGTAAAATATTTACTTCAAATAAATTTATCATTTAGAAATGATAAACTTAAGAAAGTTAGCATGTTTTTAACATAGATAAAACTGAACTAAACTGATTGAAAAATAAGAATTCACACAATTGTTTTTTTCAAACTGCTCTTGCAATGAAGCAGAAAAACACAACAGAAAGATAAATTTTCAGTGTGACTGGCTGATGGTCAACATTGAAAATAATCAAAATTTTATGTGATTTTTTTTTTTATTTGGGGGATGACCTTGTGAGCACAGAAAGACAAATATTTCAAAATTCCCTTCAGATTGCAACTAAAACTTTGAGCTCACAAACACAGAAAGTAGAATGGTTGTCACCAAAGCAAAGGTGGACCGGGAGGCTGGATACAGAGTCCCATCAGCCAGGAGAAATAACTTCAGTGCTTTATTGCCCAGAAGGGTCATTATTGTAGAACAATATTGTACTGCATAAATCAAACTAGCTAAAAGGCAAAATTATAGATGTTCTCATCACAAAGAACTGGCAAGTGTCTGAGGTAATGGGTAGTAGCTACAGCCTGAGATGATCATGACATAAAATATGGGAACAACTCCGAACTCTACAATGATGGACAGTTAGTAATGGTCATTTTAAATAATCATGAAAGTGAAATAATTATCCAAAGTTAATAAATTTCTTTCACAATCTTTGAAAATACCCTTTTAAAAATAGAAAGACCTAAATCCAACAAACAATTCACAATATTCCAAAATACATAGAAGAGATTAACAGTGTTTTCAAGGAAACTATGTCTAACTTGAATATTTTAATAATTACTATGTTAACAATCCCTGAAGTGTTTAAGTGCCTATAACATAAGAACAAAACAAAAGAATTGTCTTGGTTATTCTTTTAGCTAGCTGGCTAAACTTGCTACAAACTAACTAAATAAATAAATCAGCTCACCAAGCCAACAAACCATAATACAGAGATATTAAGCAACCTTATAATATTGAGTACATGCTAAATATGTTCAAACAAAATATTAATATTTTAGGTAATGGAAGTATACTGATTGACTTTGTGGTTAGTGAAAAAGGTTTATCAGCTGCTTGTTAAAACCACAACACTTGTGAAGAGAAAAAAATAAACATAAAAAAATCTCTTAAATGTTTAGGTAAATATCCTTCTATTTTCTCTCCAAAAAATATACATATTTGGTCAGATGCAAGGAATTTTCTATGAGAGGATACATATACATAATATGTATCAGCTGAAGGCTTTACTCAAATATGTTCATACACATTCATCCATGTCAATAATTATAGATCTACACCATTTGCAATGTCACAGATTATTCAATTATACTTCTGTGCTCTAATTCACTAAGCCAGTCTAATGGGTGCTTGGGCAGCTTCCAATTTGGTGTTATTATGAATAGTTCTATGATATACTCCTTGGGCATAAATCTCTTCCCATTTTGTGATTACATTCCAAAGAAGGATTGTAGAATCACACAGCAAGCACACTTTATATTTTCTATTACTAGATGCTCTTTCAGAGAATTGAAAGCTCTTCGTAGTTCTATGGGCTTTACGTGAAAGTGCTGTGGCCCCACACCTCATGAGCACAAAATATTGTCAATTCTTTGGTGCTGGATGATGATTTGATGCAAAGCCAGCCCTGTTCTAAGATTACTTGTCACTTTTAATTTTTATTTATTCAACAAAAAAGTGTAGGTGCTAGTAGCTGAGCTAGGCACTGAGGACTGAGAACAGATATGTTGTCTGTGGCCTAAATATTAATTAATTAATTAGTTAATTAGTCATTTCATTAATTAAAGCATATTAAGCCTAGGATAGCTAGAGGAACAGCTCAGTTGGAAATCTGGTTGCTTTGCGTATATTAAAACCCATGTTAAAAGCTAAACATAATGGCACTGGCATGCAATCATTATCCCAATGTTGAAGATGTAAAAACAGGTTGATCTCAAGGACTCACTAGTCAGAATCTAGACTAATTAGCAACCCTTGTGTGTCAGAGGAATCTTATCTCAAAAACCAAAGTGGACAGCTCCTAAGAAATAACTCTCAAAGTTGACCTCAGGCCGCTATTTGTACATGCACCCCCCCACACACACATGAACACACACATAGATGAACACACACACACACAGGTCACATATTTAAAGATATAATGTTATTGCCTATGGTTTAAAAAATGCAAGGCAAAATGTGGTCTAGTTAGAGAACACAGTAAAAGACAGTGTTAGCAGGAGACCTTGGTGAGTTCTAGGAAAGAAAGGTGTGTGTCATCAGAGTCCAGCTGAATGAAAAGAAGCCTGGGGGGTCAGCACGAACCAGACCATGCTCAGCTTTGAAGACCACAAGATGGATTTTGAATTCTATTAGTTCTGTGAGAAAACCCTGAGGAACTTAAACCTTGCTACAATTAGATGTGCCTTCCAGTTGTCTTCCTGTCAGCTCTGTGAAGATTAGATGGCGTGATCTTTAGGTTGGGAAGGGGAGTTAATAGTGACGCCACTTTCTGATATAGGGGGCCTTGGTTGAGAACAGGTGTAAGTGCAGGTGAGTCTGAAGGAATCCATCCTATGAGCGTGAGGCAGTCACCTTCACATGCTTATGAGATAGCCATCGGGGTATAAAACGCCTTACAGCCAGATGCCTTAGCTCTAAAGTACCAGAAAAACAAATGACATGTACAGTTGGGAGTCTTCAGCTTAGATGGGGACACTGAGATTAGGTAGGACCTCCTAGTGAATAGCAACATTGAGAAATGCTAGCGAACAGAAAACAAAGCAAGCAGAATTTAAAGGTATGGGTGTGGGGAAGACAGCTCAGGGAGTAAAGTGCTTTCTCTGCAAGCACAAGAACCTAAGTTCAAAGTCCCACCCAGCATCCAGGAAAATACCCAGGATGGTGTTGCCTACACTCCTGGGAGTCTCACTCACCAGCCAGCCTGGCCTCCCAGTGAGAGACCATTTCTCAAGAATAAAGACTAAAGACAGACAGCTCCCCGACTGAGGCCACTAAGGCTGACCTCTGGCTTCCTCACTAATGCACACACATGTACATGTACACACATATGTACATGCACATATCTGAAATTTTTCAAATGAAAAACAATGAGATGTAACATGACAGTATCAAAGAGGTTCAGTCATCATAATAAACATCCAGTGACACTTATCACACTAAAGAAATACTACTGAGGCTGTTCATTTTTTACAATTTATTACTCTAAACTTTGGGTGCGCTGGGACTGTTAAGGCAAGGAGAGAATGAGGAAACTACCTCAGCCCCAGGAGACAGGCTGAGCAGGCAGAGGGAGGCCAGTGTGGCGCAGAAGGGAGCTGCACCATGCCTGAACGGCAGCCCTGGCAGGAAACTGACTTCCTAAATTCTCTCTAAAAGCTTTGCACAGACAGCCTACCTTACAGTAACCACAAGCATCCACTGTGTGAATAGAAACTAATCTGTCCCACTGTAAAAGGAAGCAATGGTACAACCAGGCATCGCAACCCCACACCAGCCTTCACAGGTTTGGTCTTTCCCTGTTAGGAAAGCTACAGCTAATTGATATTATTTTCCCCTGTTGACATAGAACTGAGGAAGGAAAGTTCCAGGAGGGATAGCTGATAAGGAACATTAGTCTGTATTATAAGATGATATAACTGGAGATGACGGTCCTTGTACAAGCAACTCTAGACATTGTAATACAACGAATTACAACAGTCTAGCCAAAACAACATTTAGATAATGATCAATTCCTATTACACCAGGTCAAATACAAGCTCTAAAGAATGGAAGATAAATTTATCTTCCAGTGGTCTGTGTAAATCCCTTCATTGAGGGAGGGGGGAATGAAATATCACTGAAAAAAATCAATATCATTATCGATTAATCAAGCTACTGTGATTTATTGGGTACTCACTCATTTGTTTGTTACAGTCATTTCATGCATTGCCTCTGGCTGTGATAAATGGTCTGGCCTCCTCTTTGGGAAGGAGGGGGACTTTTTAGCAATCTTTCCCCTAGCTTGAGCCCTCCAGGGGTCAGCATATCTGCTCCTATGTTAAACGGAAGTCTGTAAACTGCTGAGAAGACAGCTTGAAGATGTTCAGGTTCACCCTAAGTGAGAAGCCCCAGCAGCAACATACAAAAATTCTTCCAAAATGAACCCCTAATACAGGTATTAAGCACAGGCATATGTGATATCCAAGACACACATGATGCTAAGAGACCAAGGATGATTCTTTTCCTACACCAGTTAAAGAATTTAACCTTAAGCAACAAGGGTATAATTAAAATCTTGAGAGCCACTAAAGGTACAGCCACTGAATGATACCTAGAAACATACATCCAATCTTGGGTTTCTCAGCCTTATTAATAATATAAATTAAGAAGAGACTCGAGCAGAAGTTGAAGGACAGTTTATGGTAGTTAAAAGAAAAACTTGAGGACAGGCAAACTATAAATCTCACAGTTGCCTAAAGGAGGAAGACAGAGAAGATAAACTGGGACAGAGGCCAGCCACATGGTAAGGAAAGGGGCTTTAGAAAAAGGATATTAACGCCTAAAGCATCAGAGAGCTTAAAATCGTAAGTAGTCACTTGCCAACATCCAGAAGGAAAGGAATAATTATACCTGAGTAAAAACTCAGAAACACAGATGGACCCATCCAATCTCATGGCAACTTGTAGGCAGGCACCACCCTAGACAGTGGGAATTATGGGAAGGAAATGTGTGTTATCTTAATGGGAACCATCTTACTAAGAGTGGTCTCTTAATCAGGTCCTTGACCTACCCAACTGAATTAACTCTTATGGGAGGAAGCAAAGGCATGTCTTCACCTAGAAGGAAATTCCATTCTTTACTATAATACAATGAAGCTTACTGGCATGGATCAGACTCAGGATGTGTCTGGCATTTTCTGTATTTAACTATTGTTCATATTCTCATTAGAATACCAATTATCTAATACTTATTCCTATAGCTGCTTGATTTTTAAGAACATCATACAACTTTGTTTATGTCTCCCAGGTCTCTTCAAACTACATTCATTGGCTAAACACCTTTTTCCCTAACTGACAACTCTTGCAAGATAGGATTGTTGATTCCTAAGTGTCCAGTAATTTCTGGTTGCTTTGACTGAGTGCAGAAACAAATACAGTAGTAAGAAAGTACAACCCTAGAGATCTAAATTATCAGAGTTTACCTAGTCAAACACATCAAGACAGCATGGCATTTCTCTATGATCTTAACTGGAACTTTGCCCCTACTAGAATGCAAGTCAATGCATTATCTTTGCAGGAACAAGAGGGGAACAATAAGTACATTTTCTTTCTTCTCTTGTTGGTTGCCTTCCTTTATATTATATAGGAATATATATTTATCCTTGGGTGGTACCCAGAAGATTGATGAAAGTGACTCATTTCTCTCTAGGGATGTGTATTGCAAAGGACTCCTTGCAGATGCCTCTGGTATACAGTTGTTTTTTCCTAGGGATAAATGAATAACTGTCCCAAGGGTCTATTCCTAAGTGTATATACTTCAAAATACTTTTCCATCTCAGTTCCTGGACATACTTAGAAATATTTTCTGCTGTTGTTTTAGTTGGGGTTTCTAGTTCTGTGATGAAATATTATGTCCTAAAACAACTTGTGGAGAAGGGTTTATTCCACTTAAACTTCCACACCAGAGTCCATCATCCTGGAAAGTCATGGCAGAAACTCATCATAAACTGATACAGAGGCCATTCTGACTGCCTTGTTCTCCATAGCTTAGTGAGTCTTCTTTCCTATAACATCCAGGACCACCAATCCAGGAGTAGTACCACCCACGGTGAACGTCTCATGTTAATTACCAATCAAGAAAATGCTTCACAGAACAATCTGCTGAGAGCGTTTTTCTCATTTGAGGTTACCTCTTTCCAAATGACTGTAGTTTGTGTCAAATTAATGTAGCACTACAGAGCAGCACTAGGTTTCCTGACAGTCCCCAGCTGGCCTTTCTGGACAGGACATAGATGTCCCCATGCTTACTCTTTCCCATGAGGGAAGGCTAACAAGTTCTGTAATCCCATTAATTTACCCCATTGGCTGAGGCTCTACTCCAATCTAGATACAACATTTAAGGTAAGCAGCCACCCTACTTTAACTCTGCTAATGTTTCTGGGCTGTATCTCAGTCCCAAGACAATTATGTGCATGGCTGCTCCTCCAGCTCACAGCTCCAGTCATTTCCTGCAGTCAGAGCTACCCAAAGCTACAATCCTTTTTTAGACTTCTTCCTGGCCCCAAACTTCTGTGTTTCCCAACCACATCTGTATGCTTCAAAGCTTAGGGTGTGTCTTCTCCAATATCCTCACTTGCCTTAAGAGTAGGAGTCTCTGCTGTTGTCACACAAGCAGAACATATCCAACATACCCCCAAAGAATAGCCAGCATGGATCAAAGAGCATCTTGATTTATAAGATTGCCCTGAGAGAAGCAATGATGGTTTAAAGTATCTTCCTATGATTGATACACACAGTTGGGTTGAGTTAAGTAGGAAGTTTTCATCTGATTTCTATCACATAGATTTGGTCTTTCACATTCTGGAAGCTACAAGTAGAGTATCTTTCTGTGCTTCACTTCTGATCTCTTTCTAAACAAGTCTCCTTGTACCTGACATTGTTCATGTTGCTTTCGAGTCGTCTATTCGTGGACGTGGATAAGATTTGAGACCTAACTGTGGATCACTAAATTCACTCCGCCCCATCTCTACGTACAGTACAGATCCCCATGGAGCCACTAAGAAGCCACACTAACTAGAATGGCAAAGCAGTGGCTGGGGTTGTTCCAGGAGAAGAAACCTGTCCCCGGAACATAATAGAGAGACAGAGGAGAGTTATATAAGACGAAATTCGGACCTCCGTGAACAATTTCTTCTCCCAAGACCAAGAATTCTCAGTCCTTCACATTTTTAATCAATATTTGTCTCCATAGAATCTTTGTAAAAACGCCTCTGCGAGCCATCATTTTTCTTATGCAGCTGGTAAAATTAAGCTCCATTATCACTGAAGTGACATGTGGATTTCTGGAACTAGCTTGCAAGTTACTTTAAATTTCTATCCTCATCAAAGGCATCATTTCTTGGATCCACTTTCTTTCCAGAGACATGATGCCTTTAGTCATCCAGGCCCAGATTCACACTTGCCTCAATTTGAGACTTTCACTATAGCAACTCAAATCCCCAAGCTGCAGCTTTCCAGACAGCCCTATGAAATTCTTCAACTTCTATTCTGGGCTCATGGCCAAATCCCCATATTTCGTGACCTTGCCCCTTCAACCTTGAACATCTGCTCCTGCTTGAGGATTGTTTCTAATGGGCAGATTGCTCAAATCCTGCCAATCAGGAACAACTCTTCCTTTGTCTTCCCAAGCTGCCTCTTTCTGCAAAAGAAAGGCTCCACACCACTCTGGAACTTTCTACCTTGGCATCATTATCCAGGGCTTCATTTGGCCACTCGGAGGCTGTCACAGTTGCCCTCTCAAATCCACTCAGATATCTTATTTGGGCATGCAGATTTTCCAAGGAAGCACTAACAGAACAAAAGAATTAGATGAAACTGAAACATACTACAATTCTTCAGGTCACAAGCCAGTGAAAATGACCTCAGTTTCATATGTGAGGTCGAAAAGAGAATAACATACAAAAGAGTTGGAGTCATTTCCTATGTCCTGAATGCAGCTTGATGCGTGTTCCTCCAACTAGCATGAAGAGTGCATGCTGCGGTGATCCCACCATCCTCTGTGCATGGCAGGGCAGAGAGCAAGGGTCTCAGAGGTCCTCCTGTTACGATCCACACACTCGATATATACAGAAAAGGAAAATATCCCCTGGGAAAGGGCTTTGTAAAATCTGTAAGCAAACTTACAGTTAAAGAACACATGGATACAAAGATTTGATTTTTAAGTGGCACTGTCCATTGGAAAGCTATAAATAAAAATACATCCCAAAATAAAGGCAGTTAAGTGTGGATCACATTCCATGATGCTTGCTTTTGGATTTAATCCAGACTTTGTTTACTTTCCCAGAGAGAGGTTCCTTGACTATTACTCATGCCCAGACTCTTCCTTATTTTTTCTGATGTTCTCACTACATGTAATTATCACAGTTCTACTTGATATATCAAAGGTCCTGTTATTCTTGGCTATAATTATTCATTCAATACAGTCAACTTGACTTCATAATAGCCATTGGCTCCGGAACGTTGTTTGCACTGGCTGCTGCTGTGTTCCCTGTACTCAGCATACTTCCAGATAAATGCCACAAGTACAACATTACTTGATGACAGAGCAAGAAAATAAACTGACTAAACCAAATGAGCTGGTCACTGTCACAGACACGCAAGGTGATTGAAACAAATACTAAATACAATCATTTGGGTTTGGTCTTGCATAAGCAAATAATTTGCCATTTAATTGATATCATCATATTCAACAGTTGGATCTTTAAATTTACACATGCCACCAGATAACATAAACAAATAAAATGAAAAGCTCATGTGACTAGTGTAGTAAATGTGCCTACATCCAATTTACAAATATTCAACTTGCTCTACAGCAGGGCTTCTTAGATGTTCTCTACACCCAATATCTTTCTGTCCAAACCTTACTATGCAAATCCAGGAACATAAACATAGACACACAAATCAAGCATCTACTGACAGTAAATCACAAGTCGATTTACTTTAAAGCGATTTTCAGTAGACATAACTTTCCCAAATGTTTAAGATAATGATGTGAGTGTGATTGTTTATCTTTACAGAAGAGTGAGATCTTGGTTGAATATTTAATGCTGTAAGATACAAAGCTTCTTCAACACTTTGTAGAGTTGATTGATATTTAATGTTATTATTACAAATGCTGGGGGGGAAAAACAAATATTTGGTATAAATATCTTACAAAATGTTTGAGGTCATTTCAGGAACTGTTAAGCCATCTGGCCTAATCTTAGCCCAAAATTCATTACGTGATTATTTTAGGAAACTCAAGTCAATAACTCAAATAGAAAGTTTTTAAATCATTCAAACAAAATCCAATCCAAAATATCTAATTACTTTGATATGTAAACATTGAGAAAAAATTAAAAGCGTTTGGTTCCAGCATTAAGCTTGTATAGCAAGCTATAATGCTGCTATACAAGCCAAAACTTTGAGTGTTCAACATATCACTGCTATGTTGTAACATATAGTGCATCTGAGCTGAAGTGTTCAGGCAGTGTGGCAGCACCTTCCCCTAATGAATAAAGATTTCAAAAGACCAATCACTGGGCAAGTAGGCAGGACTTCTGGGTCAGAGAGAGGAAGAGGGGAGGCAGGAGAAAGATACCTATTTTTTGGACCGGAGAGATAATGGAGGACACAATGTAAGTAGCGAGAGGTCCCCGGGTTAGGTGGCAGATCCGCCAGGATGCTCCTCTGGAGGATTTATAACTTAAATAGCTTACAAAATTAGGATGCTAGTTTCTGCGCCCGGCAATTGTGTTACCTGTAGATTCTAAACTAAGATTGTGTGGTGTTTTCCTTCTGTCGGCGACTCAACTGAGGTCCAGAGAAAGGTCCTGAGGCAGGGCACACGTGGCAACAGCCTGCCAAGGGAACGTATAGATTGAGAGATTTTGGAGCTGAGTCAGAGAGTCCTCCGGTGCCTGGCCAGCATTAGTGTGAATTGCTTTTTATGTATTTCACGCAACAAGGCAGTATTCATTAGTGTGAGGTTGTGAACAGTACAAAGTGTGTTCAGAACCAAGACTGGAGTAAAAATTACATGACTCACATGGGCAAGCACTGTCAAAAACAATAGATTTTTTTCATCATTCTAAACGCCCAACATCTTAAGCACTGTCAAGGTTTTTATTGTTTGGGCCCCAATATCTGGAGTCATAACCCACATCTAACTCTATAGCAACCAGAACCTCTAGTCATTTGATACCACTTAAGGTTTTTTTCTGACAAAAATTTCAACCTACTTGATGTTTAAAATAGATTCCAGCAAGACCTGAGCATAAGGACCAAGTTCAGAACCCTTGGCGTTTTCCTAATGAGAGTTTTCTCCTGAATATTTCATTACACCTCTAGAAAAGTTGGTCTCATGATATTTTACACATTCAAAAAGGCAAAAATTAACATTGGCAGCCTCATGCAGTGGAAAAAGGGGGGGGACTTATACCAAAGCAAAGAACAGTTTTTGGGTCTGAAAGTCTTGCCATATCACAAAAATGGAAATTTAATACGTGACCATTGCCACAATCACTTCACTTATAGACAGAGCGAAAGTGAAACATAAAAGAAAGCAAAACAAACTTTCAAAACCCACCTGAACAAAATAGAGAAATGGATGTCTCTGCCCCAGTGTCTTTCCCAATTCCGTGCCTCCCAGTCTTCATTCAGGGGAGGTGGAGACAGTTTATGTCTGGGGCATCTGCATGCTGCTCTAATTTGAAATCCTATCAGACTGAAAAGTGACAGGCATCACCACTGTTAATTAGAATTAATCTTATGAAAACATATTTTCCCTCTTTGAGGCCTCAGAGAGGAGTTACGTTCCTCGGGTGGATTAACTGCCAAACGATCGAAGCAGGTGTCTCTCCAACATCAGTGTCACCTGATGAATCCAGCCCTGTTGTAAAGGGCATGCCACAAAGGTATGATTCAGTCTCCCGCTTCTAGCCATCAGTTGACCATTTCTTCAGTCCTCAAAGCCTGTGGCTACTAACATTCTTCAGCAAATCAAAACATCAACCTTGGTTAAAGTTAAGAGTTTAAAGAGAAAACATGATAACCCTTCTCTCTAAAGAAAAGGTTTCATTTACATTGTTTCTGCATTAGACTGTTCTCAGAGTCTAAGACCATCTTAAAAGGTCCCATTTCTCACTCTTCAACCTCCCTGTAAAAGTTGTCAGTGGGTATGAGTCATTTGTGTGAGGGAAAAACTGAATGAACCCACCGACCATCTCCATACATTGAGAGTTCCAAACATTCCTCTTCCTTGCATGCAAGAACCTTCTCTCATTTCTAGTTCCTGCATAAACAGATCATGCTGTTACACAGACAAATAGGTCAGTGGGCTATCACTGAAAGCCTAGCAACAACTGTGCTCCTTCCCAGTCATTTTAATGAAATATACAGCAAAGATCTGTGGGGCTTATTCACCAGCCTACATGTTGGCAGACATGCTTCCTACTGCCATATGGGGTAGTCTTCAAAAAGGCAACCTTAATTTATTTGAACAGATTTGTGCCATTGTCCCTCTTAGGAAAAGGAGCCAGAAAAAAGATAAAATACTATTTTTGTTCAAATATATTCTCCCTAAGCCAGGCTTCTCATTGACTAAAACGTTGAGCATTGCTCTTTAAGGATTAAAACATGGCTCTCCAAGAAAGTAATCAGTAATGCAGCCAACACAGTGACAGAGATTACTTAAGGTAATTAATAAGTCTTTGTCGCCAATTAGTGCATTATTTGAGAGAAGGATCCAAAGGAAGGAACATTAGTCTAGGGGATGGAAAGAAAAGAGGTGAAGGCTACAGGGTGGGAATGGACTAGCGATTTGGTAGGAACAGCACCTAGCAGCACCATGAAGGAACTCGAAGAAGAAATGCCAAAGACCATGATAGATGAGGACCCACGCCCCATAAGATGTTTTACTTTTAAAATACTGT
Source organism: Grammomys surdaster (assembly GCF_004785775.1). NCBI lineage: Eukaryota > Metazoa > Chordata > Mammalia > Rodentia > Muridae > Grammomys > Grammomys surdaster. Next base: position 358,665 of record NW_021604567.1, read on the forward strand.
GTCTTCTCTGTGCACATGGGCGCGCGCGCACACACACACACACACATAGAGATAGCGAGCAAGAGAGAGAGAGAGAGAGAGAGAGAGAGAGAGAGAGAGAGAGAGAGAGAGATAACGCATTGCTATAGAAAAACTCACAAAACATCCTTAAGAAATATGTCACAGTGTCTCATGCTACAAGGAAAGAGTTCTGAAGACTTGGTGAATAACAGATGCCTCTGCCATGTTTATGCACATCACTGGTAACTTTGTTGCTGACATCACAAGTGTTTCTGCCATGTTTATGTACATCCACTGGTAACTTTGTTGCTAACATCACAAGTATCCTATATTCATGAAGCTGGGTACTAGCTGTGGAATCTGTGATCCAGGGATGGCCAATATCCATGTGTCTATCAGCTCCTCTATTGAACGTGGTCAGCCTCCATCTTCCATTCAAAGTTCATGCATACATAGTCAACTGATCCAAACCAATTCACATTCACAGTCTAGAGGAAATACTAATCTTCTGGCCACTATAAACAGAATATTAAAATCCAGATGGAATGAACTTTCTCAATAATATGCCATATGCCCGCTAGGCATCAGATACTAAAGAAAATATGAATTTTATATTTTTATGGAACAAAACATTCAAGTTTACCTCTTATTAAAGAAACCAGAAGAAATTTTTAAATTGAAACCAGAAGAAATATACTATTTTAATATTTTAATGATGCATTTTTAAAAGAGAGCAAATAATATAGAACTAGGCAGATAAAAAAAGCATTTGCCACTGAAATCTAGTAACTTGAGTTCAATTCCCAGATCCTACAGTAGAAGGAAAGCAGAGATTACCAAGCAGTGTCCTCTAATCTCCACACACATGCGGTGGTATACACATGCCTATGGTAGTTTGGATGAAAACGGCCCCTATAGGCTCACAGACTTGAATGCTTGGTCCCTAGATGGTGGAACTGTCTTGGAAAAGGTTATGAAGTGTGGTTTTGTTGGAAGAGGTGTATCACTGAGTTTTCAAAAGTCCAGCCAGGCCAGGCCCCGTTTCTCTTGGTCTTTCTGCCCATTGGTTTTGGGTCATGTGTAAGCTCTCTGCCACTGACTTCTCCAATGCCATGCCTGCCTTCCTGCTGCCATCCTCTGCTCAAGGATAATCAAGAACTTACACTATGAAACTGTCAGCAATTCTCCAGTAAACTGCTTCTTCTATAAGTTGCCTTGGCCGTAGCATCTCTTCACAGGAATAGAAAAGCAACTAATATACACGTGCCAGAACTCACACACCACATCATATGCAAACACATTTACAATAAGAATAAATAAAATAATCTACTCCTTTCCTTGGCAGCACATATTATAAGACTGAAATGATAGAGACATTTCTAACTAGCATAATATGGAAGTTTGTAAGGCATTCTATATTCTTCAAAATAAAATGTATTTGCATATAAAAATAATCAATTATTAAATTCTGAAAAATGTACAATGAGATATAAATGTTTGTGCACTGTAAAGGGGTAATTAGATTAATGCAATCTGAAAAACTGTTTGTCAACTGCTAACACTTTAAATGTATTCCTTCCTTTCATTCAACAATCCTGTCCTAGGAACCCATCCCAAGGGAAGAAACATGACCTACAATTTAAGAACAGGAATATTGGCAATGGGAGAAAGTGGCTGTAATTGTTAAGTATGAAAAGACAGAGAATAAGTAGTATCTAACCAAAGGGAATGGTCAAACCCGTGGCATTTATCTAAGCCATAGGCTACTCCCCACCTTTGCACTGAATACTAGAGAACATTCATGAAGGGTAGAAATTCATATAAACCTTGAAGATAATTTTTAATTTATAAACTTCATGTAACAAAGAAAATGTACCAGAAGAAAGCATTAAAAGTTTGTATCTTTGGTAGAGAGAGCCCAAGGTAATTAAATTAAATCTCCATCATTTTTTAATCTTTCCTATATTTCCACATAGGCCACAGAAAGACGTATTTCATTCAGAACCATTAAAAAGTAAACCAAAACTTGTCACTTAAATAAATGAAGGTCATCTTTTAAGAAAATAAATGTTTTCTCTCTTTCTTTATTGCTGAAAACTTAACTATTTCTTCCTGAATGAAGACTTTAATTTCAGTTTGCATTTGGAACTTGATAGGCTTTTGCTTTCTAGAAACATGATTTTAAGGTGGGACAGAATGAGCAGAGTCATGGCGGAAACACTAGGTCACAGTCATACCTGTGAGGCTTCTGTCCTCGGCACACTGAGCCCTGTTCCTGTTCCCTTGGGATGGGGCTCTCCTCGTGGCAGAGTTCAATCAGTTATGCATTTTTCAGCACTATGCATTCTGAAAAGAATTGAGAATCTTTGAAGAAAAGGGAAAAACACAAATTCTTCATTTATAGAGAAAGTATTTTCCCCTTACAACAAAACTACTATGAAAATCTGAATCCATAGAATGTCACATTTCTTTAAAGACTATCTTCATGGTTGTCAACTTGACCACATCTATAGTCAACTAAAACCAAAGTATTTGGGCATGCATATAGGTGGCTTTCTTCATTCAATCATTATAGGTGGGAAATACGACCTAAATATGGGCCATACTTTCTGTTGTCAACCCACATAAAAGATCATGGTAAAAAGGAACTTATACTTTCTGTCTGTCTGCCTTCACTTTCTTTGACAAGTTCATTTATCCTATGGCTGTGGCCCTCTTTCCCTGGTGTTAGAACCTGCATCTTCAGGATTCCAACATAGACTCAAGACTAGCAACTCTCTAGGAATTCCTTGGGATTCCAGCTCCGATTGGGACTGCTGAGACAGCCAGCCTTTTGGACTGAACAACTGCCAGACTCTTTGTCTTTATACAGAGAGACAGCTGTTGTTGGATTACCCAAATCACAACCTGTAACCTTCTCTAATAAATTAATATATAATAATTATATATAAAATCCAAACATATATATATTTATGTATGAATATGTGTGTGTGTGTGTATATATGTGTATATATTTTCATTGTATCAATTCTGTTCTTGTAGAGAACCCCTACTAACATGCTCCTTAAAGAAAAGCTTTTCAAGTGTTATATTGTGTTCCTATCTTCAGAGACAAAGCCGTAGAGAAACCAGAGTTGTCATATGTGGTCCAAGATCCAAAATGAACAAAGAGTATCTTTTTGTACAAGACACATGTGAGCACCAGAAGTGCTTTCCTCTTTGACAACTTTCTACTCTGTTCCTCTTGTGATCATAGGACCCTGTGCCCTTGTTCCTATGTCCTCTGCAACAACCCAGTAGGTCAACACACGCACCTGCTTCTCATGGGTTATCTCCCCACAATTGCTCAGATAAACTCCACTTCCCCCCTCTCCGAATCCAAGTCCCTGCTGCAGTCTGCACTGCCCCCTACTCCAAACAATTATAAGAAAACCTTTGTGTTCCACCACAGTTTTATTTATACTCAAAGTCACCGTGAGCCCTCTCTAGACCCTGTCTAGGTTTTGCTCCCACTATTTTGGTGTCAACTAGTTCACATGTCTAAAAGTGACATTAGAACAACAAATTAAATGGCATCCAGTTAGCTTCATTTCATCTTGTCAAACTCCTTTTAAGACCCTCTCATTACATATTTCAGAAATGCCCAGCACTGGCTGAGGCCCAGATCCAACAGAGCAAGGCTCTGCTGCAGCCTCAGGAGAAGCTGGACAAGCTTCCTCTCCACTTTAAGCTCTGCATCAGTTCTGCCCGAAATTCTCTTCATACTCAGTCTGAGAAACTTGTGAACTTGAATCTGACAATTTTCCTTTCATAAAAAGCTGAGATTCTGTTTTTCACGATTAGTGTTACACATGTAAGGCAGAAACAAAGCTTTCAAATTTTTGGGTTTTTTTTTCTCATTTTCTTTTGCTCTTGAATTAAACCATCCCAGCTTATTGATCAGCATCGCTCTAGCCACCTATGAACAATCGTAACTAGAGATTGGTCCGCTAATGGAACATAAACCATGGGGTAGGTACATTGGAACAAAGGCAGCTTCCCCCCTCGTGTGGATTTTACCTCAATAATAAGCCTCTGTGCATCAAATTGATTAGATTTCTTGTAAAAGAATAGCTGCCGTTGCAAATCCAAAATAATAGATGGTTGACATGTGACACTAATAGTAGCCAATAAAACAGCTAGGGGAAAATTTTCCCAAATGCTTTGTAAATTGATTATCTATAATACCATATGATAAATTGACCCATAATGTCATCTGATGGCTATTTATTTAGGCACAGATTCAGCCTGGGAATTTGAGAAACACAATCCCAGCACTCTAAAGATGATGGGAATATATTTCCGAGTCTTCCAGAATGGAAGGCATTAGCAGGGTTTAAATAAGCTTTGGTTTTGCCCACGTGCCTTAAAATATGAGTTGTTAGTGACATTAATTTCAACAAATGGTAAAACTATTGTGTGTAGGTGGTTTGGGGAACTTTTAGTTGTTTCTCAAGCTGCAATTATCTGATTCTATAGAGGGGGCAGAAGATAAGGAAAGAAGGAGAAAGAAAAGGAGGGGAAAAGGGAGGAAGAAATGGGGGAAGCAGGGAAAGGGAAGGGAGAATGGAAGAGAGAGAGGGGCAGACGGACAGACAGATGTAGAGAAAAAGTCAGCCTCCTAATTTCTTTATTTCTTTAATTAATATGATTATCATTAGCCCAGACAGTCAGGGACAGCATGAGTTATCCACAAGCCCTTCTTTGTGGTTAACATGCAATTCAGTCATCACTACACGTTCTCATTCTATACTGATAATGCATGGGTCTCTGTCAAAGCTGTGTCTCCCTCATCACTGGAGTGCCTAGAGAACCAGCACAAGGCTCAAGAAAGACAGAACACAGACAGTAATGAAGGTCCTTATTCTGTGTTTCCCCAACGGAAAACAGCGTGAGTCTAGGACAATTGCTGTGGTTCCCAGTTTCCTGTGTACCCAGGTGCCACTTGTGTACCTCTGGGAGTTGGGAACGGAGCCCAGGTCCACACTTCCCCTCAGGGACTGGGGCGGGACCTGGGTTAGTTCACAGTGAGTGCCAGAGACTAAAGAGGAGCTGGAAGAAAAAGCCAGAGATTTAGGCAAGACTCTTCACAACAAGCCCCTTCCTCTAAATTGGTTGCCCTTGCTTGTCCAAATTGCTTTATTTCATGACGAAGGTACATGCATACACCTTACTCAGGGTGAACCAGAGATTAAATACCTTTGGCTGGACAGAATGAAGACTTGTGACCTATCTAGATACCTCATTAGCATAGACAGTTGGGGAGTGGAGTGGGTATCTACTTGAGTGATTGCCATGGTCCTCTCAGTGGGGTGTCCTGGTTAAGTGTTACAGAGGAGGTAGTTTGGCAGAAAGCTGGCCTTACTCCCACTGTATTGAGTTTCATTGGGTTTGGGCTTGCTCACCCTCACCAGTTCTTCTGATGATGACATGGTCCATTTGCCCGACAAGTCTCTATTGCTAAGAACAGTTTTGTAGTTGCTTCTCTGCTGTTATAGGTGTATACCATACTCACAAGAGCGTGAGTCTTGGAACTCAACTATAGCATTCTGCTTTTTACATAGAACCTTGTCCCATAACTCCTGAAAATGCTGTTTTGTCTCTTCTATTCAGACCTACTTTACATTAGTCAGGTCAAATCCATCACCTGTTTTTGTATATCGACTGTTTCACTGCCAGGTAGCAATCTCCCTCCTCCACACAAGGCGATCACTGATCAACGGAGGAGAGAAGAGATGCAGAGGCAGGACCAAGGTCTGGATGTACTTGGGCATAGAAGTCAGGGGTAGGTTGAGGCTGTACAGCCAGGAATAATGGTTAGGTTGTTATTTGTTCTTTTGTTTGTTTTCTTTATTGTTCTGTGACAGTGTGTCACGGTGTGGCTGAGGTTAGTCTTGTACCCACTGGGCAGAACTGAATGCCTTGAAGTTGTAACAGTTCTGCTTGAGCCTCCCAGATGCTGGGATTGAAGTGATGCGACATTAACCCTGGCTGATATAGATGTTTGAAGAAATCCAAAACTCATTTCACCAGTTAAAAGAGATAGATGAGATGCATGCAAACCTACTGTACATTCATTTCCCTTCGACTTGTCCCGTGCAGTGTCTTTAGTTTTAACTTCATTTTTACATAAATATTCTCTCATGCTGTTGCTCTCACTTTTATATGACTTAAACAGGTAGATTATCCCCTTGCATGCTTCTGTAACAAACTAAACTTCATTTTCTACAGATACCTCTTACACACTGGTGGGATGTAAACCAGTCCAACCACTAAGAATATCAGTTGGTAAGGTCCTCAGAAACTTAAAACTAGATATACCATATGATCAGCTTTATCACTTCTATAACTACCGGGTAGATTCTAAGTCAGTGTGGCACACAGTACTTAAATATCAGTGTTTACTGCTACACTATACACATTAGCTAAACTATGGACCCAATCTAGGTCAAGAAACAAATATTACAAATGCAGATATAGATATAGAGGTAGAGATAGAGATAGAGATAGAGACAGAGATAGATAGATAGAGATATCACATGTATTAATATATAGTAAATATATATGACTATATGTAACCACATATATATATATATATATATATATATATGGAAATAGAGCAAGAAAGTGGAAGGGAGAATATACACAAAGAATATCATATACCTTAAAGAAGTTGGTATGAAACTCAGTGCCATGAATTTACAGCAATTCAAGCATTATTAATCGTAATTAAGAAGATGGCCAGTCTTCAATGGTTCCCATTTTCTGATACTCTTCAGGATCCTTTCCTATTCCATACCCACTAAACCCACTGAGTGGCCCCAAATACAGTACTGTGAAAGCACAATGAGATGCCATTCCATGAGTCTAATCCCTAGACTATGACTTCCACCTTCTAGTAACTTCTCTCTACTGCCTTCTCCTTTTGGATATTTTGAGGAAGTAAGACTTGTGCTGTGACAAATAAGATTTTTGAATAAATGGCAAGAACTGGGGGTGGCCTCAGGCTAAACACCAGTGAGGTACTGAAGCCCTAACATAAACAGCCCAGGGATAGTCTGAATGCTGCCAGTATCTAAGGATAAACATAGAAATGGATCCTTTAGAAAACAAGCCTTCGGGTAAGACCACAGCTTGGCCCTACATCTTGACTTTTAGCCTTGTGAGAAACCCTGAAGCACAGGACCCTGTAAAACTATGCCCAGAGTCCCAGCCCACAGAAGCTATGAGATAAAAATTTTAAACTGTTAAAGTTATGGGGTACGTTATTGCACATAAATATATAACCACATCTTACCCAAGCTGGGTGTCTATGTAGCCTTCCTAAAGCAGAGGCTCTGGAAGTAAAACTAGGGCAAAATAAAAGTCTACACCTAGTATGCTGATTGGTAGATTGATTAAATAAATGACTATCTTGACTGGGCTAATTTTTCGGTTAATGAAGAATGTAAATATCATTTACCCTTCTCCATGTAGCTGAATTATACATATACTTTATATTAACCTTTCATACCAGAGGCAATGTTTGAATCTTTGTCTGTGCCTTGTCACTTGCATTCCCCTTATTGTTCTTAAATAAAACACTTTCCCGCTATCTTCATTTCTTTGTTCCTAAACAAAGGGGCACATGACTCATGGAGAAAAGAAAGAAATATATACTTTCAAAAGAAAGTATATATTTGCTTTTGAATAATGATGCCAAATAAATAAATGTTTCCTCTACAATTAAAAAGTGCCTTATGATAAGATAGAGATGCTACCCGTGTAATTTAAAATACTTTTGGCAGGAAATAACATAAAGATGAAACTCACTTGATTCATACCAAGAATGTATTATATATTAATAGATCAACTTTCAATCTAGAGTTTTAAGTAGACAACCAAGCATCAGTTCTTTTCCCATCTTATAGTCTCAGCTTTTCAAAAGAGTTACACCATGCAATAAGATAGTGGCTGGTATACCAGATATTACATCTGAACACAGGAATATCCAATGGGAAAATATATATAGTCTAGGGTATCTGGATATCTCTTTTATTAGTAGAAAAGGTCTAAGAAATACATAAGAGACTTCCATCTGTCTCTTAAAGTCCAAAACTAGGTGTTCCAGTATGTAAGCAAGTGAACTGTGGCAGGCAGAAGAGAACAGCAGGATTACTAGGAGAAGGGCTGAACACCTGAACAAAATAGAAGCAGCAAAATGTCCACTTACATCCACAAAAGCTGACGTACAACAGCATGTGAATAATTGACTACAGACATGTGGCTAAGCGGCTTCAATGGAAGGGGTAACTCTTGTCATATGAATGATTTGAGATTGCAATTAAAGGCTAACAAAAGAGAATAGAAACCATCACCAACACAAGTCATCTATCTGCTTTCCAAGAATCCTCTGAAGCTTGCAACTGTACCAACCTAGCCCTAAGCATGGAATCTTGATTTTCAGTTGCTCCATTCTGAGCCAGGGGGAAATACTGTGGCCTTAAAATCAATTCTTGAAACATGACATGAATAGATCCATGAGAATTCATAAAGTAGTAATCAGCTGACAAACATACATGTTGTATTGAAAATCCTGAATTACAGGAGAATGACTTCTCTTTGATCCTATGTATCAGCCATTGATTGGGCTGGTACAAGTTAAAATAAAACAACAGGGCAGCCCCTGGAAACCGATATTACGGCTGAAAGGCTCCGGAAGAGGCAACCTGGGATCAGATAAGCAGCCAAGTTCATTAACTTGTCTCATTGCCAGAGTTAAAAGAAATAGATCATGGTCGTTAAGAACATGAGATCTAGGGGTCAGAACTAGCTTGAATCTTGGTTCATGCCTTATTTGGATGTCTGGTTTAACCTCTATAAATCAAAATGTCTCTGTCTTTAAAATGGGGATCATCGAGCTGACCACACAGGGTTGTAGCAAAAGTTAAAAGAAAGAATGTTTATGCATTACTTGATCAATATATCTCTTTTTTGGATATTTTATTTACATTTCAGATGTTATCCCCTTACCCCATTTCTCCCCCCTGCCCAGGAACTCCCTATCCTATCCCTCTCCTCTTGCTTCTATGAGGATGTATCCCCACCCACCCATACATTCCCACCTTCCCACCCTCGAATACTGCCACACTAGGAGTCCAGCCTTCATGGGACCAAGGATCTCCTCTCCCACCTATGCCCGACAAGGCCATCCTCCACTACATATACAGCTGGAACCATAGGTCCCTCCCTATGCGCTCCCAGGCTGGTGGTTTAGACCCTGGGAGCTCTCCTTGGTTGGTATTGTTTCTCTCCCCATAGGGCTACAAACTCTTTCAGTTTCTTCAGTCTTCTATCTAATTCCTCCACTGGGAACACCATAATCACTTCAATGGTTAGTTGTGAGCATCCACCTCAGAATATGTCATGGTCTGCAGACCTCTAAGCAGACAGCTATATCAGGCTCCTGTCAGCATGCACTTCCTGACATCCACATCAGTATCTACTTTTGGTGACTGCACATGAGATGGATACCCAGGTGGAACAGTCTCCAGACAACCCCTGCTTCAGTTTCTGTCCAACACTTTGTCCCCATATTTGCTCCTTGAGTATTTTGTTACTCCTTCTAAGAAGGACTGAAGCACTCATATTTTGGTATTCCTTCTTTATGAGCTTCATGTGGTCTGTGAGTTGCATCTTGGGTATTGTGAGATTCTGGGCTAATATCCAATTAACAGTGAGTGAATACCACTTGTGTTCTTTTGTGATTGGGATACATCACTCAGGATGATATTTTCTAGTTCCATACATTTACCTAAGAACTACTTGAATTCATTATTTTTAATAACTGAGTAATACTCCATTATGTAAATGTACCACATTTTCTGTATCCATTCCTCTGTTGAAGGACATCTAGGTTCATTCCAGCTTCTGGCTATTATAAATAAGGCTGCTATGAACATAGTGGAGCATATGTTCTTGTTATATGTTGGAGCATCTTCTGGGTATATGCCCAGGGGTGGTATAGCTGGGTTCTCAGGTAATGCTATGTCCAATGTTCTGAGGATCTCCCAGACTGTTATCCACGGTGGTTGTACCACCTTGCAGTCCCACCAACAATGGAGGAGTGTTCCTCTTTCTCCACATCCTCATCAGGATCTGCTATCACCTGAGTTTTTGATCTTAGCCATTCTGACTGGTGTGAGGTGGAATCTCAGGGTTGTTTTGATTTGCATTTCCTTCATGACTAAGGATGTTGAATATTTCTTTAGGTGCTTGCTTTTCAGCCATTCAGTGCTCCTCAGTTGAGAATTCTTTGTTTAGCTCTGAACCCCATTTTTAGTAGGGTAATTTGGTTCTCTGGAGTCTAACTTCTTGAGTTCTTTGTACATATTGGATATTAGCCCTCTATAGGATATAGGATTGGTAAAGATCTTTTCCCAATTTGGTGGCTGCCATTTTGTTCTATTGATAGTGTCCTTTGCCTTACAGAAACTTTGCAATTTTGTGAGGTCCCATTTATTGATTGTTGATCTTAGAGCATAAGCCATTGGTGTTCTGTTCAGGAAAATTTCCCCAGTGCCCATGTGTTCCAGGTTCTCCTCCACTTTCTCTTCTATTAGTTTCAGTGTATCAGGTTTTATGTGAAGATCTTTTATCCACTTGGACTTGAGCTTTATACAAAGAGATAAGAATGGATTGATTTGCATTCTTCTACATGTTGTTCTCCTAACTACCATTACTATTTAAAATGTTCCAAGAATCATGTCTTGGCCACATTTAATCAGTTGATTGCCTCTATCTCCTGAGCCATGCTGTGAGATAAGGTAGACTTTTTGTGTGTGGGGTGTGAGGGGTAGGATGAAGGAAAAAGACCCCCGAAGCATTGCTCCATTTCATACTGGTACCAATGGACTGCTTCCTTTCCTTCAGGTCAGGAGGCACAGGCTGTTCAACACAGCCCTTACGAAACACACAATGCCTATCTCTTATCCCGTCTCTTCAGTCTTCTCCAGGAGCTCAGATATCTTGCAACTTTACCAACTGGTATAGTACTCTGCCCTTCCTACTGAGTCTCTCTGTATTTGCCCAACCTTGTTCTCCTGGCTCTCGCAGAGCTGAAAATATCTTTAAAATTCAGAATGTATTTCATCCCATGACTCCTTGAGCAAATGTGAATAACCTCATAGAAAACTGAATACGGCACAGAGACAAAGATTTAAAGAGGCATTTATTTCTTTAGTTTTTTATTCCGATTTACAACTGGCTTTTTATATTTGATGGATGTGCCCTGGTGAATCACCTTTACTCTACTTTAAAGGAATCTAAATTCATTCTCAGCCCCCTCATGATTACAAACTCAACCTGTTAAATTGTTTTTCCCCATCACAATCACAGGGTTCTGATCTTAGAAACCTACTTAGTAAGCTGTGACGAGCACACAACCAAGCTCAGGTTATTTGGGGAACATAATCTCCAGACTAGATACAAGGTGACATTTTCTGGTATATCTTTCCTATTTTCATTCTATTGTTCTGTTCTCATTGCTGTTCCAATACAACCTCCCAATTATCTTTAATAAAATTATGTTCAAATATATGAGTATGAGAGATTCATTACCACCTAGTTTCTGAAGTGGAGTGTAATATTGCTTGTAAATGCAAAGAGCAAAGCAGAAGCTTGGCATTCTATTAAAAAATTAACCTCCTTGTTATCATATTCGATCAAAAGACTTCAATGTTCTCAGACATCACATACTAAACTAGCAAGAGAATTATAATATAAATATTAATTAACATGAAAATTCTTAGAGAGTCTTTTGATGGAAAACATGGTGGTAGTTTCAATAAAAATGACCTCCAGTGGCTTAAAGGATTTGAAAAGAATAGGATATGTGGCATTGTTGGAGTAGGTGTGGACTTACTGAAGAAAATAAGAGTCGTTGAGAGTAGGCTTTGAGGTTTCAGAAGCTCAAGCTAGGCTCATTTTTTTTTTCTCTTTCTCTTTGTGCTGCCTGCCAATTCAGACGTAGAACTTTCAACTAGCTCTCCAAAACCATGTGTACCTACTTGCCATTATGATTCCCACCATGATGAAAATGGGCTAAGCCTCTGAACTGTAAGCTAGCTCCAATTCCATGTTTTCCTTTATAACGCCTAGAACCCATGCCAATGATCCACTGCAATCGACAGTTGCAAATAAAGCTGTTTAACAAAAGTGTATACTGTGTGACACACTGTGTGTATACTGTGTGACACACTGTGACACACCATAGCTTCCACCTTGGGATTTTTTTTATATTATTTTGGTTATTGTTGTATTCATTTTCTTTTTTATTTCTGTTTTTTTCTGGGGGGAGGGTTGTTTGTTTGTTTGTCTTTGGTGGGGAAAGTACAAGGACAAAGGGAGGATATGGAGGGACTGGAAGATAAGTGAAATTAGGGTACATGATGTGAAATTCACAAAGAATCAATAAAAAGTTTCTGGAAAAAAAGGAAGAACTTCTGGGGAAATCACCATCCCTGACCTCAAGATATATTACCGCGCAATAGTGATTAAAAAAAAAAAAACCCAACTGTATGGTATTGGTACAGTGACAGCAGGTTGATTAATAGAATAGAATTGAAGACCCAGAAATGAACCCACACACCTATGGTCACTTGATCTTTGACAAAGGAGCTAAAACCATCCAGTGAAAAAAAGACAGCATTTTCAACAAATGATGCTGGTTCAACTGGAGGTCCACAAGTAGAAGAGTGAAAATTGATCCATTCTTATCTCCTTGTACAAAGCTCAAGTCCAAGTGGATAAAGGACCTTCACATAAAACCAGATACACTGAAGCTAATAGAAGAGAAAGTGGAGGAGAACCTGGAACACATGGGCACTGGGGAAATTTTCCTGAACAGAACACCAATGGCTTATGCTCTAAGATCAACAATCAATAAATGGGACCTCACAAAATTGCAAAGTTTCTGTTAGGCAAAGGACACTATCAATAGAACAAAATGGCAGCCACCAAATTGGGAAAAGATCTTTACCAATCCTATATCCTATAGAGGGCTAATATCCAATATGTACAAAGAACTCAAGAAGTTAGACTCCAGAGAACCAAATTACCCTACTAAAAATGGGGTTCAGAGCTAAACAAAGAATTCTCAACTGAGGAGCACTGAATGGCTGAAAAGCAAGCACCTAAAGAAATATTCAACATCCTTAGTCATGAAGGAAATGCAAATCAAAACAACCCTGAGATTCCACCTCACACCAGTCAGAATGGCTAAGATCAAAAACTCAGGTGATAGCAGATGCTGGTGAGGATGTGGAGAAAGAGGAACACTGTCGCTTCCTGATCTGACCAGCAGACAGAAGACAATGAACACGGAGTTCTTCTTCTCAATGCAGTTTATTCAGGAACCTTAATATTTCACAAAAAGCCCTCAAGCCTCTCCTCCACCGCCCTTAAATCCCTCTGCCTTCTCCAATCAGAGCCTGGTGCATGCGATAGGATAGCCGGTATCTCGAGATCCGACGCCCTACGTCGAAGATGGCCTGATTATGCATAGCAGTGAGCCTGCACAATATTGCCTGTGGGCGTGGCTTCTTCAGGGGCATATGAGGAGATCAGGTGTTAGCCCCAGGCGCCATTTTGGAATGGCGATTCAAACTGTGCCCTACAGAACACTTCTCCTTTGTGGGTAGGATTGTAAGCTGGTTCAACCACTGTGGATAACAGTCTGGGAGATCCTCAGAAAATTGGACATAGCATTACCTGAGGACCCAGCTATACCATTCTTGGGCATATACCCAAAAGATGCTCCAACATATAACAAGAACATATGCTCCACTATGTTCATAGCAGCCTTACTTATAATAGCCAGAAGTTGGAAAGAACCCAGATGTCCTTCAACAGAGGAATGGATACAGAAAATGTGGTACATTTACACAATGGAGTATTACTCAGCTATTAAAAACAATGAATTCATGAAATTCTTAGGCAAATGGATGAAATTAGAAAATATTATTCTGAGAGAGGTAATCCAGTCACAAAAGGACACATATAATATGCACTCACTGATTAGTGGATATTACCCCAAAAACTCAGAATACCCAAGATAAATTCATAAACCACATGAAATTTAGGAAGAAGGAATACCAAAATGTGGATGCTTCAGTCCTTCTTAGAAGGGGGAACAAAATACTAGAGGGAGGAAATATGGAGACAAAGTGTGGAGCAAAGATTGAAGGAAAGGCCATCCAGAAACTGCCCTATCTGGGAATCTATCCCATATACAGACACCAAATCCAGACACTGTTGAGGATGCAAAGAAGTGCTTGCTGACAGGAACCTGATATAGCTGTCTACTGAGAGGCTCTGCCAGAGCCTGACAAATACAGAGGCGGATGCTCTCAGCCAACCATTCAACTGAGCATGGGGTCCCCAATAGAGGAGTTAGAGAAAGGATTGAATGAGCTGAAGGGGTTTGCCACCCATAGGAAAAACAACAATATCAACCAACCAGCCTCCTCAGAGCTCCCAGGGACTAAACCACCAACCAAAGAGTACACATCGAGGGACCCATGGCTCCAGCCACATATGTAGCAGAGAATGGCCTTGTGGGACATCAGTGGGAGGAGAGGCCCTTGGTCCTGGGTAGACTTGATGCCCCAGTGTAGGGGAATGCCAGGGTGGGGAGGCAAGTATGTGGGGGGGAGGGTGGGGGAGAAGCACCCTCATAGAAGCATGGGGAGGGGACTTGGGAGAGGGGGTTTCTGGAGGGGAAACCAGGAAAGGGGGTAATATTTTAAATGTAAATAAATAAGATATCCAATAACAAATAAAATAAGGAGTTGCTGTGGTCATTGTGTCTCTTCACGGCAATAGAAGAAATCCTAACTAAGACAGACAGGATGAAAAGGAAAGTGAAGGAAAGACCAAGAGATAAGATTGGCTTCAGTAAGATATGTACTGGGTTTTGTAAGGACCCCCGAAGAGGATCCCCAACTCAAGTCCCGATCAGCACGCACCCAAGGAGACACGAGAGACTGACTTGATGCAAATGGCAAAAGGCAGTTTACTAACAAGAGCCCTCGGATTGAAACTCATCCCATGCAAGGGAGAGAATCGACAAAGACCCCAGAAAGTTTGGGGCTTTTGTAGGGAACAGTGTAAGGGGGGAAGGGGAAAGCAGGAAATTCTGGCGCGGTTACATATAATTGGATATTTCAAACATCAGCACTTTGCATAAGCAATCATTTTGACAGGCTGGATGGCCCACTATTTTTAACCATGAAACCTCAGACCTTCTAGGATAAACACCAGGTGGCCCATTACTCACTTGGGCATGTTTAGACTGGTCAAGATATGTCTTTGGTTGTTTCTACATTTTTGGTCACCTTGTCCCTAGAGGGGCTTGATATTTTTATTATGGCTATTCTCAGCAAGGTTAGCAAGCCATCTGGTGGTCTTTGCCAAGTTGTTTTTAATTTTTACTCTCACAGGTTTCAAACCATAGAACTAGATAGATGAGACTGTACATGAAGAGTACTGTACATGAAGAATGTACATTAAAGTATTGATGAGAGATTTTAAGAAAGGATAAACTTGACCCCAAATCTTAGTGTCCTACAAATAAGAGCCACTCAAATATTAGTAAAACCAATGTTGTGATTTGAATAGCTAAGATTCAGAATAAGTATTTTTCTGGAATCCAAACCAATTTTGTAACTGTATGGCATGATTTTTCTCTGGGAGTAGAGGAATATTCCTATTGCCACTCTTGCTGAAGAATGGAAAAAGAGAAGTCAATGGAGCTCTTACTGAAACAAGACACTCTCTTCCTTCCCAGGGCCAGTAACTCCATACAGTTGGGAATGCAAGGCACAGTAAGCATCCCTGCCGGGAGATAAAAATAAAGATGGAAGGACGTCTTGTTTCTAGATTGTCCTTCTTCCTCCTTCCTGTCTTCTCCATTTAGCAGAAAGGGGCAATCATTTTAATAAAGTTCTAGCCTGACCTCCTACTTCTCATTAGAGGATAAAGAAGCTTACATTACTAACAACCTTGTAACAAACATGGGTAGTACTATCTCCACAAGACACAGCAAGAAAAGCTGAAGCAGCTGAGGCATTCCTCACAGGAGAGAGCTCAGCAGTGAAAGGGAAAGTCGTGTGGTCAGAGACAATTTATGTCTCTGATGTGTGGGAGCCTAGGATCTAATTATTGTTTTGATTGACCTAGCTATACAATTGAATTGAGTCCAGAATATGATTTAAATTTTCTTTTCATATGAGAATTTATCAACTGTTCATTTGAATTTATTGTACTAACTTCTTGATTTATGTTTAATGTGTAGATTCGGACTACATAGAGCAAGAGTTACAAGGAGGAAAACCCTTTAAGTTTCTTAATGTTTTTTAGACCAAATTCTACACGTTTCAGGGAAATTCCCCACCCCTAAGCTTTTAACCCTTTCATCTGCCATATTTCTATTACTAGTGAAGGCAATTTCAAGAAGAATTGGTCAAATTACTGTTCTTTATTTCCCAAGATGTCAATAGTAAGGTGAGTTTCAAATATATTTCCATAGAAAGTGTCCTAGTTTGGATCAATGAAAAGATTTGTGTTTTACTTAAATTTTTCCCTTTATTTTCCCTCCTAACATAAAATGCATTTTAAAATACCAAAATAATGATATTCTGCATGATATATCCCCACTTCTTTACCTCAGAGCTCGATAAGGAAAGAGTTGGGTCTTATCATTTTTAACTATATGTAGTTTATTTTTTACAATGCATATTTGTTTGCTTATATACCATTGGTAGAAGTTTATAACCAACACAAAAGACACAGATGGATGGTATTAAACATCTTCCTTGAGATACTAAATAGAACATATGTGCTTTCTCTTAGATCTAGCATCCCCTAGCCTAGAAACACTAAATAAGAATGCATGAGCAAATTTGCTGTAATATAAATGAAAGCATTTGGTGGTAGACTTCACTAATCCTCTCCATATATACTTCATGGCTTAGTGTTCCACATATAATAAAGCTTCAAAATACAATCAAGTCAGCGCTAAAAACACCTAAGATATTGGGAGCAACAGTTCAATTCTGAATAGCAAAGGTCAACAGGGCCAGTTGTCAGAAGTTCGGTAAAATCAAAGAAATGAGTAATTTTCTTCATTTACTTCTATCTTTCAGCTCCTACATTCTGTTTTTTTATAGAAGGAACAGCCATCAAGTCATTATACTTTATATGTGATCAACAGGTTTACAGGACTCAAGACCAGTTCACAATTTAATACTACCTCCAGGCCAGAACTCCTCAGTGTGCTACTAAACTTGATGCACAGCTCAGAAAATCATAACTCTTAGCATTCCAGAACTGTGTTCTAATAACTTTTTCTTACCTATTAACCTCACAAATTAATTCCTTCTTGCTTCCCCAGACCCCATTCATGTAGACAAAGTCACATAAAATACAGATTGTATATAATTGCTTAGAGATTTCAGAAAATGACAGTTTAAATAATGCCAGGTTCCTTTTGTGCATGCCGCTTGCCTAAATCTCAGAATACATTATTTCATGTCAAAGGCCATCTCAGCATCTATTTGCTGAGTAGTTACCATTCTTTTGTGTTTGGAACTATTTGAAATCTTGTAATGGCTTTCATTACTTGACAGTACATTTTTAGAGACTAACACATTAACAGGAGCTGCTGTCTGAGCGGAAGCAATGCACCAGACGAAGCTCTGGCACCATGGACCTCATATTGTACAGATGGGAAGACAGATAGCAAAGAAGTAAACAAAAAACAATGAGTCAATTTTCAGCAGATAGCAAGTGTTGCACAGAAAACAAAAACAGAAACATTGCAGCCTGGGAGAAATGCTTGGGGCTCGGTAGAGAGGCTAAGAGCTGAGTGATGGAGGAGCTGGTATTTTGCTCTTATATATCCAGCCTCTATAACAGTGATAATACTTCTACCCTGGCAGACAAACACAGTTACTATATCAAACATGTGTTTCATTAAATAAAGGAATCTCTCCCTATGTTAATCTCCAGTTAGACTTGCTTCACTTAGGATTAAATTATACTAGTAACAGCAAAAAGGTGGCAAGGTGGTTTGGGAGATGTAATTGCTTGTTACCAACCCTGATGACCCATGTGTGATCCCCAACATTCACATGTAGGAAGGAGGAATTACTCAATCAAATTGTCCTCTGACCTTCATACATGCCCATAGTGTGAGCTCTCATTCACATACACACACACACACACATATTCAACATGCTTATATACACACATGAAACTTGAAAAATAAAAGGGAAAAAAATATACAGCCACCTCTACAATAAAACAACCAACCTAAATTTGGCAATAAAAAACTAAAAATCAATTGTACAAAATACAATATGTTAATTTCTCTTTGGTATATAGAAAATATAAATGAATAAAACAAAAATAATGGAATTCTGGCCACCAAATGAGAATTACATATTATTAGATGTGGGAGGAGCTAAGGTGGGAGGAGTAAAGAGAGGATAAGGAGGAGCTGGGAGAGGAAGAGAAAAAAGGAAGAGGAGGAGCTAGAGAGCGCAGAGATGTAGGAGGATGGAGAACCACACAGGTATGGAGAGCACTCGTGGGGAACAACTAATTAACTTATAATTAGGTTAGCTATTTGGGATACAACTCTCTTTGTATGAGCATCTTGTTATTAATCATTATCAAACATACAAAGCCTTTGATTAATCTATAAGAATTAGAGTCTCATTCTCTTACTGAGCCTGCATGGATGGCGGAATGGTCTGGGCAATGCCCTGCCTTGCAGAGACAGTGTGGAATATTGGCAGAACCATCTCTCTCGATGGCATCTAGTGGGTGGCAGGGCTGGTGTTTCTGGCAAGCCGGTTCTAGCTGCAGCGTGCACGTGGCCTCAGGCCAAGAAACATGGCGGCTGGGCTAGGCAGAGCCGTTGCAGCTTAGATAGTCAGATGAACCAGAGGCCAGTTTTAAATAATTACCACAACAATTAGATTCTTTAATTCAAACAAATAATATGCTATTCAGAAATAGTGTTTCAGGCTAAAGAAATGAAAATTAAGACATCAGGAAAGACATGAGTTTCTGCTAAAAACAACAACCATTCTAGAACAGACGGTTCAGCAAACTTAGTGCTCAGATCTAAGAACAGTGAGGTGACCTCAGTCATTCTGTGAAAAACCAACTTTCAACACACAGAAGAAGCCATGAACATGTTTATATCCCCTCAGCTAGATCATCTTTCTTGAGAATTTCAGTAGAGTCAAAATAATAAAAACATATTAAAGTTTATGCAGAACTAGGCATTAAATAAAAATAGAAATTAGCCCATATCCCTAATATTAAAAAATAATATAAGACAAGAAAATAATTCCACATCAAGGTGACAAAATATATAGTCACTGAAGTTTATATGAGAATTTTCAAAGGCTGATCATGGAGTTCACATCTCGAATAATAGCACTTGATATGCTGAGATAGAAAGATAATAATCAAGACCAGCCTGGGCTACATAGTGAGATCCCATCTCAAAAAAGAAAAAAAAAAAAAGAAAAAAAAAGGCTTTTAGAAACCTGGGAACAATGTAGAGTAACGGTTTAGAACACGCAATTATTGAAATCAAATAAACCAGGTCAAGAACTGAATTCCATCTTTCTCATATACAAATTAGGTGAACTAAATTCTCTCAACTGTAAGGTGGAAATAATAGGAAAACAGTGAGTGTAACTCACAAAAAGCAAGCTCACAGCTGTGCCTCTAGCCCTACTACAGATGGTGTTTGCTGTTTGCAGGTACCACAACTGTCATCCTTTTACTTGGTAACATTTATTTGTAACCCCCAAATCAATCCTTTTGGCGGTTTCAAAGTCATTTGTGGACATGTGCCATGCAGTAAAAAGACAAAGGCTCAGCTTTCTCATTCCAGCTCTCATGCCGGGTGATAGGGATGCTGGAGGCAGTCAGAATGCTGTGAGGTTGCCAAAGCCAGGTGGATGGAGTCTGTACTCCAACAGAAGCATCTGCTGGTAGAGCGGCCTCAGGTAAATCAAGGCAAGGCACTATTTTCTGAGCTCTGTTTTCTTATAAGTAAAATAAACAGTTCAGGACCTGCAAGAGGAATTGACTTTAGTATTTAAGATTACAGTCTATGTGAAAGATAAGCAGATGTGTGTCCATATCTTCTCTAATACTGATGTTTAAGCACCCATTTATTTAACATTTGAGTGAACTCTATAGACCATATATACCTTATATAATAAGAATCAGCTATATCAAATTCGATAATTTGCTCCTGACAAAATTCCTCTGAACAGTACAAATTGGGAGCAGCAGTGACTTCCACAGGGGCTGGGTCATCATGAAGATGGCAATGGGATCATTTCATAAGGATTCCTAGGAACCTAGAGACAAAATACATTTGGTTGGTGATGGAAGGAGATACCTCCCACCTACTGTTATTTCTCAGGATACAAGGCTAGTTGACCAATAGCAGAAGAGTCAGGACTTTTTTTTAGCCATGATTGAAATTACCCTGCCTCTGCAGGAATGTTAGATCTCCAGGATAGGATCACTGTTGCTAAGTCAACTTGTCAGGACTTTTATTGAGGATAGACCAACACAACCTATTAAAAACCACCTGAGGATTCTTTCTAAATGGAATTAGCATCATCCATCCTAAAATTTGGCAATGGCAATGACAGACACAGACGTCTGAGGGCAATGCCTAGTCAGAAAGAAAGTGCGGAAGATACAAACTGCAATTTAGTCAAAGGGAAAGTCTTCAGCCCCAAGAAAGTAATTCAAGGTAGAGAAGTGTTATGGAAATATAGTGCCCCCCATTGGCTTTTGTCTTGAATACTTTTTTCCTTTTTATATTTGAAATAGATTCTTTTCTCACACAGTATATCCTGATTACAGTTTCCATACAAGAGGCGTCTGTTGAGACTCCATATGCCCCATTAGTAGGCGTCCTCATTAGGATCATCTTTTCATAGATTCCAAGAGGTTTCCACCATATTCGACACCAGCCCTAAATGCTCTCCTAATTTCAGCTGTCTCTCCTTGAGCTCTCTCCGTGTATCACATCCCCCTCCTTCCAGAGAGGATCTAGCTCTGGCCTCCAGTTAATCCATAAAATCTATTCTATTTCCTCTTCCCAGGGAGATCCAAGCATTCCCTCAGACCTCTCCTCTTTACATAACTCCCCTGGGTCTACAGATTGTACCATATTTGTATTTCTGGGTCTGGGTTACCTCAGGATGATTTCTTTCTTTTTTTTTTTTTGTTGTTGTTGTTGTTGTTGTTCCTAAGATTTTCCTGAAAATTTCAAGGTGTCATTTTTAAATACACACTCCCTACTGGTACTATGTGGGAGAAGTAATGGAACTATAGAAGGTAGAACCAAGCTGCAAGAAGTAGGCCACTACACTCACTCCACAGGAGAAAATGCTTGCCTAGTACTAGGAACCTGATCAGGACCCCATTACAGGAAAAATCACAAGCCCTAGGAAGGAACTGAATAGTGCTATTTAGCTAAGTCCGCTTAGTGTAAAGCTGTCCTGTAAATAATTATGTAGATAAACGCTACTCTCCGCCTTAATTAGAGAAGCGTCTCTTCTCAGTGAGCAGGAGTAAATGCATAAACTTACAGCTGCACAAGGTGCTGAGAGTGAGCAATGCTAAGTGCTAAGCCCGGGACACATCATTTGCAGCGTCCTCTCCGAGGCTCAAAGAGCTTTGAGTAAAAGGGCATGGAAAGAATGTAAGAGCCAGAATATAAACAGCAGAGTCGTGAAACAGCATCTTAACATCTAAGCAAGACACAGTCATTCCCATCCCAACCCCACAGCAGCTGCAGATGCCTTCACTCTGAATCTGCACAAGACTGGCTCCATCAACAGTCAGACGGGGATGGAGGGGAGCAGCTGGGGACTCGGGGTCCCTGCTCCTCACTTCTGAGCTATTTGCTACTAATAGATTCACGGACGGAGGAAATCACTGCCTTTAGTCAAGTACCCACTAATGACCCCATCAAACTCCAAGAGATAATTCCAATCCAGTTGTCACACAGATGGTCCTGGTTAAATTAAATGGGTCACAAAACAGGACGAAAAGTCATGAGTCTGGAAAGGGGCTGGTGGGGATGGGGGAGGCGCATGTTGGCACAGATAGGAAAGAGATAAGAAAGAGGAAGAGAGAGAATAACAGAATGCATTATGCACATATAGAAAATTGTCAAGTAACAAAATTAATCACTTTTTTTAAATGGAGCTTTAGAAGGTGAAGTTGATCATATCCTTTGGGAGATTTGCCTGCTACTCTCTCTGTGATTCCTGGCCATCTGCATATGAACTAGGAAGTTCTGTCACATCTTGGACAGTGTGAGACAAAACCATGAGACAAAATAACTGTCCTCTTAGTTATCTGTGGAGGTAAATGGTTTACAGAAGCAGAAGAATAACTAATACATGAAGCAACATAGGAAACTTCTCTCCCCATGGACTGCAGGACTGGGGCTTAATACCAGCTTTGGCTAAATAGGAAACAGTACCTCTATTCACCCCTGTCTGTCTCCTCTAAATGTGTTCATTTACAGGCTACATTTTGGCTCACACATTTGCAGAGGAAGGGTAAGTAGTTTTTATATGATTTCTGGTGTGCAGATCCCTATCTTAAGAGAAAGAAAGACTCTGCCAGGGTGATAATGGAGTTGAGTAGGAAGCCTGCCACCCAGGATTCTGCCTGAGAAGCCCTCAGCTGGACAGTACAAGAGCCCAGATGCTAAGCTGTGGGCCACAGTGTCCAGGCAGCGCCATCTGTTTCCCTGGAAATTTCCCTGGGCATTTAGTTGGCAGCTTTAGGGTGGCCTTGAGGTCAGGGTATGTGAGAAGATGCCGCTGGGAAGCAGTCTGACTGTTCGTCACACTTGGAAACTCATTTTCTATCATTTACTAGAATTAGCATTTGATGAGATTGTCTTTCTTTAAGGACAATGGAAGTAGTCGAGGTCTCCTTAGCAGGAACTTGGCAAAAAAAATAAAATAAAATTGGGCTCAATTATCTCTCACTGTTGGGAGAATTGTGTCTCTTCTTAGGACAGCTAAACATGGGCTTTTCACAGAGTGTGTGGAAGACCTCGAGTTTGCGCCAAGAGTCTGAGTGGAAAAATTAAAAAAGGAAAGGGAAGTGTCCAGAAGAACAGCACGTACAGAGATGCTGCACACTTCCTTATAGCATCTCACACGTGAAGTAGCAATGCTGGGAAGTACCATTTACAACTAACAATCTGGCTGCTGGGGACATGGCTAAACTAATAACAGAAGAATATAAGAACCTGGGTTCAATCCCTGGAAATTTTAAGAAAGGGAGAAAGGAGGAGTGGAGATATGTGGGCAGAGAAGGAGAGCACCAGGTGTGGTGGCCAGTACTAGGCAGGTAGAGACAAGAAGATCCCTGAAACATGATAGTTGGCATAGGTCACTTGTCAAATTCCAATGAGAAATCCTGTCTCAAACAGGTACATGGCTGTACCTGGGAAATTACACTCAAGATTACCTTTTGGCCTCCATATGCATGCATGTCTACATGTGCATGAACACACACTACTCAAAACCAAGCATTAGTGGTAACATGATCTAGCCCACTATTTGAAAAAAATGGGAAGCAGAGTATTTCCGTTTTAACACTTGCCATCTTAGATGCCGTAGGATGTATAACTTTGATCTCTAAAAGAGTTAATGAGGACACTTCAAGACATACCAGTCATCCATGTGGCTGTGTGGACTAGGGACTGTCCTCATGGGCTGCACAGAAGAGACAAATGTCCTATAATATGTTGTACACATTTGGCAGTTGTCTTCATGAGATGAACAGAACTCATTTCTGCTTATTTTTCTCAATAAGGCAAATATTATCCATGTCTGTACTGATGCTATCAGAGTACCACATACAAGATAGATCTGATTAATCCACATGAATAAAGCTGACAGTGCTCTAACTGAAATTAAAACAGTGCTCATATTAAGTGCACTAGGTGTCACACCTGAGTCATAGAGCATCTTCAGATTTCCTATGAAAGACTTATTGACTTCTGAATGTTTTCCTCTCCATTCTGGAATACAGGGAGGTCTTCTTTGAGGATGAAGAACAAGTCTTTTTGAGAAAAGTATAGTCCAAGATCTAAGAAGTGCTAACAGGAAGAAAGACCAAGAAAAAACACAAGGCAGCCAACCAGTCAGTGACATGCTGTACACCACTAGACTTGATTATCTTAAAGACAGGGACCATTTCAAATAACTGGTCTCACCATGACCATTCAGGCATCCAAGTACATCATAGACATGCTATGAATTTCAGAAGAAGACCAAGACTGCCTTTCACTAAGATAAAGCAATAACACCACATCCACACAGCGAACACTCAGCAACTATTTTGTGGCTTGAATAAAAGAATTTTTCATTTCCACACATCAAGGATGAGTCACAGCTTCGCAACTCTACAAAAAAAATCATTTTTAAAAAAATGTCCACCAGAGTCTAAAGATGGAAGAAGTGAAAATGCACACAATGGATGAGCTCGCTATACACAGAGTATAATGATCTGAACAACAAAAATGGCTTCCATAGGCTCATATTTTTAAATGCTTGGTCTCCAGGGAGTAGCACTATTTGAAAAGATTAAAAGGATTAGTAGGTGTGGCCTTCTTGGAGAAAGTGTGTCACTAGTGTTTGGTTTTAAGATTTTAAAAATCCATATCAAGCCTAAAATTGTAATCAATCAATCTCCCCCCCCCCTCCACTCTGCCTGTTGATGAGGATGCTGCCTGCAGCTACTGCTTCAGTGCCTGCCTACATGATGCTGCTATGATGATAATACATTAGGGGACTAGTGACTAAAACACAAAGCAACTTGCTAGAATCTATGTATTGCCTAACCTCAGTGCAGAGGAACATCACAAAGTATAACTCAAATTGCTTCTAACCTCTAGTGCCGATACCAACAGTGCAAGGTAACTAAATGAGGGGAAGAGAATAAATGCATTCTTCTCATTTAGTTCTAAGTATAGCCACTGGAGGAAGAGACTAGATTACCTAATACTTCCAGGAAAAACTCTACTTTGGACTCTCCCAGGAACTGAAAGGCTTTGATGTACTATTGTCTGTCACCAATTACCTGGCTGCTTTATGTATTATAAACCATCTTTCAGATAATTGAGTCTTTCAATTATTATTAGTTTTCATTAAAAAGAATTTATCAAGCATATCCATAGAAGTCTGTCATTTTTAGTTTCAAATTCCTAAATATTTGAATGATTATCAAAGATAAGTATAATTCTAAGTTTAATATAATATACTATAATTCTAAAATTAACCATAAAAACACCCACCCTCTCTTGAACCAGAACCTGGCTCATCATATCTGTCACTTTTCTTACTTATTCAAGAAATTGCCCTGAAGGTTATGGAGATGGATTACTGCATAAGAGGGCTTGTTATACATGGACAGAAACCTAAGTTCAAATCCCTAGCACCCACAGAAAAAAACAGAATTGAGAATACCCAGGGTTCGGGGTTGAGAGATATGGGGGATTAGCTGCCAGCCTGAATCCAGGTTGAGTGAGAAACTTTGTGCCTTGGAAATAAAGCAGAATGTGACAGAACACTCAGTATCCTCCTCTGGCTTCTCTGTATGCCTCAGCACACACCCAGGCACACACAGGACACATAGGCCACACTCATACACACACATGTACATACTCACTTGCCAAAGAGAAAGGGATTCAAAGCACAGCACCTGATTAGTGGCTTGTTCAATATGTCTGTCCTCACCAATGCCCTACTGTGTCCCTGCTTGCTCTGACTCTAGCCACATGTATACATGTGCACGGATCCATGCTATTTCCAAATTTCTT
This sequence comes from Grammomys surdaster, assembly GCF_004785775.1. Lineage (NCBI taxonomy): Eukaryota > Metazoa > Chordata > Mammalia > Rodentia > Muridae > Grammomys > Grammomys surdaster. The sequence goes on from NW_021604567.1 coordinate 384,643, forward strand.
CATTTTAAGCAGATCACTTCAATACTCTTTTTTTTTGAAATCTTTCAATTGGCTGGGAAATCAGAGAAGAAAAAATAAAGATGACTGAAAGTGACAACACACAAAGATAAAAGCCACAGAAGCAAATTAGTGAGTAGATTGCCACATTTCTGAGTTTACATTAGAGATCCATTGATCTTCTTTGGAATGCAGTGTATCTCCTGCCTACTACATTCTAACATGGTGATTATCCTGCAGAGCCAACAAGGTTGCCCTTTAATAACATCTGTCCTGAGAGATGCCTGAGATGATTCTGACCACTTCAGCCATTAAATGATCCATATCTTTAGTTAGGACAGTTCGCTTTGATTCCTAAGAACCAAAGTTTGCATCGGAATTTCTTGAATGCAACACCATTTAGAGATAGATTGTTCAACTGTTACATTAGTGATCGTGAAAAAAAGTGTTTGCCAATTAATCATTTTGAGTACTTAATCAAAGAAATCGGATTTACTTTTCTTAGCAACCTCGGTGCAAACAATGATATATGGGAGATACCTAACAATGCAGACCTTGTGTTAGTACGCTAGCATCTCCAGAGAGTAAAAGTCAGGTTCAAACTCAATCTCTGTCTTTTCCTTGTTTCATGTGAAGGAAAGTGTTAAGAAACATCAAAATGGCCCAGAGTCAGGCAGCAAAAAGGAAAAGATAATCAAAGCTTCCAGTCTGTTCTTGGAACTAGAGAAATGGCTAAAAACACCCACCAACCGTACAGAGGACTTGAGTTCAATTCCCAGTACCTACAACAGGTAGCTCACAACCATCTGTAACTCCAGCTCCAGGGGATCTGCTGTCCTCATTGGGCCTCCACAGGCTCTGCACCTATGTGTATTTTCCTCTAACACCCACACACACTGTCACATAATTAAAAGTAAAAACTATATCTTTGTAAAAGACTGTTCTCATCAAGACTATTTTCTCATGGAAAACCTGCGAGAGGAGGATACATGTGACATGCTTTAAAAAGGCCAAGTTCCTTTCTACGTTTATACAACTGCTCAAGGTTGTCAAAACTAAGTCTCCTTGCGGTCTCTTATATGGAAGAACAAAGGACTGTGCAGGTAGACGACTCTCTGGTGCCCCCTTAAGGACAGGCAGTAACTCCCGTCTCCAAAGAGAGGGCTCTGTGGAATCTCTATTTCCAGGAAGATAGAAATTTAAAAAAGGAAGAAAGGAAGAAAGAAAGAAAGAAAGAAAGAAAGAAAGAAAGAAAGAAAGAAAGAAAGAAAGAAAGAAAGAAAGAAAGAAAGAAAGAAAGAAAGAGAAAGGAAGGAAGGAAGGAAGGAAGAAAGAGAGAGAGGCAGAGAGAGACAGAGAGACAGACAGAGAAGGAAAGAAGAAAAAGCCACCCAGCTTGTTCCCTACAGCAGTGCTCCGTGCCTTTGTTAGGGGACACTGATTGGATAGAGGCTCCAGTCATGTGTAGCTACCTCCTGATGAGTGATTGATGTCACCACTGTGTGCTTGCCCTGGCGGGCAGGAAGCCAGGCAGGAGGCTGAAGAGGGGCCCGAAGCTCCCATTCCAGTGAGGCTGTGAAGCAGGATGGATGCTTATGTAGAAAAATTGACATTTGACAGCTGTGGGGGGTGGGGGGGAGAATACACCGGACTTCTGGTTGAGATGAATCAATGATGATTCTAAGGAAATTAAACCCCAAATGGAAAGAACTGAAAAGCTTGTAAAATAACCCACTCTAAGTTGCTGCTGAAGGTCTGTCAGATCTGTTAAAGTACTCTTGGGTGTTTTCCAAGCCCCATCCCTGAAGTCTCTGTGACTATTCTCTACCTCCTTATCAGCTCCTTAGCTCATGGGGCAGGTGCTGGCCCTCTGCTATATAAACAATTGCTCAGAAAAGGCAAGTGCGGGAGGTGGAGCCCGCTAGCTTTTATCTGTCTGTGGGCTCTGAAAGGCTCCATAAATGAAGACCCCTGGGCTGTCAGGGCCCTGCTCAGGCCACACAAAGCAGCCCACGGGCATTTTTACAGAGAAAGAAATGATACAAATACTGTGTAATTGTGGGTGAGAACACTGCCCCTTCATGTGGCTGCGGCCACACGGTCATCTAACATACCCTTTGGCCCCCAAAGGCCAGTTTTCGAGACATACGCTAGATAAATGCATTTTTAAAAAAGAATTGAAAAATCAACAACTCAGAATTCCCAACACTTAACTCCGTCCCTTGTGGACACATAAAAGCCACTTAATAACATTCTAACTTCACCTATATGCTACTTTAACCTGACCTCATAATGGAGACCATTGTTCTTATTAGAACATGGAAGATAGAAACTATGGATGTCTGGCTGGGGAAAAGATCTCTCCTGTATTCATCAGACTTCACAGAATTAGAAAATGATGTCAAATAAATGGGACAAAAATATGTCCCTTCATGGTTCTATCTGTTCATAGGGACCCACAAAATATTCAAATTTATACAGACTTAGGTTTCCAGCTATGTTAACTCTGGGGTTGGGGAGGGGAGTGGCGTGTCTCAAATATTCATTCACAGTAAAGAAGGAGCAAGGACAGAAAAACAGAGTGTTCTGAATGGATTGTGCGAAGGATGCTTCTACTATACAGGCCCTTACTGTGTTCACCCTGCTCCCAGCTGTTCTGTGAGAGGGCAATCTTCTTAATAAAATTTAGTGCTACATAGTTGGTCATACATGTGCTTGGCTTTTTACATCCTACAAACCATGTTCCTTCCAATTATTTGATTGATGAACACTGCTGTTTAAGCAGTAAAGAAGGCAAGTGGTTTTGCTCACCACATGTAGACTTGTGCTTGTTGGTGGTACTGGGGATTGAACTTAGAGTCGTATGTGCCAAGTAAACCAGTCTCACACTAAACTACACCCCCACACTCTGTCTTTTACAAACTGGTTATTTTGAGAGAGGAGCTCAATAAGTTATCCAGACTGCCCTTGAACTTGTGACCCTTCTGTCTTAGCTTCCAAGTAGCTAGAAACACAGACCTACTTCATCACAGCTGGTTCATGGAAACATGGTTAAAGTGGTAAATTATTTGTTGAAGATACCACAGCCAAGAAGTGGCAGAAAGTATGGGAGGATGTAGGCGCTGCTGCTTGGTTTCTGATACAGATGAAACCTTCCTAATTCATTGCATGATGGTTCACAGGCAACGGAGAGGATAAACTTCAAAATCACCCCCCAGAGAGTGAGTCAAGCTTGCTTAATTCACTGTGTATTGCTTGATAAGAGCGAGGGGTTTAGATAAAGCTTTGAGGTAAATAAAGAAAGCGTCTCATGGTTGGCTGAGTGGGAGCTCCCCAAATATGTCTATTTCCAAATTCCCAGAACTTTGCTGCTCTGATTCGGACATTTGAGATGCAGTTGGGCTGAGTAGTCTGAGTGGATCCAATGTAACCACCGAGGTCTTTATAAGACTGGGGTTCAAAGGCCAGAGAAGGCAATGCAGACACCAATACAAAAACTGGAAAGACTGTATGGGGATGGGAACTTGGGTCAGAGAAGGCAGGGGACACAGCCTGTAGTAATGACTTTGAAGATAACAGAAAGTGGCCAGAAACAAAAAGCAATTCAAAAGAAAAAATAAACTCAAGAAGTTTTTTTAAAAAAAAAGAAAAGAAAAGAAAAGAAACTGACGTTTGTTTGTTTGTTTGTTTGTTTGTTTGCTCTGAGCTGACTTTTTACTTTTTTCTGACATACCCTTTTTATTTTCTTTACTGTATATATTCATTTTTATTGGATTTTTATTTATTTACATTTCAGATGTTATCCCCTTTCCCCATTTACCCCCCCAGAAATCCCCTATTCTATCCTCCCTCCTCCTGATCCTATGAGGGTGTGCCCCCCACCCACTACCACCTCCCCACCCTCGAATTCCCCCACACTGGGGCATCCAGCCTTCATGGGACCATAACCTCCACTCCCACCTATGCCTGACAGGGTCATCCTCTGCTCCCAGGCTGGCTGTTTAGACCCTGGGAGCTCTGGTTGGTTGGTATTGTTGCACTCCACATGGGGCCACAAACACTTTCAACTCCTTCAATCCTCTCTCTAACTCCTCCATTGGGAACCTGGTGATCAGTTCAATGGTTGGCTGTGAGCATCAGCCTCTGTATATGTCAGGCTCTGGCAGACCTCTAAGGGGACAGCTATATCAGGCTCCTGTCAGCATGTACTTCCTGGCATCCACAACAGTGCCTGCCTTTGGTGACTGCACATGAGATGGATCCCCAGGTGGGGCAGTCTCCAGACGGCCCCTCCTTCAGTCTCTGCTCCCCACTTTGTCTCCATATTTCCTCCCATGAGTATTTTATTACTCCTTCTAAGAAGAACTGAAACATCCACACTTTGATCTTCCTTCTTCTTGAGCTTCATGTGGTCTGAGAGTTGTATCTTAGGTATTTTGAGTTTTGGGGCTAATGTCCACTTATCAGTGAGTTCATATCATGTATGTTCTTTTATGATTGGCTTACCTCACTCAGGGTGATATTTTCTAGTTCCATCCATTTGCCTACAAATTTCATGACTTCATTGTTTTTAATAGCTGAGTAGTATTCCATTGTGTAAATGTGCCACATTTTCTATATCCATTCCTCTGTTGAAGGACATCGGGGTTTTTTCCAGCTTCTGGCTATTATAAATAAGGCTGCTATGAACATAGTGGAACATGTGTCCTGACTTTTACAGCTTCCAGAATAAAGTTTTATCAATATCTTTATCCAGTAGGACCCCTAACAAATGAGGATCTAGAGAACTGTGTGGCAATATATTTATGTTATATTAAGTCACAACTAACTGTGAGGTTTGTTACCTCTGAAATAGGAAGCAAAGAACTTCATGTCAGAAATTCCTACTCAACAATTTCCTACTGTAGAACTTCAAATTATATTTCCCTAAAAGTTATCCCCAATTTTCCTTCTTAGACCAATGAAATTTTAAAAAGAGACTTATAAAGGCAATTATTTTGTCAGAGAGAAAAAAGTAACAGTAACGGCTAAGAAGCACTATGTGTTTGTCACAAACAGCCCAGTGTTCCACATCTTCTGTTTCTTTAGGTGTAGGCGCATGTTATCTAATTTAATCACAAGCCATCATTATTTCACTTTTGTGTGCTTCATTTCCCCTCCTGCAAGATAAATGTGATAACAACATATTTCACATGCTAGGATATGTCAGCTAGCCTCCAAGGTGTACCCCTAAAGAGACATGATATCCTAGTATGTATGTCTTTATACCAGGTGCCTCCTATATATGGAATAGGCTGATATGTGGTGCCAATAAGATATTGAAAAATGGCAGAATGTACTTTCCAAGTTTAGATCATAGACATCACATCTTCCATCTTCTGTTTATTCACTAACTCTGGAAGAAGTCAACTTCCATGAACAGGGGTCCATGAAGAATTCAGGCCTCCTACCAATACCCAACAGTAACTCATCTGGCATGGAGTGAATGAATCATCTCAGAAACCTTCAGATGACTAGCATCAATCAGTATCTTCATTATGACCTCATGAGAGACCCTGAAACCACAAGTACACAGCAAACTGCACCCAGATTGCTAACAACTCTGGGATTTATGAGATGATATCTGTTGCTACCTTAAGCCACTAAGTCCTGGAGCTATTTGTTACACAGCAATCCATAACTCATATAGTTACTATGCAAATAAAATAGTACTTAGAATATGGCACAGTATATAATAGCTATTATTTAAATTGTGTCATTTCTGAAATTATGAACCTCAAAAGTATGAAGGTTAGTTTGACTCTCGTTTTTGCAGGTTTCAGCTCAAGATCAGATTCATCCATAACTTTGGAGCCTGTGACAAGGCAAGGTATCTTGACTCGAACATGTGGAAAACAAAACAAAAACAACAAAAAATGGTAATAAAAACCTACTCATCCCATGACCAGAAAAGAGAAGGCTGTGACTTCATAATCCCCTGTAGCAGCTTGTCTTCAATGATCTATAGATCTCCCACTGTGCTGCACCTTGTCGGATTCTCTACCCTCCAGATAGTGCTGCTCTGGACCAAGCACATAGACCAAGTCTATAATATTAGAACTATTAATAACCTAATGAATAACCCACTGACCTACTAACCTACTAACCTACTGTGAGGTGGATCTTGATGACTAATGGGACTAAAAAGGTGATACAGAAGTGACCTTGACATTGTTCAGCCCAACTATAGATTTTAATGAGCCATCAAAATACACATTTCAGTGTATATGTCAACATCAAAAGGCTCAATAATTAAAATAAATGTGCCAAGTGGTTTAATTTTTTTGGTACTTGTTTTTTTGGTTGATTGGTAGTTTTCACTTAGTTGTTTCCTTAAATCATGCTCAAACGAGACTAAGAAAAGATGCTTTTCCTTGTAATCATAACTTGTATCTCATGTTTCTAAGGAGGTTGATATTAAAATTGCTCTTATTAATTTATTTATTAATTTTTGCACTCTCTCTCCTGGCACATTAAGCAAACATCCTAAATCAATGAATAGGAACAAAAAAAAAAGTCTTAAAGAAAGCTATAGTGTTTTGTCCTTCATTTTTGCCACAGCTAAGAATTATTTGAAAGCGAACACACCACACTAGCCTTTATCAAGGTAGTATTGAAAATTTGTGGAGCGTGTATCAAAAAATCATCTGAATAAGTCTGAATGAGGCAAACGTAGCATCTCCATATATCTCTGCTTTTCTGAGACACCCGGCAACTTAGAATGGCAATATACACCGCTATGGTTTAGGCATTATGTTTTTTTTTTTTAACCTATGCTAGTGAGTTCTTATTATTTCATCAAAATTCTGTAATTGATAGCCACAAAATAAAAATATTCTTTTGGCTACTAAAAAGTACATATTGGACATTTATTTAAGAAATATCCTAAGATATTTCTAAAAATTTAGATGAGAGAGGAAGGAAAGGGCACGTGTGACTGCAAGGACAATCTCCACTCTCGTGGAACACTGAGGATAGAGGAGCTGCCGGCTCTTATCACACCTGCCTGCAGTTAATGGGACTTCTCTGTTCAAGTCAAAATGAATTCCTAAGCAAGTGGCCCAATGCTTTCCATCTTATTAAATCAGCGAGTAAGTTATTCGCTCTGCCCTTCCAGTCATTCTCACCAGCTCTTCACTCACAGCCCAAAGGTTTTAATTGCAGAGCCAGCTGTTATTGTCACTCAGGGCCCTTCATGGAGTAATTAGGAAAAAGAGTCTAAGTCAAGAACTGGTAGAATTATAGATTTTGCCCTCAAACTTCCAAAGAAACAAGAATGTATGGATACATAATGGAAGAAATAGAGCTAGCCCCTAAAGATCCACATACGCATACTCTCAGATACAGTCAAAGGTATCTGTTTGAGAACAGGGGAAATTCTCAGGCAGGACACATGGATTCATCACATAGGTACTTAAATAGTAATGCAACCTTCATGCACTTCTAAACACAAGAAGAACATAAGATTCATAAGGTCAGGAATGTTGGAGAATAATAGGAAAGTGAGTATGGTTGGAGGGTTACAGGAGCTAAATCTACAAAAGGGGGCTCCCAGCAAGACTCAAGACTGTGACAGGCTTACATGAGAACTAAGGAGACTAGACCACAAACTGTGTGTGTGTGTGTGTGTGTGTGTGTGTGTGTGTGTGTGTCTGCGCGCGCAGATAAGAATCATTTCTTGAAAAGACAACACTGGCGTTACATAAACCATAAGAAGACGGGGAACATACCGTGAGAGGTATTAACAGTTAGTCCTGACTAACTGTGGGGTGCTATTCTAGTAAAAATAGAAGCAAACAAATACATGCTATAATAATAAAACTACACTGGGTTTTATTGAACTAAATAACCTGTAGTTGATAAGGATAAAAAGAAGGGAGGGCAAGAGGAAGGGAGAGAGAACTAGGAAGGAAACTGACAGAAACGTCTGCAAAGCTCAAAAAGAAGCCCTGCTGTGAGGGCGGGAGTCGTTTGATAAAGGAACAGGGAGAAGATGGAAGACCCAAGTGAGGCCTGAGGACTCACTGCAGAATCCATCTAGGAGATATGATAGATCGTGAAGGGACATGGCAGGAAATGGGGGGCTGAGGCAGAGGGGAGCTGATGTCTGGAAAGAAGAGATCTAGTGCTTTCAGAAACCCTGACATATGTAGTATTTTTAGCTTTAAAATTCATTAGTTAAAAAGCAATGACTTTCACAACTGAAAGCTTAATTTCAAGGAAATGGATGGCTTGCTCAAAATCATCCTGTTTTCGAGTCAGAAAGGTGGCATCCAAAAATCAGTCGGCATGCAGCTTAACTTACGTTTTAACCTGGTCAAGTACTTTAGACGGCCTCTGACTACTTTGCCTTCAGAATGCATAGGTGTTGATTAAAGCCGGGATATTTAAATATTATGGATGCATATAGATGAATTTCATTTTGTTTGCCATACACACACACACACACACTCACACTCATGCACACACCCACAGCCTTTTCAGATGTCAGACCACGAGCTCTTCACTTACTAGCTGTCCAGCAGCAGACATGCACATAAGTCATACTCTTTCTACAAAGTGTACGATTTCTAGTTTGTATCCCTTCAAAGGAAAATGGAAGTTAAAGCTGCTCCTTGTTCAAAGCAATATAAAGACCGAGTTCCCAATATGTCTCTGTTTCAGTGACTATGACTTGACAACAGTGTTTAGGAACTCAGTTTTCTTGACTTAACTTTGAAAATAAACACAGCCTTCTCCTTTTCACTCAGTCCAACATCTTGGTCAGTATTTTGATAAATGATGTCATTGCAGTAATTACTCTTCAGAAAACATGGCTCAAAATGAGCACAGGTCTCTAGGTAAGAAAACAAATCAATTGCTAGGACCAAAAAATACATTGTTGTTCGTGGAAAAAAATTGCCAGTAGTATCAGAGGGATGGGTGTCAACACTGGGGCATCAGTCCACAGCCACTCAAGGAGAAGAAGAGAACACTCATCTGTTTTTATCTTGTTTTGATCCTCATATTTTCAATATATGTACTTATAAACAGAATGAGTTAGTTACATGTCATATATTGTATGTATCCTATACTAAAATATGTGTGTACATGTATGTATGTGTGTATGTCTAGCTCAAAAGTCTCATTTTGTATTGTAGCACATATACAGATATAAGTCGAGTATAAAATAATTTGACTTTACTTTTCATGCTTCTTACTCCTCAAATGCTGTCTTCCAGTATTACTTACAAATAACTATGCACTGAACTGCATGTAAAAGCCCTGAAGACAGACAAGCAAGCAGCTTTCTATCTACAAAACTCTTTGGGCCAGTTATGATGTGTGCTAGAGTCATGGGGTACTATAACACTCAGATTGACTACTCCTTTTCTAAATAATGAAGTTGAATTTACTCCTCTTAACATACTAAATAGAATTAGAAAAAGGTTCAAGATAAATACAAATCTCTTCAGATAGTTTTCTCAATATGGCTATCTCAGAAAAAAAATAAGTGTGACAATGAAAGGTAAAGCATTCATAATCCCATCTTCAGATATAATCTGCTAATATTTTCTTACATGATACTCCAGGGTTCTATGTATGTTTATGTGCATACAGGAATTTCTTCACAGGAAGGTTATTTGACATGAATTGGCAGTGACATCCTTGACTACTTAGGTAACTTTAGTGCATCATGTGGAGGGACATTTTGTGACTTTGAGCTTTGCTTGTCATCCTTAGAAGTGACTAACAAGATGAGAATTTGAAAGAAACCCCTTTCTTGGAATTCTTCCTATCTCCTTCTAGTCCATGCTGTGTATTTTTCTTGACTCATTTCTTGTCCCCTCAAACAACTAAATACCATTGTCTCCAAGCTGAGAACTGAGCATCCTGCTCTCTGTTTTCTCCTGAGATTTTTTTCCCCTGAAATTCATATGATCCCTTAGTGATCTCACACATTCTCAGGGTTCCCATGATCCCTTAATGGTCACACACACTCCCAGAGTTCTCAGTGTTACTCCCCACCTTAATTTTTGGGTCAGCATACCTCACTGAACCTGAAGCTCAGTGACTTGGCTAGATTGGCTGGCCAGTGAGCTTCAGAGATCTGTCTGACCCCTGTTGCTGGGGTAAAGAGACACTCAGCAGTCTGCACAGCTCTAACATGCTGCTGGAGATCTGAACTCAGATCATTATGCTTGCCCAGCAGGCACTTTATTCATTGAACCGTCTACTAGTCCCCCATTCCTCTCGCTGTCTGAATACTGAGTACACTAAGCTGTGAGAAGCAGTCATGACTTGCTCCTTTCACTTACATCCCATGGCCAATCCATCACCAACTCTACAGGAAATACAAGTGAAGTCTCTCGCTCCAATTTTTCTTCTCTCCTGTCTAAGACTTTGTTCAGGAACTGTCACTCATCAGTCTACTCTGTATCTGCCCATTTATCAGCTTTAACATCTCTTTTCCACACAGAAACACAAGTGAACACTAGAACATCACAAGTGCATCTAGTGCCCTTTGCTGACAGCCATGCATGGCTCGTTATTGCACTCACAGTAAAATCTGACTCTAACACAGCCTGCAACCCCACTTTATTGCATGAGCCTTAGTTAATTTATCTTGAAATCTCATTTTCCAGTTCATCAAATAGAGTTGATCTCGTCTATCTCTGGGTTCTATATCTCAGATTCAACCAATTTGAATCAAAAATATTGAAGAAAAAAATGTGCCATATTAACATGAACCTACTTATTTATTGTGTCACATTTATAAATTACACACACATATATGTATATATATATATACAAATATATGTGTGTGTGTGTATATATATACATATATATATATACATATATAATATTATTATCCTACTTTAATGTCTTTTGCTGTGATAAAACACTGACCAAAACCAACTTGATGAGGAAAGGGTTTATTTGGTGTCAATCTCCTAATGCAGTCCATCATTGGGAGAAGCCAGGGCAAGAATTCAAGTAGGAGCAGAAACAGAAAACATGAATGCTTACTGGCTTACTTCCAATGACTTGCTCAGCTTGCTTTCTTATACAACTTGCCCAGGACCACTTGCCCAGAGAATAACATCACTCACAGTGGGCTGGGCCCTCCCCTCCCACATCAACCATCAATAATGAAAATGCCCCTAAAAAAATACGTATAGTCCAATCTGCTCAAAGTAGTTCATCTTGAAGCTCCCTCTTCCCAAGTGACTCTAGTTTGTGTCAAGTTGACAAAAACTAACTATCGAGTCTTGTTTACATAGGATTTACATTGTATTACACGTAAGTAATATGTATATTATTTTAAATTAAGTACATGAGGAAATACATGTATAAATACCATCATCTAATTGTATAAAGGACTTGATATCTGTAGAAGAATTCCCAGAACCAATTCCCAAAGTATATCAAGGGACAGCCTCTCTCAAGGCAAGACAAAATGAACAAGGAACTTTTTTCAAAAGCCAAATAGTAACTTTCATCTAGACAAGTGCTATTCCTGTTAGGAACAGCGAGTCTTATAAGTAATGCAATAGAAAATGAAAGGAGAACGTGCTAAGATGGAAGAAGGCAAACATGTTTGAAGCCATAAGACCCAAGGAACAACTGAGCAGCCCCTGTTTTCATACACCAGAATTTATATCCCACCAAGACCCATGTTTTCAGACTCCCTAGCAGCAAAAGCCAGGCTACATACAAGATAAAAGAAAGATATAAAAAAATTCTGGACAGGAAAAGACATTACTGGTCCTCTTTTCTAGATGCATAAATAATGATATATTGAAATCAAGCTTTGCAATGCAAAGCAATACAGTCATGGGTTTTATGGATTAGAACATGGACATTGCAGAACAAAACATTCTGCTTTGTGTATTGATGTATTATGCTTCTGTATCATAAAACCTAAAGAAATCACTCTGTAATTATGCAAAGCTAATTTCAGAAGTACTATGAATTACCAATGGTGATATAATAAAAAATATTCAGTTGACCCACAAAATTCCAAAATTAAAGAACAGAAAATTAGAAACAAGAGAAGGAGAAAATAAATCAAGAAGAAGAATAAGAACAAGAACAAGAAGAACAAGAAGAAGAACAAGAAGAATTAAGCAAAAATATAAAAAGTCTTATATCTGTAAATACTCCAATTATAGTAATCAAAACACTGTGCTTGTCTGAGTAAACATTTTGAATCCCTGTTTACTTGCTTTGAACTCAATGAAATAGTTTCACTGAAAGTGGAAGGATGAGAAAGGTCCCACCATGAAAATACCAAATTAAAGAAACAAGAACGGTTATGTAAATGTTGGATGAGGAAAATCTCAGAGAAAAGAACATGACATGAAGACAGGAAAGTGAAGACACACAGCCCAGGGGAACTGCGAATCACCAACCACCAGAAGCTCAAGAGAAAGGTGGGACCAGGAAGGGCGAGAATATTTTAAATGTAAATAAACAAAATAACCAATTAAAAAAAAAGAGAGGGAGAAGGTTGGGACGATGATCCCAAGAATCCTCCAAAGAGATAACAGCCCTATCTATATCTTGACTCCAGGTTTTGGCCTCCAAAATTAATCTCTGTGGTTTCAAGATGCCAAATCTGTGTTAATTGGTTGCAGAAGCCCTAGCATATTGATATGCAATATTAAGACTTGATCTATAGAGACAGTAATGAAGACTCAGTAAGGACGACTGGAAGATAGTGACAAATGTTGATGGGACACAAGAGAGAGCTGCTATAATTTTTTTATATGCCCTGAACCCTGTGAATTGAAACGCAATCCCCAGTGTAAGTTTTCAAGAGGAGAAAGCTTAGTCCTGTGATCTCTAGAGGTGGAAGAGTTGAGAGATAATTAGTGATACATAAGATTCTTACTCTAGAGCCCCGTGATTGAATCCTAGAGGCTTTATAAGAAGGGAGTGACCAGAACACATGCACACACGTATGCACACACACATGCACACCAACCTTGTCTTTCCCTCTTGCTTGCTCTCTCATGCCCTTTATCACCTAAGAGCTCTGTCAACATTTTATCCTGTGATGAGATCCTTCAACTTTGAACCACTAGAACTATGAACCAAATAATCTTTTTTTTATAATTCACCCACTCTATAGTTTTTACAACTGCCAATGGGATACATATTAATTGAAGAATAATCCATATCAATATGTTCGACTGATTTTTTTTATTTATTTACATTTCAAATGTTATCCCCCTTCCTAGTTTCCCCTCCACAAGTCCTCCCTGCCCCTATGAGGGTGCTCTCCCATCCACTCCTGCCTCAGCAGCCTAGTGTTCTCCTATCTTGGGTCATCTAGTCTTCACAGGACCAAGGGGCTCCCCTTCCACTGATGCCAGATAAGACTGTCCTCTGCTACATATCCACCTGGAGCCATGCGTACCCACTGTGTACTCTTTGGTTAGTGGTTTAGTCTCTGGGAGCTTTGGGGGGTTGGGTTGGTTGATATTGTTGCTCTTCCTATGAGATTGCAAAGGACTTCAGCTCCTACAGTCGTTGCCCTAACTTTGCGATTGGAGGCCCTGAGCTCAGTCCAATGTTTGGCTATGTACATCTGCCTCTGTATTGGTCTGACTCTAACAGAGTCTTTCCAGGACAGCTATACCGGGCTCCTGTCAGAAAACACTTCTTGATATCAACAATAGGAACCCCCGCCCAGTCAGATACAGGAGTTCTTCCTGTTTCAACCTGCACCCAGAGCAGAGCTGGGGCGCTGGCTCTGCACGCACTCCTTCAACACCCAGAGGAAGCTAGACTCCCAGGTGCTCTTACACACCCAGGATCATCCATAAACAGCCTTTTCAATAAAGAGTTTAGGAGCAATAACACTCCTGAGGAAAAGATGAACCTGGACCTAAACCTCACCCCAGAGACAAAAGTAAATTCAAAATAGTTCATGGAATTAAATATAGAACATAAATTTAAATTTTTAAGAAAAAAATTATAAGATAAATTATTCAGGATTTAGGGTTGAGGAAAGAATTCTATTTTTAAGATAATTTTTTATTATTAATTAATTATTTTATTTATTTACGTCTCAAATGTTGCCCCCCTCCTGGTCCCACCTCACAGAGTTCTTTACCGAATCCTCCTCCCCGTTGCCTCTTAGAGAGGCAACAAGTCTCTACAGGATTAGGCCTATCCTTTTAGGGAAAGAATCCTTACACTCAACACCAAAACACAACCCATAGAATGACAGATAAATAAATCAAATCTCACCAAAAAAAGCTTTAAAATACAATTGATGGTGTGAAGATATAAGTTTGAATTATACTTATAGTCAGCATGATCGACCAAGAACTATTGCCGAGAATACATAAAGAAGCATCAAAGTCTAACAGTTCTAAGTATACTTTTTAACTGCTTTTTAACTGAAGCAGAGGTTAAAACGGAGGCATATACAAAAGTTTATCATAACTAGTCATCAGGGAGATGCAGATTTAGACAATAGAGTATCACTATGTAACAATCTAAATGACTAAAAATCAAATAGTGACACCATCAGTTGCTACCGAGCATGAGGAGAAATTTGGATCACTCCTAATTGTTGCCAGGGATATAAAATCGTTCATCTAGTCTGGAAAAGAGTTGAGCAACTTCTTGTCAAGCCAAACATTGTACCGACATGAATTTCTGTCCTCTCCAAATAAAAGTGTGATTCCTACAGCTGCCTCTATGAAGACGCATAGACGCTGTATGCCCAGTAGCCCCAAACTGAAGAGAGACCAGGTGTCCTACAAATGGCAAATAGAAAGACAGAAACACATCCATTATACAGGATTTAAACAAAACATTGATAACTTGGTAGTTCTTCAGGGAATTACACTACAGGGGGAAAAAACGCAATTCCTGAAAATTACATACTTTGTGATTCCACTTGAAAGCATTTTTATTTTAATGGAGAACAGCTTTAGGACCAGGAAGGTGAGTGGGTGTGGGGTATGAATTGGCAAATGGGTAAGAATGGTTGTAAAAAGGTGAACCTTAGGAGTGCTGAGCAGAGAAGCCTTTAAAACGAAGCAGAACCTCCTATTGTTACAAACAAAAAGCAAGCTGAATTGTTTAACTCTTCAGTGAGTGTCATGAGGTGATTTGTCAACCTCTGTAGATAAATGTCCTAAGACTCTGAGAGCTAACTTACCATTATTCTTTAGAGACAGAGTGAATTTATATTAATAAAATGGTCTCTAATAGATGAGCTTGCTCTCAAATACAGACAAATCTAAAAGAAACAGCATGAAGTAGACCACATCTGTCAGCAGCCCACGACCATTTACAGAGTGGATATGAACAGTGTGTGCACACTTGACTACATGACACTTTGCATTTAGAATCAAATCCAATAAAAACATCTTGATTCTTGCTACTGCAATCCATGCAACTGTTATAACAGACCTGAGGATGTTTGTAACTGATGGAAACATATTTCTATCTTCATTGGACTAGGACAATGCTTAGGCACGTGTCCTGCCATACACTTGTGACATTACTAAGTGAATATCAGTTGTTTTTGTGTCTTGAGTTATTAAACAATATTGCACTTCCTTTATTGATACCATGACTACTGATTTGTTAATTAATATGACCCACCTGTCACTATTCTACATAGAGGTTTGCCCACTTAGCAGTTTGCTATTGAAACACACATTCTTCCCCAAATTACAAAATGTTGAGGCTTTTACAAAAGGTTTGTTTTTAATATAAAAGAGATTAATTCTAATTTCAAAATAGCTAAACAAAAAATTTTAGTGCAAATAATACATCATTTTTCTACCCATATAAAATCACTACAAATACATTATTTTCTATTACTTAAATTTGTTCTTATGCCTCTATATACATGTATGGCAACTGCTTTCAGAAAATAATTATAATGTCTTATATATTATTTGGTCATTTGGCTTCTTCTATGGCTTGGATATGTATATGCTCGAAGGCCAATGATCTAAAGGCGTGAAGCCTAGCCCAGGGAACTAGAATCTTTAGGTGATGGGACATCTAAGAGGTGAAGCCATGTTGGAAGAAGGTAGATGAGTGGAAAAACAATCTGACTCCCCCTGTTTCCCTCTTCATCACACACTGCAGCCATGATGAGCTGTTTTACCACAGGCTGAAAGCAATAGAGTTGGCTGCTCCTGGGCTGGAAACTCTCAGATCGAAAGCCAATAAACCTTGACTCTTCTTAAGTTGACTTATCACAAGTATATTGCCAGTGTGATAAAAAGCTGAAAGCTTAAAATTTTCCCATCTAAAGATGAATATTTATGTGTTATCCAGATAACTTAATGAATTCTATTCCATTCCACAAATGTACTAATCACAAACTGCTGGGCATTTCCTTTTTTCTCAAGAATTAAATATTTTATATGTCATTTTCTTACTTCCTTGTTGTATACTACTCCTAAAATGAAATTTCTTTAGAATGTAATTCTAAAACATATAAGAGAATGTATTTGGTGGTGTATATTACCATTCATTGGTTATTTTTCAAACAGCTAGTGTAGAGAGGACATCTTAGGGTTACTATTGCTGTCTTGAAACACTATGGCCAAAAGCAACGTGTCGATGAAAGTATTTATTTCACTCACAGTTCATCCTCAAAAGCAGTGAGAACAGGGATTCAAAGAAAAGAGGAACCTGGAGTCAGGATCAGAGGGTTGATGCTTACTGGTGGGCTTCCCATGGCTTGCGCAATGATTTTCTTAAACCATAGGACCAGCCCAATGGGGTCACCTGGGATGGCTCCACCCACAATGGACTGTGCCTTCCCCCATCAATCACTAATTAAGAAAATGTGCCCTACATCTGAATGTTATGGAGGCATTTTCTTAATTGAGTTCCCTCTCAGATAACTTTAGCTTCTGTCCCATTGACATAAAACCATCCAGCACATACAATGACTTGCGCTGGAATATATATAGTGATCTATATACTATCTTTGATTTTGACAGTTTTGAGTATCCTCCTCACTTCTGTACTGGATATCTCATCACTTTTGTATTTGTGTCTGTCACTGGTCCATTTTTTAAATAACTGTCTTTTGTAGGCAGGCATGGTATACCATGCCTGTAATCTAGCATTCAGGCATTTTAGACAGAAAGACTGGTGAGTTCAAGCCAACCTGAGTACAAAGATGCTAACTCAAAGCATATATTTTATGCAATAATCATATAAAATCTTTGTCATATATTTTTTAAATAATTTATTTATTTTTTTCTCAAATCATAATTCATTCACACAGGGGTTATAAACACAGAAAGGCAGGATGTGGGGAAGGGGATGACACAGGAGCATGGGTGTTCAGGGGAAATACAGATATCTTTCAGAACCAGGTATCGGCTGGGTGAAGGTTCAGGGGACAGGTCACTATGACTCTGCCTATAACTCACTTGTCCTTATCTAAGTTGGTATTGTCTGCCAAGGCTACCTATTTACAAGGTCTATGACTACTCAGGCTGGTAAATTGTCACAAAAACTGCCTGTTTACAATAGCTTATAGCCATCTGTTTCAATGTTTTTCCACAGAGACCCAAGACTTGGTGTTAGTATACATGTATGACAGGCCTATTGCTGATTTTAGGCCTATGGCTGATTTTAGGCCTTCAGTGTGTAATCAGGGCTGCCCCTGATATCTCCTCCCTTCTCTAAGTATAGAAGGGCTGTGGCGATTCTAATCTTGCAAAGGCGGGGATAGAGGCCTGACCTCCAGTAACTGAAGGGGACCTTGTAATGGCTCCAGTCTTTGTTATATATTGTTAATGTTTAACTTTTTAAGATTTTTTTTATTATTTTAAAATTATGTGTGTGTGGATGTATACATTGGTGTAGGTGCTCAAGGAATAAACAAATGTAAAATCTCCTGAGTGGAGTTATAGGTGTTTGGGAGCTACACAGCATGTGTGTTGGAAACTGAATTTGAGTCCTCTGCAAAAGAAGTACACACTCCTAAATATTAAGCAATCTCTCTCTATAGGCCCTTCTTATTTTATTTAATTGATAGTATTTATATACTGGATATACAGCTATGTTCATCTTTAGGTCATGGTATTCTCTCCTATAAAAATAATACATTGGAAGGTACACTGGATGGTATATAATAAATAATAATAAATTATTATATGAATTATAGAATAATAAATGTATAATAATTCACTAAATGATAAAATTCATTATCTTATAGATTAAAGAAAGTAGTATTCTTGAGAAATTTCACTGAGTTCCAATGACCACATCGCTGATTTCTATTATATCCAGGCTTTAATGGCTACTGTATTGTCCCAGTTGCTTAAATACATAGGTGTGTAGTTTAATGGTGACCTCCAAAGTTCCTGTTGGGCTGGGGGTAGCTTTGCTAGTAGAGATAACCATATGGGATTTTTGTATATATATATATATATAAAATTTATTTTTTTTCAAGTTGTAATTTATACTCATACACACAGGGGTTATAAACACAAAAAGGAAGGATGTGGGGAGGGGGATGACACTGGAGCGTAGGTGTTTAGGGGGAATATAGATATCTTTCAGAACCAGGTATCGACTCTGCCTCTGATTCACTTGTCCTTGTCTAAGTTGGTATTATCTGCCAAGGCTACCTATTTACAAGGTCTATGACTACTCAAGTTGGTAAATTGTCACAAAAACTGCCTGTTTACAATAGCTTATAGCCATCTGTTTCAGTGTTTTTCCACTGAGACCCAAGACTTGGTGTTAGTATACATGTATGACAGGCCTATTGCTGATTTTAGGCCTATGGCTGATTTTAGGACTTCAGTGTATAAGCAGGGCTGCCCCTGACATCTCTTCCCTTCTCTAAGTATAGACAAGCTGTGGCGAATCTAATCTTGCAAAGGTGGGGATAGAGGCCTGACCTCCAGTAATTGAAGGGGTCCTTCTAATGGCTCTGGTCCCCCTGTTGTTGTCCAGTGAGGCATGAGGGCCACACCCGTCCTGATGTCTTTTTCCTGGAGAGGGGATACTTTTGACATCAACCCCTATGTAGTCAGGCTTGTCCCTCAGGGAACCCAGAGAGATATTTTTAACTTTTATTGATATTCCCTTGCAGTGCTTAGCCTCACAGCCTAAGCAAGAATTCAGGTCGCCTGTCAGAGGGGGTTCTGGATGGTCCCTCTCTGCTTGGAAGAAGTGGAAGTCCCCTCTTTTAGGTTGGGTGGAGATGGGTTTTGGGAACACCCTGTATAAAGTAACAACCTCATCTTGAATCTTGTGGTCCTCCATAGCTAACTTATGATAATGTATCTGAATAGGTTTTGCTACCAAATTATTTATCTGTTGTTTCACAGAGTTAGTCAGCCTATTTGAGGCCCAGGGACCAGAAGAAATAAGCAAAAAGAACCCAAATAATGGTACCAAGATGAGAGGAGGTAGGGTTGACAACCCTGGAGAGGTTGAAAACCAATTCTTGTACCAGCACTCATCTTTCTCTTTCTCTTTCTCTCTCTGACTTTTCTCAGGGCCTTCTCTGACCTTTTTCATGCTCTCTTAAACCATCCCTGTCTTGTCTATGTAAAGCCAACATTCTTATTCAAGGGCTGTACACAGTCAAGAGCTGTACACAGCCTTTTCTATTATAATAGAGTAAATCAACTCCAATAAGGATCTTTGCGATTTTTGGAGTTCTCTTCAGACAGCGAAACGAGGGATTTCTTCAGATTAGTGATGTCAATCTCTAGCTGTTTGATGTTCTTGTCAATGGCCCTTCGAAGGTCTGAGTACTTTAAGTTCGGAGGCTAGCATCTGGATTATAACTTCTAACAGCAAACATCATGGGTGGTTCATTTTTGCCTGGAAAGGAAAAAGAAGGGAATTCTCAGGGAGATTTCTCTTCCCTGGATGTCAATTGTTATTCATTTTATTTATGGTTGGGCCTGGCTTTGTGGGGGTATCTATTTATTTCATTAATCTTTTTGGTAGCCAACTAGCTGTGCCTTCTGTGGTATCAAACAGGCATATCAATCCTCAGCCCCATAAGGGAACTGGGTCTGGGCCATTTCTTTAAGGGTAAGAGGGTCCTTCCACATAGCTGTGGCATAGTGTTTATTGGTCTGGGTGATGCCAGAGGCAATCTGCAGCAGATTTGTCATGAGCTTTCAGTTTTAGAGAGTTAAAAGTGAACAAGGCATGATGGAGAGTATTTCAAGGGGACTCCTTCTGGGGGGATACTATTCCCCCTCTTTTGTTTTTAAAGACAATTTTTCAGGGTTCTTGAAAAATCAGGACAGAAGCACCAACAGTCGCTCCTTCCACACTCAGAGAGTCATGCAGACATTATTTAAAGAAATATAAATCTATGTTAATAATCTCTTTTATCAAAGGACTGTTATAGCACAACCGAAAATGAATCAGGCTATACAATATATCGATTAATAATAACTTCTACTTTTTGTGAGATTACTTCACTTTTGTCAATTAATTGTTGAGAGAAATTAGGATTTACATCTCTTTTGAGAATATTAAACAGAGACTTAAATTCTTTTGTGGAGAGCTTAAAATAAGATCTTAGCCAGTTAGCATCTCCTAGAAACTTTTGAAAATAACATGAATTAAGTAAACTCTCTCTTTTTTTTTAGACCCTTTATCTGTTTTTTTTATTGGATATTTTATGTATTTATCTTTCAATATTCTCTACTCTCCCATTCTCCCCCAAAACCCCTTATCCCATACCCCCTCCTCCTATTTTTATGAGGGTGTGCTGCAAACAACCTTCCAGTCCCATCTCCCTGCTCTCGAGTTCCCCCACACTAGGGAATCCAAACTTTCAGGGACCATAGCCCTCCACTTTCACTGATATCTGACAAGGCCACCCTCAGTTACCTATATAGGTGGAGACATGAGTCCCTCCCTTTGTGCTCTCAGGCTGGAAGTTTAGACTTTGGGAGCTCTGGTTGAAACTTTTGATACTCCTTCTAGAAAGGACCAAAGCACCCACACTTTGGTCTTCCTTCTTCTTCTTGAGTTTCATGTGGTCTATGCTTTGTGTCTTAGATATTGTGAGCTTTTGGGCTAATATCCACTTATCAGTGAGTGCATACCATGTATGTTCTTTTGAGATTGGGTCACCTCACTCAGGATGATATTTCCAGCTCCATCCATTTGCCTAAGAATTTCATGAACTCATTGTTTTAAATAGCTGAATAGTACTCCATTGTACAAATGTACCACATTTTCTGCATCCATATTTCTGTTCAAGGACATCTGGGTTCTTTCCAACTTCTGGCTATTATAAATAAGGCTGCTATGAACATAGTGGAGCATGTGTCCCTGTTGCATGTTGAAACATCTTTTGGGTATATGCCCAGTATATGGTATAGCTGGGTCCCCAGGTAACACTATGTTCAATTTTCTGAGATACCGCCAGACTGCTTTCCATAGTGGTTGTACCAGTTTACAATCCCACCAACAGTGGAGGAGTGTTCCTTTTTCTCCATATCCTCGCCAACATATGCTATCACCTGTGTTTTTGATCTTAGCCATTCTGACTGGTGTGAGGTGGAATCTCAGAGTTGTTTTCATTTGCATTTCCCTGATGACTAGAGATGCTGAACACTTCTTTAGGTGCTTCTCAACCATTCGAGCTTCCTCAGTTGAGAATTCTTTGTTCAGCTCTGTGCTCCATTTTTTAATAGGGTTCCTTGATTGTCTAGAGTCTAATTTCTTCAGTTCTTTGTACACCTTGGATATTAGCCTTTTATCAGATGAAGGGTTGGTAAAGATCTTTTCCCAATCTGTTCATTGCCACTTTGTCCTACTGACTGTGTCCTTTGCTTTACAGAAGCTTTGTAGTTTTATGAGGTCCCATTTGTCAATTATTGGTCTTAGAGCACAAGCCATTGGTGTTATGTTCAGGAACTTTTCTCCTATGCCTACATGTTCAAGACTTTTCCCCAGCTTCTCTTCTATTAGTTTCAGTGTAGCTGGTTTTATGTGGAGGTCCTTGATCCACTTGGAATTGAGCTTTGTACAAGGAGATAAGTATGGATCAATTTGCATTCTCCTACATGCTGATCACCAGTTGGACCAGCACCATTTGTTGAAAATGCTGTCTTTTTTTCCACTGGATGGTTTTAGCTCCTTTGTCAAAGATCAAGTGACCATAGGTATGGGGGTTCATTTCTGGGTCTTCTATTCTATTCCATTGATCCTCCTGCTTGTCTCTGTTCCAATACAATGCAGTTTTTATCACTATTGCTTTGTAGTACAGCTTGAAGTCGGGGATGGTGATTCCTCCAGAAGTTCTTTTATTGATGAGAGTAATTTTCTCTATCCTGGGTTTTTTGTTATTCCAAATGAATTTTAAGATTGCTCTTTCTATCTCTGTGAAGAATTGAGTGGGAATTTTGATGGGGATTGCATTAAATCTGTAGATTGCTTTTGGCAAGATAGTCATTTTTGCTTTATTAATCCTTCCAATCCATGAGCGTGTGAGATCTTTCCATCTTCTGAGGTCTGTTTCGATTTCTTTCTTCAGGGGCTTGAAGTTCTTGTCATACAGGTCTTTTACTTGCTTGGTTAGATTCACACCAAGGTATTTTATATTATCTGTGACTATTGTGAAAGGTGTAATTTCCGTAATTTCTTTCTCAGCCACTTTATCTTTCGAGTAGAGGAAGGCTACTGATTTGCTTGAGTTAATTTTATATCCAGCCACTTTGCTAAAGTTGTTTATCAGGTTTAGGAGTTCTCTGGTGGGGGTTACTTAAGTATACTATCATATTATCTGCAAATAGTGATATTTTGACTTCTTCCTTTCCAATTTGTATTCCTTCGACCTCCTTGTGTTGCCTAATTGCTCTGGCTAGGACTTCCAGTACTATATTGAATAGGTAAGGGGAGAGTGGGCAGCCTTGCCTAGTCCCTGATTTTAGTGGGATTGCTTCAAGTTTCTCTCCATTTAGTTTGATGTTGGCTACTGGTTTGATGTATATTGCTTTTACTATGTTTAGGTATGGACCTTGAATTCCTGATCTTTCCAAGACTTTTATCATGAAGGGGTGTTGAATTTTGCCAAATGCTTTCTCAGCATCTAGTGATATGGTCGTGTGGTTTTTTTCTTTGAGTTTGTTTATATAGTGGATTACATAGATGGATTTCCATATATTGAACCATCCCTGCATTCCTGGGATAAAACCTACTTGATCATGATGGATGATTGTTTTGATGTGTTCTTGGATTCAGTTCGCTAGAATTTTATTGAGTATTTTTGGATCAATGTTCATAAGGGAGATTGGTCTGAAGTTCTCTTTCTTTGTTGGGTCTTTGTGTGGTTTAGGTATGAGCATAACTGTGGCTTCATAGAATTAATTGGGTAGTGTTCCTTCTGCTTCTATTTTGTGGAATAGTTTGAAGAGAATTGGTATTTGGTCTTCCTTGAAGGTCTGATAGAATTCTGCACTAAAGCTGTCTGGTCCCGGACTTTTTTTTGTGGGGAGACTTTTAATGACTGCTTCTATTTCTTTTGGGGTTATGGAACTGTTTAGGTGGTTTATCTTCTCCTGATTTAACATTGGTAACTGGTATTTGTCTAGAAAATTGTCCATTTCATCCAGATTTTCCAATTTTGTTGAGTATAGGCCTTTGTAGTAGGATCTGATGATTTTTTGAATTTCCTCTGTTTCTGTTGTTATGTCGCCCTTTTCAGTTCTGATTTTATTAATTTGGATACTGTCTCTCTGTCCTCTGATTAGTCTAGCTAAGGGTTTATCTATCTTGTTGATTTTCTCAAAGAACCAGCTCCTGGTTTTATTAATTCTTTGTATAGTTCTTTTTGTTTCTATCTGGTTTCAGCCCTGAGTTTGATTATTTCCTGCCTTCTACTCCTCTTGGGTGTATTAGCTTCTTTTTGTTCAGGGCTTTCAGGTGCATTGTCAAGCTGCTAGTATAAGCTCCCTCCAGTTTCTTTCTGTATGCACTTAGAGCTATGAATTTTCCTCTTAGCACTGCTTTCATTGTATCCCACAGGTTTTGGTATGATGTGTCATCATTTCATTAAATTCTAAAAAGTCTTTAATTTCTTTCTTTATTTCTTCCCTTATCAGATTATCAATGAGTAGGGTGTTGTTCAGTTTCCATGTGAATGTGGGCTTTCCATTGTCTTTGTCATTATAAAGACCAGCCTTAGACCATGGTGATCTGATATGATGCAAGGGATTATTTGAATTTTTTTTAATCTGTTGAGGCCTGTTTTCTGCCCAATTATATGGTCTATTTTCTAAAAGGTACCATGAGGTGCTGAGAAAAAGGTATATTCTTTTGCTTTAGGATGAAATGTTCTATCCATATGTTTATTTTAATGCTCAATTCATGATAGATACAGCAAGAAATGGATTTGTGGAGTTATAGAAATTCATGATCGAAGAGCAGTGTTCTGGAGAAACTGGCAGGAAATTGACATCTTCTTCCTTAGCTAGCATGTTCTCATTTGAGTCTGACAAGCTATTCCTCCCAGATTCCAAACCACTGAACTTCCTTAAGTTTACTCAATGAAGAAATTTCAAGCCACGGCTTTCCAGAAGCAAGAGTTCTATTTTTGGCTTTCAGCGATCCACAGAGGGCAACCTTTCTCTGTTGCCCTTGCCAACCAGCTACAGGAAGATTATTATCCAAAGACAACACAATATTTTTATAACAAGACACATGATTGGTATTTCCTTGATGTGTGTGAGGGAGGGTAAGACTTCCCATGAGAAGCCTGATGGAGCATCTTCAAGTCACTGCTAAATATTTTGCTTTCTGAAGTCATCTAACTGGGAACCTCACAGCTTTTCCAATACTCTTCTGAGAAGAAGGCTCACAAGGTCAGAGCAGACATATTCCTGATCATCAAATTTAGCCATCACTACCCAAGAAGTTCACTTTGAAATGTTATCTAACTGGAGAGAGAAATTTTTTCCAAAAGATTCCACAGAGGGAAAATGTTTTCGCTGTGACCTGGTTAAAAACTAAGGCTGAGTACAAGGAGTGCAGAAAAGACTGACACTCTAGTGAGCTATAGGAAGGAAACAAGGGACCAAGTACCAAATAACATTTTAAATACTTCAGAATGAATGAGTACCTTATTTGTTCACTATATTTACCATCCATATTTATTTTTAAATGGTCAGATTTCTGAACCAAACTAAATTAGTTTCCCTCCTCCAAACGTTACATTTAAAAACATCCTTCTTAGAAACATCACGGCACATCTAATTATAGCATGCACTACTCGGTGATGTGCTCACAACCATTTTAAGGAGACTGAGATTCTCTTTGCTCAGTAGAGGAGGGACAAAAAGGTCTGTTTTTTTTTTCCTGGAAAATATAGATTGTCAAATGAATGTGACTTGAAATACAATCTGCTTCGACTCTGCTGGAAGTGGACCCTTTGACCTCTGGCTTCCAGCCTCCACTACCACACCCACCAGCCTCCATTTCATGTTTCACCCTGGCGGGTCCCCAGGATGCCAAGCTACAGAACTCCCTCCCATTAGCTGCAGGAATCCAGAATATCCATGGCAACCGGTCTCTAACCCCAGGGAGAAGGCAGCAGAATTGAAAGGCTCCATTCTGCTTCTACATCCACAGCTCAGTGAATTGACAGCTTGGTGGTTTCCTTAGTTCCATTAGATTAGGATGCACTTTTCCCTCTTTCTTTTTATCATCATTTTATCCATTTTATCCATGGAGATAGAGCTCAGCCACAGTTGTTTTGTTTTATTTTACTTATTTATTTATGTTTACAAAGGAGTGTTATCCCTTCTGCTGGTCACCTCTGCACCCATCAGGAAGCACAGTCTTTAAACAACACTTGCATTAAAAGATTTATCCAAAAGAAAAAGAGCCATAGTTCTGCTGTTGGCCTTTATGCATTCTTATGCAAACATTCCGTGTTTAGTGTGCATGTTTTACAAATTACTAGTGGATATCTGATTTGGAGCAGTGCAAGTCATATGTGTAACATGATTTTATAAAAAACTGGAGGGAGATAACAGAACCCATACAATTTTATCATGAGATTAAGTTGTAGCATCAAATAACTGTAATCATGTTTAAGTCATTGTTTGTGCCACAGATATTTAGACAGGATAACAGATTGCATGGTGCACTTGCTGTTTGCCAAAGGAGCCGGAATAACTAATTTGCACTCTGTGCCCTGTGGAATGGCAGCTGAGTCCCCAGTGAATAAAGAGAGAGTGAGACAGAAGTAGACCATTTGGTCTGCAGAATCAAAATGAGGCAGAAATGTTATGTACGGTACATGGTTGACGGTCATATGTTGCACCCACTGTTGCCTGACTATTAGGACTGCTAAAGGAGGTCAAGCTGTCTGTCAGTACTTCTTAACCCTTTCAGGGCACAGAAGATGCTTTTGAAGGATAATAAGATCTATGAGATCTCCTCTTGGGAGAATGTAGGAACATATAAATTACAGAGGAAGACATTGTACATAGAGCTGTAACCTCAACATTCAGTAAGGTGAGACGGGGAGGGAAAGAGAGAAAAAGATGGAGATGAGGGGGAAAGGAAGGAGGGAGGGAGGGAAGGAGAAAAAAACAGCCAGACACAGTTAAATTCGGAAGGAACGCCCTCCCTTTAAAACAGTAACTACAACCCTAGTACACTTGGATAGTAGGGTTTCCTAGTACACACGGAAGAGTAGGCTGGGAGTGTATTAAGAAAGTAACTTTCACATTCATAACCTCCTTAGATTCTTCTGTGCAAAGTATTATGTCTTCTATTTCAGAAGATTTTTCTTTTGTCCTTCAAGAAAGACAAATATCTCACGCATCACTCACTCAGTTCTGGAATTTTGCTTGAGTTGTCAGCAAACTATTTTTCCAAATGAAGAACTGACCCATCTTTAACTGCTATGCTGCTGTTCATCAATGCACAAGAGTTAATTCTTAATATCTCATGTGAGGATGGGAAGGATTGAAAGTCCCAACTGAACTGACAATATAACAGCATAGCCCTGAATAAAGGGACTATGGGGAGAAAGGTAAAATATCTTCTCAAACATTTCTTTACAAATTAAAGAAATCATTGTTAAAGAAAAGAACAGCTTCTGAAATAGAAGACACAATACTTTGTACTGAAAAATCTAAAGAAGTTCTGACCTCCATGGGTACATACACACACACATAAATACATACACACAGAAAGAGAGACAGAGAGACAGAGTGACAGAGACAGAGAAAGAACATATAGTCACACAGACTTAAACAAAAATAAAATACATTTTTTTAAGAAAAGGATTTTTGTCAGCCATAGGCCTAAAATCAGCAATAGGCCTGACATACATGTATACTAACATCAAGTCTTGGGTCTCAGTGGAAAAACATTGAAACAGATGGTTATAAGCTATTGTAAACAGGCAGCTTTTGTGGAAATTTACCAGCTTGAGTAGTCATAGACCTTGTAAATAGGTAGCCTTGGCAGACAATACCAACTTAGACAAGGACAAGTGAGTCATAGGCAGAGTCATAGTGACCTGTCCCCTGAACCTTCACCCAGCTGATACCCGGTTCTGAAAGATATCTGTATTCCCCCTGAACACCCACACTCCAGTGTCATCCCCTTCCCCACATCCTGCCTTTCTGTGTTTATAACCCCTGTGTGAATGAATTACGATTTGAGAAAAAAAATAAATAAATTATTAAAAAAAAAGAAAAAGATTTTTGACCTTAGAAACAGAAAATATATTTTCATATAAGAGATCCCTGAAGAAAAGTCATTTAGATCCAGAAAGCAGTGTTTCCAAAAATCATGAAATATGGCCCAGAGGATGATGGACTCCATATGGCTTCTAGAAACAGCAAGCCCAAAGTCCAAAGAGGTATAATTTAAACCAGCCATGAAGACATCTCTAAACATACATAGAAGTTTCTAGTGAGAGAAAGAAGTACTTCTGTGTCTCTTACAGTCAGAGTATCAATACAAGATTTAAAAATGCAGTCAAATTCTTCTGTTGTAAAACCCTTTCCTTCCTAGGGATAGGCAATGATGGTCATTGAAGGCAGCTAGCTAATGATGAAGAGGCAAAGAAGCTTCTTCCCACTTATTAGAAATCTAATTGGGTATCACTGGAAATGAACAAGGGCAAATAGGAATGGTGTTAGTTAAATACGATCAATAAACTGGACTATAAGATGTGGCACATAGCAAAGAGTCTTAGCCCTGTCAAAACTTCCTTCTAGTGGGTAGAGATTAATCAGAATGAGTGTGCCCGTTTGAAAAGGGAATGAACATGTAATAAAACCACATGAACACTTAAGGAATTGCACGAAGAACTTGCATAGGTCTGTGGAAATAAACAGGAAGAGAAGAGGCTACAACAAGAAGATCGTGATTAGACACCAAAGAAATAATTCCTATGATGATGGTCTGAATCTTCTTTTTTCTTGTTCTAACTTACATATCATTTTATTTTAGTGGAAAAATACATACATAAGAAGTATCCACATCAATAGAATAACTATGAATATGATACATAGATATATTGTACAAAGTGTGAATCAATTTGAACATCTCAATATTTTATCACCATTTTGTGGTATAAACTTTAAAATTCTTTTCTTCTGGTTTCTCTGATACATATGGTATATTCATTATTGTTATTGTTATTGCTAATTATTATCTTCCTGTTTTGTAACAGCTTAATAGAACTTCTTGCTTCTGCCCAACTGTGACTTTCCATCTTTTCCCTTAGCCCTTTTCACAGACAGTCTACCCATCTCTGTCTCTATCTCTGTCAGTCTTTGTCTATCTCTATCTCGTCTCTCTCTCTTCACATGCGCACAGGTGCGCACACACACAGACACACACACACACACACACATCCCAGGTTATATCAGCTATAATTTGACTCCCAACTGTAAGATGAACATTTCTATTGTAGGAAAACATGTATGATATGATTGAAAACTGTCCTGTGGGCAACATGATGAGAAAACTGTATGTGACTGACAAGTGTAGTGGCCTTAGAGTGGTAGAGGAAGAGCCTGCTGGGCACAGTATTTATTTCTCAAATTAATTTATTAATTAATTAATAAACAAATAGGTACCTAGTGTACAAATCCCAGAGTTCAATTCCCACCACCACACAAAAATACTCTAGTAATGGAGATATGAAGTATAGGCAACTCTTCCAGAAAGTCTGGCAATAAGAGGAGGTGGTAGGCTGTGCTCTGATTCCCCTCTGCTTTCTCCAAGATTCTACATCTGCCAGTTTTACCTCATTGCCTGCGGCACATCCTGATGGGAGGGGCACTGGTACCTCTTTGTCTTCTTGCTATTGAGACCTGTCTTGAAACTGGCTCTTGACAATTGAATGTGAGTAGAATGGAAGGCAGTAGCTATGACTGGAAGTTTAGTCAAGGAGGATTCTGTTTACAATATAAGGCAGGCTTAAGTGCACAGAAGAAAGAACCAGTTGAAAGGGAAAGTTTAAAGACACCAAGGAGATGGGCTAAACAATAAAGCAAGAATCTAAAGAAAGAAGACGAAAATCTACACCCAAAGCCAGTGAGAAGGACCAGACTTTTAGTAAAAGGCTGTCCTCCAGTTAACAGGAAGAGCAGGAAGTGGAAAGGAAGTGGTATTTTTGGAATATGGAAAACAGACTTTTTTTTAATGTTGCTCCAAATAGCATAGAAGAAAGCAAAAAACAAATCAGCTAGAAGCATTTAACACCAAGTTGAGGTTGGCCATCATGTTTTTAATACGGTAGTAATATTCATGAATGTGTACATCTTCCCCCACCCCAGTCAGGCTCAGGACACAGATGTGCAAGTGTGGGTCCACCAGCCACACTAGGTATGAGCTAACAAGGGACAGAATGGTGAGATTGGTCAGAAGTACTGACACCTACTTTGAACTAACAGCAGTTAGTTATAGCTATTCTTAGTTTTGAACTTAGGATGCAAAGGGAAAAGACTGGATTTGAGACCAGTCTAGGTTACAAATGAGACTCTGTCTCAAGAAAATCAAACAATGAAAAAGTAGGGACACATTTAACCAGCTTTTTCCACTGGATGTTCTTTTTAAGCCTCTGTTAAAACCCACTCAGTTTAATCTTAAAATTGCCTGGAGTAACAGCTTCAATTGCTGGTAAAAACTTGTTCTCGGAGAGGGCTCCTAATTTTCACTCTAGCCTGAATGAATACTGCTAACCGTATTGGCATTCAAAGTGAAGCTTCCTTTCAATACCATCCCTTTTCTCCTCCTCCTCATCCCTCCCTCTTACTTGTGTAAGTGACCTTGTCTAAAATAAAAATAGAGGACTCAAGGAACAAACTTCTGAGGTCACTCTAAACTCCCTGCTCTGATAAGATTCACGAGGAAGTTAGGTGACAGTGCCAGGAAGCCTCTGGCGACAGCAGCAGCATGGACTGCTGCTTCATCCCATGGTCTCAGAATACCCCCCATCGGTTCTTCAGCAATGATGCCTCATGGAAGCATGTACTGAGGCAAAAACACCTGACCCCTTCAATCCCAGTCTCTCCTGTCGTGAGCTTGTTGCATTGATGATGCTTCACTATAGAGACAGTCACTAAAGGATTTCCCAAATCGGGAAATTTGCAAATAATCTGAACTTCAACTTCCCAATCTCAAATGTCTCTTTTTTTTCTTCTAGTCTATAAATATATATGTCACAACATTTACCCAGGATAAAGAACCTTGCCATATGCCCTGCTTTTCTATCTGTATAACTTTAGACATACTTCTCTTAGTTGCATTAATTAATGATGGGACCATAATAGCTGGCTGCTTCAGTTGTCAGTCCTTCCTTCTTTCCTAATAACAGGGTTAGCACTCTGTTCTCTTAGTAATAAACTGATGATTCTTTTAATTTAGCTAATTACCTTCCAGCACATA
The DNA here is from genome assembly GCF_004785775.1 of Grammomys surdaster. Taxonomy (NCBI): domain Eukaryota; kingdom Metazoa; phylum Chordata; class Mammalia; order Rodentia; family Muridae; genus Grammomys; species Grammomys surdaster. The sequence goes on from NW_021604567.1 coordinate 415,573, forward strand.
TTAGGTCCTCCACTTTTTCTAATCAACAATGGGCTCATAAGATTACATTATGGCCCATGAGATAAAACTAGATGCGTTGGAAGATCAGAATGCACACTAGACTTGCATGTATGGGTTGATTCCTATGGATTCCTTCTTCCATCATATGGAATCATATGGATTCCTCATTCCATCCAGAACCTGGATGTGGTGTCAACATTGTCTGAGGCTACTGTACACACCTAGATAAATTCAAGAATGGCGGTCCAGTACTGGCTATCACAGGACAAAGAAGGCTTAGATCCTCCAATTACCTTGCCTTGTCCCTTTGTCAACATTCTCAAACATTAATATCTCCATGCTCTTTGTACCATCTTATTCCTAAACACTGTGAACATTCTTCACAGTTAAGCATCAAATCCTTCCTGATAGCTAAGTCTAGAGGTGTTAGTCTGAAAAAGAAGGCTCTTCTTGGGTTAGCACTGATGGCTGCCATTTCTCCTAAGCAAGCTAGACCATGTTGATCTCTTTCCATCCAAGTTAGTTATGTCGAAGTGACTGAAGTTCTTATCACCTTCCCTTCCTAGAAAGCCCATGGTACTTCTGTTTAGCTACCTACTGTTTGAAGAATATATTCTGTACCTGGAAACATTATACAGACAAAAGAAAGGATTTGCTCTGTTTTGTTTGTGATGTACTATGATCTTATAGGGAAATCCTGGAACTGCCCAGCCTATTGAATGGGAGTACAGGTGCTCTCTCTGTTGCCTATTTACCTGGTTACACCCTAGACTACAACTGTCACGCCTAAGTTACAACCTTCAGTCTATTTGAAGTAGGGATGGTGTCTGTTTATGATTGAATTCCTACTAGCTGACAGAATGTTTGACATTTTTGGCGAAGGAATAAATATTTAATGTCTGTAACTGCCTGGGAAGTTGCAGAAGTAGACTTCACCCTAAATCTTTGACACCATTTCCTGGAGTCTGTTTCTTTATCTATAAAATAGCAAACAGTTTTCATACATCAAGTAGAACTTCTACATTCAACCTATACTTTCTCCCTGAGATTTTCTCATAACAAGTAAAGTATCTGTGTCCTCCAGATAAATGATAGCTATGTGGGCTAAAATACTGAGGTTATAAAACATTTATTACAGCCCCTGGTGTATACTAGGCAGTAAATAATGTTTAGGAGAGGAGTGAAAGAGAAGACAGAACAGTCACCCAGAAGACTAGATAAATAAAGGAAGAAAGATGTATAAAGACTAATGGTTGTGCTTATTACCTATTCTTTCCCTGTAAGGTTCTTATAGACTATTTAGATGACTGTGGCTGTGTGTAGGTAGCAAAGGCTGATTTTCCAGTTTCCTCTCATCTAACTATTGTGCAATTTGGTTGTAGCATCCATGAAAAGACAGATTTGTGATGCAGCTTCTTTGAATCTCCCCATAGGAACCATCTGGATCACATCTTTAGCTAATCCTTCATTCTTGCCTTCATGTTGCCACGTGGAAAGGATGTCACCTTCTTGGACTACATCTTTGCATTGACAAAGAGGTCAACTGGGAAGAGGCTGGGCCTCACTGGTGACACATCTCGGTGGAGCACATAGACCCCTAATCAACCTCACATTGTTTACCATGTTGTCATATTGAGTTCAAATAAACTTCCAACGTGTCTGTGAGTCACAAGTAAAATAATTCCTAAATAATAGAGAGTTCAAGAATAAAGAAATCTGGACAACCTGAGCTAGTGCATAGTATCAGAAGGACCTATTCTAGGGAAGAAATTCACCAGTGACCACACTCAACTATGTATCATGCACACGACAACACCAACTCACCAGGCAAAATATGCCCACTGGCGATGTAGTGATACAACTTTGAGAGATGATCAGCTGTGTTGTAACTTAAGCTGAGGCCCACTTGATACAGTAAATTGAATGAAACGCTTGTGAGTTGGGAGGGCATGAGGAAACACTATCATTGCTTTCTAACTGAATATGGTGTCAGATTTCTTCCTAGATATTTATGTTTATACTCATAGGTTTGTGTGGTTCTCAATCTGGGGCAAAGAATTTCCTCTTTTAGAGGATGATGGTTAATATATAAAAATATATCTGCAAATAAGTGATTTGTAAGACTGTAGCCTTAAACACGGTCTCTCTCTGACTCTCTCTGACTCTCTCTGACTCTCTCTGACTCTCTCTCTCTCTCTCTCTCTCTCTCTCTCTCTCTCTGACAGACACCAGAGAGAGAGAGAGAGAGAGAGAGAGAGAGAGAGAGAGAGAGCCACAGAGGATCTAGAATATAAGATCCAGCAGGCAGAAAAGGGTGTCATGAAATGCTAGCATCATCCAGCTATGACCTTGCCACTGTGACCATGAACATACAGTAACTATGGTTCCTGGCACCAGAATGAACACTCCAACTTGGACAGATGTGGTACCCATGAGGATACACTTCTTCATAAGGAGCTAATGATTGTTATTGGTTGCTGAAGAACCATTTCTCTAATGATGTAGCCCCTGGAAGACTAGGAGGGAAAATGGGTTTTAGATGAAAGGGGATATCAGAAAGTAATGGGAAATACATATGAACACAATACATTGTATCTACATATAAACTTCCAGGGGACAAGAGAACCTGCCTGGAGATTGCTGCACATGTCTCAAAATTGGCAATATGTGTGCACTTATAATAGGAAGACTCTGGATTTCTACAAAAATTGTATTTCTAAAATACAAGAAAGATGAACATTTTGTAACTTGATTAGCTGGATATAGTGGTAAATGCCTTTAATCTAAGCATTTGGGAGGAAGAGGTAGGTGGATCTTTTTGAGTTGGAAGACAGCCTGGTCTACATAGTAAGTTCCAGGCCAGCTAGGGTGATATAGAAAAACTCTGACCAAAACAAACAAACAAACAAACAAAAACTGATAGCTAAAAAAAAATAAATATGGACAGAAAGTGACTTATGAAAGAAGGTATACAGCAAGATAAGCATAAACTATGCCTTCTAGGACCAGATAGTTTGCAGACATGAGAGCTCCAGAAACCTGAACTGCCTGCTTCACGGAGACATTCATTGCCCAATCAGAGAAGAGAGGGGCTACCTGAATAATACTTGCTTCCTTTCCTAAATTAGTCATGGAGAATCTATAGCAGAGGAAAAGGAAGAATTATCATATTTTCTACTGTAAGCACCTAGTGCTGAAGGAAGCACTAGGGAAACTGAAATTGACTTTGGAAGAATGACTGAAGGGCAAGCCAGAGAGAAGCCCTTTGCGTCTACCTTATCTCTCCCAAGCCTTGCCTGAGGACAAGCTCTGCCTGGTATGTCACGGCAGAAATTGGTCTCAGCACTGGCTTCTAGGTTACACCAGCTTAGTAGAAATAAATTTCATGCCCAGAATACTAAGGAACGCAAGGCTGATCGGGACCTGCTCCTCCTCTTTTCAGAAGCCTGCATGATCTCTCACCAAGATGGCTTCTCTCTAAATGCATAAAAGTTTTAGCCCACAAAAACTGCCAATGCGGTAAGCTTTATAGTATCTAAGGAAGTCTTCTGTGATTTGTATGTGTCCTTCAAAGTTCCAAAGCAACAGAGAAAAGGAGGTCACAAAGGTCCTGCCATTGAGAATGGATTAATGTCATCACTGTGGGCATGAAAAAAATCATCTCAAGAGTCAGTCTTTTCTAAATTCAAATCCCAGCCCCTACTGTTCTCCTGCTTTCGGTCTCATTCTCCCTTGCTTTCCTGGCTTCTACCATGGGATGACACAGATGAAAGGATTTGCCAATGCCAGAGCCATGCACCTTGATCTTTCAGTCTCTGACCATGAAACAAAGGAATTTCTCTTCACAAATACCCACACTATAGCATTCTGATACTGCAACATACAACTCATTAGGACCATCTTTCCCCTCTTTAAACCCACTAAAACTGATCCAGATTCGGGTTCATCCTATAATACTTTCTCAAAACACAGAACATAGGTGGTAGTACTGCTAAAGGACCTTGAGTTCACAAGACAAAATAGCAAGACATCTGAATACTGTGACTACTATAAAAACTATTGGAACCATTTCTGAAGTGAATATCCCAGAAGTTACAAAGAAATCACATGACATTAACCATCTTTAAGAAGCCAGGATATTAATAACAAGAAAATAAAAAGGGCTAAGCAAAGGGGCCTACTAATATTAGATGTTAACCTGCAGCAGCTGAAATCCTAAGATAGTTATTGAATAAACAGGTTGAGAACTGTTGGACTATAAATGTAGGAGGCAGAAGATTAAATGGAGAAGGCAAAGGAAGACCATGGGACATTATTTTTAACTTCAAACATAAGCGATACAGGTGCTACTAGTTCCAACATCAGGAGAACGATATTTTCCAAGAGATGCACTGGAGGGAAATAAAAATATAAGGATATATTTTAAGAAGTAGTGAAGATTCAAGGATTAACAAAGACAAACTGATAGTGTTCACAGAATTTCAGGTAAGAGAAAGCTGTACCCAGATGAAGTATACCAACAAACGGAGGACAACAAAAAGATAATTCTAATTGTTCGTAGAAAGAAGACAGCTTGAGTAGCTGAGGGCTATAACACTAGCTGCTCAGTGTGCTAAAGCAAGATCAGGATTAAGGCCAGCATGGACCATTGGTGAATCCCTGCCTCAAAATTCTATAAATGCTTTTTATCAATTCCTTTGAAGATAATATTTTGTTTGTCAAGATTTTCATTTATAAACCATTAAAGTTACACGCCTTTAATTCCAGCACTTGGGAGGCAGAAGCAGGCGGATTTCTGAGTTCAAGGCCAGCCTGGTCTACAGATTTCCAGGACAGCCAGGGCTATACAGAGAAACTCTGTCTCGAAAAAAAAATACAAACCAGTATAAAAACAGTCCTAGACGTACAAGTACATGGAGTCCTGTAACTTACAGACCCACATTGAAGGGTCATGAAAAAATAACTCTAGCAGAGAAAAAAAAAGTATTCAAGAAGCTTCCAGAAACAGGAACAACTAAAAACAATGTGAAAAGACAATTGCTACTTTAAATTTTTAGATGAAAGTACACCTGATAAAAATAAAATAAGAATCACATTAAAAATTAATGAGGACTGAGATTCTCTTTTCCACCCATCTCCCTTTCCTGCTGAGTCCTCTGAGGCACCTTAGCTGCCCTGACCAGCCTGCTATCCCCACTGGGCCCTCATTCTCCTACCACCTCTCGACCCACCTTCATCAGACCTGCTGATCTGGAACCATCGATCCCAAGGTTACCCATCAGAGGCCTGCCACACCAGGATTATCAAGTAAGGCCCCCTCCCAAGACCCACTATAACAGGAACATCCAGGAACATCAAAATGGATAAAGGCCCTAGAAAGAACACAATCAAGAAAGCCAGGACAATATGACACCTTCAGAGTACAGCTATATTATTTGTGGCTATTGTAAAGGGTGTATTTCCCTAATTTCTTTCTTGGCCCATTCATCATTTGCATACAGGAGGGCTACTGATTTATTTGAGCAAATTTTGTATTCGGCTACCAAGATATAAAATATCTTGGTGTACCTCTAACCAAGAAAGTGAAAGATCAGTATGACAAGTACTTCAATTCTCTGAAGAAAGAAATTGAAGAATACCTCAGAAAATGGAAAGATCTCTCATGCTCATGGATTAGTAGATTTAACATAGTGGAAAATGGCCATTGTGTCAAAAGCAATCGACAGATTCAATGTAATTCCCATCAAAATCGTAACACAACTCATTACAGACCTTGACAGAGCAATTCTAAACTTCAAGTGGAATATCATAAAGCCCAGGATAGCTAAAACAATCCTGTGCAATAAAAGAACTTCTGGAAATATGAAATATCACCATCGCTGATCTCAAGCTGTACTACAAAGCAGTAGTAATAAAAACTGCATGGTATTATTACAGGAACATGTAGGGATTGAATCAAAGACCCAGAAGTAAGCCCACATACCTAGGGACACTTGATTTTTGACAAAGAGGACAAAACCATACAAAGAAAAAAAAAGAAAGCATCTTCAATAAATGGTGCTGGGCTAACTGAATATCTGAATGTAGAAGAATGCAAATAGATCCATATCTGTCACCTTGTAAAAAAGAAAAGAAACTTAAGTCAAAGTGGATCAAGAACCTCAACATAAAACCAGATACACTAAATTTAATAGAACAGAAAGTGAGGAATAGCCTTGAATTCATTGGTACAGGAGACAACTACCTAAACAGAAGACCAGTGGCTCAGGCTCTAAGATCAACAACTTATAAGTAGGACTGCTCGAAACCGAAAAGCTTCTGTAAGGCAAAGGACGCTGTCAATAGGACAGAACTTCAGCCCATAGATTGGGAATGATTTTCACCAACCCTACATCTAACAGATGGCTAATATCCAAAATGTACAAAGAACTTAAGAAGTTAGACACCAACAACTCAAATAACCCAATTAAAAATGGGATAAAGAGCTAAACAGAGAATTCTCAACAAAGGAATCTTAAGTGATCAAGAAGCACTTAAAGAAATGTTCAAAGTTCTTAGTCATCAGGGAAATGCAAACTAAAATGACTGAGATTCCATTTTACACCTGTCAGAATGGCTAAGATCAAAAATTCAAGAACTAGAACATGCTGGTGAGGATGTGGGGCAAGGTGGGATTGAAATCTTGTACAACAGTATCCATTTTGGAAATCAATTGGCTGTTTCTCAGAAAACTGGAAATAATTCTACCTCAAGATGCAATACCACTCCTCAGCATATACCTAAAAGATACCCCACTGTACCACAAGGATACTTGCCAACTATGTTCATACCAGCTTTATTCATAGTAGCCAGGAACTGGAAACAACCTAGATGTCCCTCAACTGAAAAATGGATAAAGAAAATGTGGTACATCTACACAGTAAAAACTACTCAGCTATTAAAAATAAAGACATCATTAATTTTGCAGGCAAATGGATGGAACTTGAGAATATCATCCTGAGTAAGGTAACTCAGAACCAAAAAGACATACATGGTGTGTGAACACGTATAAGTGGATATTAGTCATAAAATACAAGATATCTACACTACACTACACAGACCCAGAGAAGCTAAACAAGAAGGAAATACCAAGTGAGGATACTTGAATTTCACTTAGAAGGAGGAATACAATAGTTATAGGAGGCAGATGGAGGAAGAGAACTGAGTGGGAGAGGGAACGGAGAGAAAAATTGGGGGAGTGTTCAGAATCAAGTGTGGAGAGAGACAGGAGGGATGGCCAGATGGCCATGAGAATGAATGAAATCTGTTACTGTTGGGGAAGGTAGGGTGGGAGTCATCTGAAGGACATGGCAGAGACCTGGGATTGAGAAGGCTCCCAAGAATCAATAGGGATGACCTTAACTGAAACTCACAGCAGTGGGGACATGGAACCTGGAGAGGCCACCTCCTGTAGCCAGGCAGGAACCACAATAAGAATGCTAACCCACTCACAAAACTTTCAAGCCAAAATTTATCCTTTTTATAAGAATTCTGGGGAGGGGGATGAAACAGAGACTGTAGAAATAGCCAAGCAATAACTGGTCCAACTAGAGACCCATCCTATGGGCAAGTACCATTCCCTGACACTATTAATGATACTCTGTTATGCTTGCAGACAGGAGTCTAGCATGGCTGTCCTCTGAGAAGCTCCACCCAGCAAATGATTCAGATTGATTCAGAGACTCACACCCAAATAATAGATGGAGCTTGGGGACCTTTACGGAAGAGTTGTGGGAAAGAATGAGGTCCCCAAAGGAGATAGGAATTCCACAGGAAGACCAAGAGAGTCAACTAACCTGGACCCTGGGTGCTCTCAGAGACCGAATCACCAACCAAACAGCATACACAGGTTGGACCTAGGAGCCCCCACACATATGTAGCAGATGTGTAGCTCGGTCTCCATGTAGGTCCCCAAAACTAGAGCATGGGCTATCTCTAAAACTGGTGTCTGTCTGTAGAATATGTTCTTGTAGCTGGGCTGCCTTATCTGGCCTCAGTGAGAGAGGATGTGCATAACTTGGTGTTCCAGGGCTAGTAGATACCTGGGCAGCAGGGGGGATAGGGGTTCCACACTCTCAGAGAAGGGGGAAAGGGAAAATGGGGGAGCGACTGTTGTTGTGGTACAGTGATGAGGATATAAAGTGAATAAGCACATTTTTAAAAATTACTGAGGACTAATTTTGGACAATATAAACCTTGTAAACATAAAGAATCAATAAAACTAAAGCAATATTAGGGAATATAGACTCATTTTATTACCAAAGACAAGACATAGATTTTGGTAAGTGTTTAAAATGCTTTTTAGGTAATAATAACTTAGATAAGGACAAGTGACCTTAAGTGACAAGAGTCATATCGACCTGTCCCCTGAACCTTTACCCAACTGATACACTGTTCTGAAAGATATCTGTATTCCCCCTGAACACCCACGCTTCGGTGTCATCCCCTTCTCCACGTCCTGCCTTTCTGTGTTTATAACCCCTGTGTGAATAAGTAAAAATTACGATTTGAAAAAATAAAGAAAGAAAAAAGAAAAAAAATTAACATTCAAGAAATTAAGTCATATCCTGAGATATATATGTATATATCTATCTCAGTTATTTACCTCTGATTGAATTAAAATATGAAATTCATAACAGATGTCCTGTTATCAGATGCCAACTGGAAAGAAGGTTATACTTACATATAAACTACATATTCATATATCTATATGTGCAAATAAAAGTTATTTATCTTATTAAAAAATGCTTTTTAGGAATAAATATGAGTCCTAAGACAGGGCAACTATCAAAGTAAATTTAAAACAGAATGTAGACCTTCACAACTAGAAAAAGAAAATGTCTTCCTACAGAAAAGCAAGAACAGAAAGAGTGAAAAAGAGAAAGATGATAATAAAAATATAAAGTAATAAAACAATTAGTAAATTTTAAAAGCTGACATTTGGGGCCAGTGACATGGCTCAGGCAGGTAAAGGTACCTATCTGCCTCTGATCTGATGACCTGAGTCCAATCCCGAGAAACCATGTGGTGGAAAGAAAGAACTACACTGCAAGCTCTCCTCTGACCTCCACACATGTGTTTATGACACATGCTTGTGTGCTCACTTGCACATGTATATAAAAACTTCAAAAGCTTTGAAAACTTGAAAAGAAAGTTAGCATTAAAAAATCACAAATTAAAATATTAAAAAATAAATTTGAAAACTTAAATCTATGTTAAAATATATGATGAACCCTAATAAGATTCATTCACCAACCCAGAAACAGAAAGTCACACCTTGAATTGAAAAAGAATCTATCACTGTACTGGGGATGTAGCTCGGATGGTAGATGCTTGGCTAGCATGCACAAGTGCCTGGGTTTGATTCCCAGCATGACACAAAACACACATAGCACCTGAGCTACATAAGGAAAATGGGGAGTTGGGAATAGTTCGGTAGTAGTGTACTCCTCCAGCATACATAGAGCCCTAACCTAAGTTCTCAAGGGAAAAAAGTCCCTTTTACCAGTCACAGTGGTGCAAGCCTCTGTGCACTCTGTGTTCAGGAAGCGGAGACAGGAAGAAACTAGAAGTTTAATGCCAACCTGGCCTACACAGTGAGTTCTAAGCTAGTCGGTGAAACACAATGAGAAGTTGTTTCAAATCCCTCTTCAAAAATTAAGGTAATAAAAATACTGTCATCTCCAAGATGACAGTATTTAAACCAAAACACAACATAAATATTGAAAACATAAGACACAAATGGATATCACAAGAAAAATGTAAGCAAAAGAAACAGCTAGGCTCACCACACTAACATCTTACATGTTTGTTGGCCATTATACAGACAGTATGGTCCCAAATCAGGACTGCATGATGTCTACTGGACCATAGCATCTATTGTTTAGACTCTGTCTCTACTGTAGGGTCATTGCAACAAAACTTTCATGGGTCAAAGACCACGAGAAGATAACTCTCCCATTTGAGCACATCAAACATCAACTGTCTGACATTATATTAAGATAACCAGATGTTGGTACATTTCTATGAAAACAGACTTTCAATAACTGGTTTTAGTTACATTGTCCAAAAATCCTTTTTGATGATTTTTCAAAAATGGCTGTGAGGCAGGAGACACTTAACTGTCTAGCTGATGAGACAAGAAAAGGAAATTTTCCTTTCCTGCCTTGTTCAAGTACACACAGCTACACTCTTACAAGGACAGACTGTATGCTTCTGTCTACAGACAGCTCACCAAGGATAGACACACAGCTGGACTCATAAAACACACTCAATAACACTGAATATTGATCATGTACCTGCTGAGATATGATTCACAAGGAGAGGCTATCATGTCACAATATACTGCTGGGTTTGAAATATACTTCGGAACAGACTAGAAAAATTATTAAGCTAAACAAAACTTGAACTCTCAAACACTGATGAATAGAGCAACACTGCAGAAACCCTGTAGACTCTAGAGTGTTCTCTCTGCAGTAGACAGAGAAGCGTCTGTGTTCTAGCACTAGAACCGAGAGTACAGTGGGTTTAACATAGCACTGTGCACTGTGACAAGATTGCCTGGAAAAGTCTTCTGGAACATTTGTTCACCGAACCAAAATTCATTGTAAAAAGAAATCAGAAGTATGCTGCTAGAACTACAAATGTCACATATACTGTAATTTTGAGACTGCATAAAATTAAGAAATAAATCTTTGGTCACTTCTAAGACATTATTGGTCAAACAGAAAATAATGAAAAAGTTGACTCTAAAATCCACTTACCACTTCCATTACCTATGCAAGATTCAATGGATAACTATCATTTTTCAAAAACACCAAAAAAAAAATGGTAAAGTCATTTAGAGAGAGAGAGAGAGAGAGAGAGAGAGAGAGAGAGAGAGAGAGAGACAGACTGACTGACTGACTGACTGTTTTTGGCCACAGTGAATAGGAATGTTTACAGGTCTGTTTTTAGCAGATATTTTTCCTACATCAGCAAAATGGCCTGAGTTTTTCCTTGTCACAAAAGCAAATTGTGTCTGAAAAACACTTTGGCATAGAACTTTCCCTTCTCCTTCCTCAGAGTGAAGTCATCACCATGCTGTTTTATGATGCTCTCGAGTGCTGCTGTTTGACAGTCCAGGGGAGCATGGAAGCAGTATAGTAGACTATGAAATAAAGATGGAGTCTGAGGACAAGTCTTTCTATGTAAACCACAAAACTGCTTCCCAACAAACCCATAAAGGTTTCAACACATGGCCACTTTTGCTATTAATTGTTGTGTGCCCAGGGTAAAGCAAAAGACGTTCATGCCCTTCATGAGCCCAAGCTTCTGTCCTTTGAGATCAGTAGCCAGACTGTGGACTCAAGCTTGAGCTGATGCAACAGACAGTATTCATTTAAGATGCTACCAATAAGGGTTTCCTACTATCTAATAGGAATGTATCAAATCTCAGGTTGATAAGTTACTTCAAAAGAGACTAGGGAAAGACAATTCACTAACTTTAAGAACAAATTTGGATGGTCAGAATGAAAACATGGATCTTGAAAAGCTAGTCCACTGCACTTAGCTGTCCTGGTTTCATATCATGTTCATTATTTTCTTGTATCATACAGAGACCAGACTATCTGCACATCACATAGCATATTCACTCTGATGATTCCAATGGACGTCCAAGTCAACTTTCCCACACAAAATTTAGCAGCCTCTCACAATCTCAGTCCTGTTCTAGCAGTGGCTTTCAGTAGCTGTCACTGCTTCATGTATCAGAACCCTTACCCATCCATTGCCCATCAGTGTGCGTCCATCACCTAGGTACACCACATGACACTATTCTGACATCACCAGGGAAAAGAAAAGTATTGTTGTAGGCTTACATTTTTTAAAGCCTACTTTTAATAAGGGTGTTTAAACGCTTTAACCTCACTTCTAGCCCACCATCCACCAGGGGTAGTGGAAATGAAAAGTTAAGAGGGCAAAGGAGGATGTGGACCTGTTTAGGAATAGCTCTTTGGAGCGAATCCAATCTGCATTGTCGAGTTATCAGCAGTTCAGTTCACACAAATCAACAGCAGTAGCTTCATCCACTCAAAAACACGGTTCATGAATCTGTATGAAGTCATGATAAATGATGACCAGCAAAAGAAATAAATAAATAAATAAAAATAAATAAAAATAAAAATTGGCAAGGCAAACTAATACCATGCAAAGTCATCAGCAAAGACCAGCATAAGCAAAGCTGAACAATGACCAGCAAAGAATGGTAAGGCATACCGATACCACACAGCATCATTCACTATCTGGCGGGTTATATTTTTTTCCCTTTCCAAACATCATGCGCTTTCTCAAGTGTCCACTCTAGCAAAACATCACATGCTCTTTTTCCAGGCTACTTCCAGAAAAACACCACATGTCTGTTCTCAACAAAACATCTTCCCCGTGTCTGTTTCAGCAAAAACATCCTCTCATAAGACAGTTTCCAGAAAAATAGCACATGTCACCACTGAGTCTCCAAAGAACCAGAAATTTCCACTTCATACTCTCCTTGTTCTTGTCTCCACAGTGTAGGCAGCAGAAACCAGTTCAGTTCAGTTGCACTCTCTCCTTAAGATTCTTTAGCTGTTTTCAGGTTCTCTTAAAGCTAGGGTCCCACTGTGACTCGAGTGAGATGGTCCTACACAACCTACCTGCTGCCCATTGCCCTTCTGTTCCAACCACCTAGACCTTTTCAAACTCGCATGCACCTCCATTTTCTCGACTCTTACTTAGCATGTGGTTTCCCCCGTTCTGAAATGCTCTCTTCCCATCCTCTGCTACCATCCAACCCCCGCTAAGTTTACCCAATTCATCCTTAATAGCCATTGTCCTGGCACGCCTTCCCTAACTTTGGGTTTAGAAATCAACCCATTTCCTACATGTTTTTTTTATGTAAAATCACATCTCTTTTCTTCAGAGCACACATGTCAATGGATAATTATATAACTGTTGGAAACGTTGTTTAATTAACATCGCATTCCTACCCATATGATAAGGTAGGCATCTATTTTTTTTTTGTTGTTTCCACTGTGGCTTTATTTTTTTTACACAGCAATTGGTAACACATGTTAAAGAGAATTTTGGAATTTTGTCTGATGATATCTAGAACACTGAGGTTGTGTCTCAGATGACTTTTTAAAATTCAAAAAAGTGTAACCATAAAACTATATCTGCTCCACTACGTAACCATACTGTTTGCTAATAATTTTTTTACAGTAGTAACAATGGAAAAGAAAATGGAAATCGAAGGAACAATTGATGGGTGCAACAGATAGAAAAATTAATATTCAGTAGCTACATATCTCAAAAAACATGTACCTAAAAGATGTTTTCAAAAGAATAAACTTTAATATAAGCAATAATCAACCATCCTCAGAATCTTTATTCTGAGTGGAAGAATATAGCTATATCAATGGCATCCTTCCAATTTTATTTATGTAGGTTGGAATGATGGGAAACATGTCAGTAATTGGCTAGAAACTGATGAAGTTTAACGAGGAAGATTGTATAACTATATAAACTAAACTAGTTTACATGGACTACACAGCAAAGACAAGAATACAGAGGATGACAGATAAATGTGCCGGGCTGGTATGTCTCCTCTTGGCGTAGGTGGTAATGACTAGAAACATGTCAATTATTAGCTGAGAAAAGGGACAAATGGCAAAGGACCATGATAAAATTTGAGAGTAGCAGGAATCATTATCATTCTGAGTTTAGCGACCATTTCACACAGGTAGGCCTATGTCAAAACAGGATATCCTTGAAACATAGAGATTTATGGGTTGTCGATTCTACACTGACAAAGAACGTAAGCATATATAAATTCAATAGAAACCATTGAGATCTGAATACAACTGCTTCAGACTTAACAGTTTGTATAGAAATATCAAAGTGGGTATGAAACAAGGAAAGGAGTTTTAAATTTTACAACTTGCTCTATCAAAAATATTTCTCATTTCCTCAAAAAATAAACAGAAAAATAAGCCAATTTTTAACATCTTAATTTGAAAAGCTCCCATAAAAACAGTATTCCCTGCCAAAAAGTTATAGGTAAATTAACAGCATATGAAGTATTTTTATTTGGGTCTTGACTTGCTGGTAACCTGAAGAATGATTTAAGGTTCATCATCTATGAGGCTGTAGAATACACAGTACTCTTGGAAACAACATGATCAGATTTTTTTTTAAATCAAGAGAAGCATAATTTTTGCCAGTATTTCTAAAAATAACTAGAGTAAACAGCTCTTCTGAATTTACCTTCTCTCCTCTGTATTTCTTCATTGCTGCATCTGAGTAAACGCTCTGGGCACTTTTTGCCACAGGCAAAATTTCATATCCTCTCAGTTTTGTGATATGGATGCATCAGCTATTTCAAAATTTTGCAGACCAAATAAAATATTAATGGCCCTAATGATTTTTAAATACTATTTGCAAGGTTGTTTAAAATGTCTTGGCAACAATCAATAAGATAATGAACATGAAAATACTGTGTACGTGGCAAAATGCTATGCAAGCATAAGTGCAAAGATTAAAATACATTTTTTAAAAAAAAAATTACCTTCTATGGAAGTTATTTGAAGGGATATAATAGATGGTAAATGACCACAACTTATTCAAGTAGAAGATGCATTAAAAATAAATCCAAACTGGCAGATCCCTAGACCGAGTGGAAACTCATACAGTTTGTTGTTTGAAAACAAGAAGACATTATTTTTCATAAACAGGGAAATAATCCAATCGGAGGTATGTTACTTTTTTTTTAACCCTCCAGGACAAAAATCTGCTTTCATCATTTTCTATTCTAGGAAGCTTAAAGCCAGAATAAAAAATATTGTCAGGAGAATCTCGTATATGAACATAGTTTCAGAAGTCTGGGCCATGTTACCACAAAGCAAAGGTGACAGCAACATGTAAAGAGACAAAGCACTGAGAATGTCCTATACGATGCCTTCAAATGGCCTTATCTGCTTAGCTAGTTTTGCTAAAAAGTCCGTTAAGAGTCTACAGTGGTCAATGTTTTTGAAAAACATAAGTTCATCAGTTCAAGGTATTTCAAGATTTAGGAACCCAAATGAAGACCAGAACGGGTGAGACTTGGGGATGGGAAGCTTACATTTGCTTAATTGGTAAGAGTTGATGAAAAGTTGATTGTTGATTGTTGCAATATATGTGAAATGAAAAGGAATTTGGTTTAGCTACAGAAAAATCTGGGAAACATCTAGTCTAAGTAAATTGTAGAAAAAAATAAAACCAACTAATTACACTGGCCAAAAAAAAAAAAAAACTAACTTGCATTTTGTGAAGCAAATGACTCCTAAAGGCTAACTTCATGACACTTATCAAGTGTGTCCTAGGATTTGAGTGCTTCAGAGAGAGGGGGAAGGAAGGGAGGGAGGAGGAAAAAAAGGGGGGAGAGAGGGGAGGGAGAGGAATAAAGATAGAAGTCGGTAGGGATAGGGACAGAGACAGAAAGAAATAAAGACGGACAGACAGAGACAGAGACATTGAGTGTTTTACAAAGTGGTACCTACCAGACTCCTCCATACAGAGGGTGGTTTTCTTCTCCAGTTCTCCATCAAGAACACCCAGGTGGAATTGTCACAAGGGCGTTCTATTGTATTCTATTAGCTAGCAGTTTCTTCCTTAAGCCCAGTTTCCTCCAGTCCCTTACTCAGAGTGCCTCTTGACTCTAGTGACATGGCAAGACACAAACAGCTCAGCCTCCACCTGCAACCCCAAGAGCAAGAACAAACTACATTCCTTTTCTCCATCTGAATAAAAATATCTAGAGGACCTCAGGAAAAAAAATAGGGCAGTGGATATATGTGAAGAAAACTTCCAATAATAAAACGTTTGTTGTAGGTCTAAGGCAGGCTCTGGATGGGGCATTCCTTGACCCAGCATCACACATAGCCACAGGAGGGGTGGCTGGCTACTGGCAGCAGGGAGAGACAGTGAAGTAGGCCTAGACTGTGAGACACCTACGGCTAGTTTCATCCAGGGTTGTATGCATTCGACAGTCCCAATCCTCTAACTTCCACATTGTATTTTATAATCACAAGTCTTTGAACTATATAACTTTCATATACACATTCTGCTAGCTTAAAGCCCCTTTTAGGTGTGAAATGGAGAATTTTATAAGCACTTTACTAAAGGTCTGAATCCTGAGATATACGAGGGAGAATGACTTGGTTATTCGTTGTGCTTTATGCCTGTTAGCAGCTTCTGATAGCACGTACACTCTTTAAAATATTTTCCCGGACATAGTCTCTTGGGATTCCCATAAGAACCTATACATGGGAAAATACCACAGAGAGGAAGGCTTTATAAATTCTCCCTAAATTCCTCTCCATGACTTCTAACTGAACTGAATGTGATCTGGAATTTCCCCAACACTTAGGGTGGTTTTTATTGTGGGGGGGGGAGGAAAACAAACAAGCAAACAAAAGATTCAATTAAATATGACAAAGCAATCAGCTTTCTCCAGCCTGGGAAATTAAAACAGTCATTCTGTATGCAGGTCTATGACAGAGCCCAGCAAGGGCCGATGAGAATGTGTCCAGAGTGTTTACTTTAAGAGGGTGAGACATCGGTAGGGAACAAGAAAACACAGAGAAAGGAAGGCCAAAGGGAGCCAGGTAAGATGGAAAGGAGGAAGGGAGGGAGTGAAGGAGAAAAGGAGAGAGGTGGAGGGGAGAATCTAAGTTGCCTGTGAGAGTCCAGTCTGCCCACACCAGCATAGAATTTCCCTCAGTTTAAAACATAGTTTAGAAATAGTCACCAGAGTTAAGTAAGACATCAGAAGGATGACCACAGAGCTTCTGACAGCACGATGACACTGCAAAGACAGCCAGGCAGGTTTCTATCCCTTCAGAGAAGTGTGATGATTTTTTTTTCCAAGTTAGAATTAGCTGAACATTCATTTCTGATGTTCTTTCTGCATGCCAAGACCCTGATTGTTCAAGCGAGGATGGACATGGAGGAGCCTTCTCCATAGGAGAAACAAAGCTCAGGCCAAGACCATGCAGGAACCCCTAAGCTGATTCTGCAGGACCCTCCCTGAGTTTCTCCTCAGCAGCACAGTGCATGCTGCTTCCAGCTCAGGACTCTTTTACACGTGGAACAGCCCTGTCTCCCAGCAGAGCGAGACCCACTTGATGGATGGTGTCAGAGGGCTAAGGTGGAAGTGGGTTTTGATTGCTTTGATTGTGAGAATCCAGGCATTTAAAATGAACGGGATGGCTTAACTCTTTATCTGTTGGTGCTATAATAAATGGGACAACCAAGAAACATTTCTGTTATGTTCCACAACGCAAAACAGAAGATGAGAACAGTGTTTCGTCCAGCGTGTCTGAGGTGGAATGATGAGATATATACTCTTCAAAACTATCTTATTACATGAATAATACATTCATATATTTCAGCAAAAAGAAAAATATTCTAATACCATAGAGAGTACACTGAAATGAGTTCATGTTTTTAGCTTTTACATACTCCTACTGTTCTTTCTGCAGGCGACCAAACTTAGGGTATTATGATTTTAGTCATTTTTCTGTATTTTAAATGAACCATAGATTTTTTTTGTTCTAACTATAAGTTTCAGTTTCTACATATTGCTTTTCTTTTTCTGTTTAACCTCACATCTCTGAGGAACCCGCTCCATGCCAGGACACAGAGTTCTGCTTCGCTCTACAGAGTTAGTGTGGTTGATGTACAACATCGTAATTGTACTTTTGAGGCTTAAAGGAAGTTTGAAAGGTTATGCAACATTGGCCTGGTTTTATTGTAACTTAAAAAAAAAAAGTGGTAGCTTGCCAGTGCATGCTTAAGTTGTTAGTCATTGAAAACCCACTTAACAAAATAAATGATACTTACTGGAATCCAGCAAGTGTTATAGAAAAGTCTTGGCTCTCTGTCTTTGTGCTACCTACTACAAAGTGGTCATGGTCAGATAATTTCCAAATCTGACTATATTTTACATGAAACCTCTATCAGCCTATGACTCTAGGTTTTTAACTCAACAGAGAGATGGATGTTGGGAAGGAGATGAAAATAGGAAACGGATCAGGTGCTTCTCTGAGGTGGTCTCTGTATATAATTCTTTGCATCAATCCTGAGTGGCTGGGCAGTAGCTTGCTAAACTCTGCTGTTGACTGAATGATTGGCCTTATTGTTATAAGGTCTTTATTCTCCCCTGTGAATGGTTGCTGTCTGACTTTTAGCCAATGGAAGCCTCTTTTAACCTTTCTGATTAGCAGTGTTTGGTTATTATGCCGATAAACAGATATCCCTCGGAGGTTTCTACAGTCTTTTTCTATTTAAGAAAATAAGATGAGCCAGAAGTTTAGAGGCAGGGGGAAATACTATCAGTCTGCTGATCTTGAGAGCTTAACCTTTTAAGACAAACTGTATCCTATTTACTCCCCAGGAGCTAAAAACATCATCATTTTATGTCAGTTTGTAACGAATTGGCAAAACTCTTTGGTCAATGACATCAAAGGCTATCAGCAGCACCAACAATACAGATGTTAGAAAATTTTGCATCGATTAAATGCCTGAAATCAATCAACCTTTTACCATCCTCCCCCCCACCCCCCGCTCCTGCGGAAGTCAGGTGATTCCAGTGGTTTCAAA
Organism: Grammomys surdaster; assembly: GCF_004785775.1. Classification (NCBI taxonomy): domain Eukaryota; kingdom Metazoa; phylum Chordata; class Mammalia; order Rodentia; family Muridae; genus Grammomys; species Grammomys surdaster. The sequence goes on from NW_021604567.1 coordinate 434,266, forward strand.
TCTGAATCTGCGAAGCCTCCCATGAAGGAGGATGGGGAGAAATGGCATCAGCTAGATAATCCACTCATTACCAACGACTGGAACTGAACCCACCAGAAGCTCATGTAGTTCAAGTTCCCTCCTCAAGGAAATATCAAAACCCAAGTGGTCCTCACACTCTGAAATGCTCTTGTTCCGAGGATTTTCCAGTTGTGTTTCCTGTGTCCACCGTGGCTCCTCTGCATCCTCGCAGCCAACAGAGTCGGTCCAAATGCAGCTCAGGCTGGTGCCTTTGCTCCGTTTGTTCAAGTAACTTTTCCAGGGCTCTGCTGTCAGGCTAATTATCTCAGAAACAGGCAATTATAACCATGTTCACGGCTCCCTAAAAGGGTGAGTGCGTTCTAGTAACAATTTCTCATGAAAGAAATGCAGTAATTGAAGGATTGGCAAGGCTATCGCAACAGAGCAAAACCTCTGGAAGCTCTCCGCCCCTTTTCTCCTCGCTCTCCAAAGAGAGAGAGAGAGAGAGAGAGAGAGAGAGAGAGAGAGAGGGAGGGAGGGGGGGAGGGAGGGAGACTCTGCACCCGTTGAAGAAATTGTCCCTTTCCATCCAAATCCACTAAATATATTCTACAAGGGAAGAACATAAAGCCACAGTAACAATAAGGAGTTTGGCATTCTGGGCTCTGGCCAAGCTGAAGTCTTCAATATCTATGTGTTCATCTCTTGCTTACATTTCGTTGAACATAAGCACAATGTAAAATATTTGCAGAGTGTTCTCCCTGAGGTAACACGTGTAGAGGTGCTTTAGAAAGGTAGATTATCCTGCTGACCTAAGGTAAATTTCGTCGTCCTTTGGGGAATTAATTCACATCTTTATCAGTGTAGCATAGTACAGCTCAAATCAAGCGTGGGGAGTCTTTGAGGCAACCAAACTATCCTATATTCACCGCTAGATACGGTGCTCTGAATGAGTAGAGCAGCCCCTCAGATCTTAATCTCAAATGACTATAATACAGCAGCCCACAGCTGCAGCCTACAGTCGCACACTGAAGCGTATGCCCTCGATGCTTTACCCGTCTAAGGAGGGGTGGTGAATTCTTTGACGTTAAGCACTTATCTTTGCATTCCCTCCACAACACAGAATAAAAGACTTTCTCCATCATCCTAGTCAGTAGCTAGTTGTTGAATTGATTAACCATCATTCTGAATAGTTTTTCAGATACTGGACCTCCGAAATGGCAAATAAACCCACACTTTGAGCCGAATAGTAAAAACCTTGTCAGACATTTTACCCAAGGGAAAGAAAATTTTGCTTATTTGTGTTTACTTATATATTTCCTTTCAGACAAAAGTAAATGTGGACCAGACGCAACACTATTCATATCAGTTTGTATAAACACATGCCTGCACATGTATTGGGGCTTTGAGACCACTTATTTCATTTGGTTCTGGAAACAAGGAAAGTAAACCATTGAAGGAGAGATAGAAAATGTCTAACCTTGCTTTGTTTTCATGCATCCTACCAGAGCATTAGAACAGAGGGGAGACAAAAGGTAATTGAGCTGGGATCCTGGGGAAGCATTTTCTAAGTGAATAAAAGGCCACTGTGATGACTTCAGCGGCAGAGGGAGTTCCCAAGCACATCTCCCGAGACTCTGGAGTCAACCTAAACACAAAGGCTTTCTTTCTCAAAAAAAAAATGCAGGGAATGCTAGGTTTAATATTTGCCTCTTGCCTGTGCTGGTGACACCGGTTTGGACTTCAGAACCATGCCAATGGGTGACAAGGCTGGACGGATGGCTGAGCGGAGGGGGAGCGCCATCTACTGGCGACTGGAACAAAAGACGTCCTTAAGTCTCCTGCTCTGTTCCTAGGAGCCGTCCTGCGTCATTTACAGCCCTACTCCTCCAAGAAGAAATGACAAATTGCATGAGTTTCTTACCCCTCCATTAGCTCTCCTTCCCCAGTTAACCTTAAAGAGAACACACAGAGGAAAGAAACTGTAAACATTCTTAGAAAATAACGGAGTAGCAGTGGGAGGGTGGAGTAGCCTGAGAACCTACTTGTTTTTACCTATTTGGTAAGGCTTGTTCAGGGGATTTCTCTATGCCTTCAGCTCCTCTGACTAAGGTTGCTGAATGCCAGGAGGTCAGAGAGTGAAATGACACAAAGGCAGAGTGATCTGGACGCCCCCATTTCCCAGGATGCCCAGACCTCCATCCCACTAGAGACTCTGCTTGCGGGGCTGGTTTTCTACTGTGGTTTTCCCTATCCAGTAGTATAGAATCATTTGATGTTCACTCACCTTGCCATCCTCATGGTTCCTGAGGAGGATGGGGACCTTTTTATCACTCAATGGTTCCTGGAATTTCTCTAAGGGATTCAAAGAACACAGGATTATCTGTTTTAAAGGGCTAGCAGAGCAAAGCCAGAATTCACTACAAAACCCTACTTAGAAACAGTTTCCTCACTATCAAATTGAAATAATAGGACAATATACCACTTTCCATGAGCTTTCCAGTGACAGAAAGCACTGTGATCTAGCCTGAGGGGGTTACATACAGAGCACAGTGCATTCCACAGTGTCTCCAGTGTGCTCTTTTCCTGAATTCTTTCTTTGGAAGGCCTGAAGTTGACTGTCTCACCCACCCTGCTTCTCAACAAAGTCCCAGGAGAACATCTCCCAAGGCTGGGTTTTTCCATGACCACCACAGACTTTAGCAGCCATTTCAAAAGGATGGAAACCTTTAGATGATGAGGATGATGAGGATGAGGATGATGATGATGGTCCAGAAAACAGGAAAAAAAAACATGTTTTCAAAGGGTTTGATGACTTTTCGGAAAAGCATGCAATAGATCCTGCATAGTCTTGGTTATCTCTTAGGATTAAAACCTTAGCTCACAACATCAGAGAAGACAAGTTCAAAGTGGCTCCTCGCTCTTCAAAGTGTAGTCACCCTCAGTTTCTAAGGAAATCCGTACTTCATATGAAGGCATAGAAAGCATTCAGCTTCAATGAGGTCTTAGGTAGCCATCTCGGATGTGGGAGTGCACAACTTCAGCAAGAAGAGAACAACCACATGATCTAGTTCTCCAAAAGAATATGGTCCACAGCGATGACAGAAGTCTTATTCCCTGGCCACATAGTCCTTTCTTCCACTAACCATCTTCCACATTGCTTTGACCTTATGTACACTTTGGCTATGTGTCCAGTGCGAGGCTGGTAATTTCAAATAATATCAGCATTCCTCATAGGTGAAAAGCAAGTGTATCCTCGTATGACAAGAGGATGACCAGGTCAAGGACATCAATGACTCAGAGCCATGAGAATGGGGAAGTCTTGCCAAGGTCAGGTTCAGAGGAATAGCAAGGCCCAGACTAGATGTTGACAGAGCCTTGAGAAAATATCAACTGAAGCTTGCTCCTCTGGGCTGTATGTAGCCTGGGACTTCTCCCCTACCTACCTTAGCTAGTGTCCCTCCCCAGGGACACTAGCTAAGTACTCAAACAAACAGGCTGAGTTTCCAGGCTGTTGGGTCACCTCCATTGTGGGGTAGTGGACCATACCAGGGAACTTAGTACTGACACGAGTTCGGGGGCAAGATCAGTAGCTCTCCAGAAAAAAACTCATCTCTAACTTTTGCCTGGAATCAGCATCTCTTGACCCAATTACCTTCCCTTCTCTGTACTAGTGTAGTGACATGATAGTGCTCAAAACTTCCCTCCTAGAACCTGGCCCATTCCAGCATGCAAGGATGGTGCTACACTTGGGTATTTTAGAAGTACCATCAAACCATAAGAGGACAACAAGAGCTCTAACAAGTTTTTGACTTATGGCAGCTGTGACACACATAGGCACAGATTGAACATCCCACCACACATCTTCATCAGGATTCTTATTTAATCCTTAAAATAGTGTTGTTTGACTGGGTGAGGGATAACCCTTTTAGCAAAGATTAGGAAAATAAACACAGGAGCAAGCTTCAGTCAGAGAGAGATGAAGACGATAACTTACTTGTCCTTGGCTAGAAACACAAAATGATCAGGTACGCCATGCACCAGGAGCACACATAACCTAAACGACAGAGCCTTTACAAAATTGCAAAATGACCTGAAAACACTTCAGACCTTCAGAAATGTCCCTTTGCTTAAAATTTTGCTATATTCTCTTCACGGGATCATTCAGATGTATCATTGAGTTCACAGCATCACTTACATAATTTCCCATTCTAGCTCACACATGGACACAATTAGTCTGCCAATAACTGGGGCCGTCCTTCCAGCCAGCAGAGTCCAGAAGGCAGAGGCCCATCTGTACTCCAGATTCCTGTTTGTCTCCCAAGAGGCTTCCAGGAGACCCAACTGTGACAAGACATTCCTTTCAGGCAAATCCCAGGTGTGGGAAATGTGAACCGACATGGTCTGTTCCTCACTCAATAGGGAGAGGACCAGCTGGGCCTTGTTTCATTGATTCAGGACTGAGACTGTAAGAATGATTTAAAGCAGGCCATTTCTGGAGTAAAGGAATCGTAAGATGTAACATTAGAACCTTGGGTGGAACACTTCCCTAATCTTGGCAGCATGCAGGGGATGCTTGCCTATGATCTCAGTTGGCTCCCAATGGAAACAGCCACAGATATGACCTAAGAGGCAGAATGCAGAGAAGCTCTTTCTAGATTTGATGGAAAATGTGACGCCAGTAAGAATAAACCCCAGACCGACTTAATGTGGATAGAGAAGCCTAGATTCATGAGTAGATGACCGAGTGTTGAGACCCCTTAATACAGTCCATCATGTCGTAATGATCCCCAGCCATAAAATTATTTTTGTTGTTACTCCATAACTGTAATTTTATTACTGCTATGAATCATCATGCAAATCTATGTGGTTTTCAATGGCCTTAGGTGACCCCTGTGAAAGGGTCATTGTCGCCTCCACAGGGGTTGTGAACCACAGGTTGACAACTGCTGGCTCAGAGACTCATACAATGCTCAAAAACAATCTTTCTTCCTCTCACTCTTCCATCCCATATGAGAGCTTATGGAAACATTTCCTGCTACAGTCTCCTGTGGCATTGAATACTGAGGTCATCCTAGAGTCCAGTACTATTAAAATGCGGTGAAGAACTTGGTTTCCCTAGCAAAGAGAGAACAACTCATCAGTGCCATTTGAATTTTAGGTGAACATTGATTTTTTTTCAATAGATAAGTGTCCCACACAATTCATGAACATGGACATGCTGTACAAATTATCTTTTATAAATATAACTTCAAGTGTAAATGTCCATTAGGTACTTTATGTCACAATCCTACATTTTAAATCTTAATTTATTTTGTACTTTGGCAGATTTGACTCTTGTAAACATTTCACTACACTGTTTAGGTTCTCACAAGAGTGGCAAAAATAAATAAAGTGCCGCTAAATATAATTTCAGGGAGTACTCAGAATTCATCTTTACTCAAATCCTGCCAGAAACTTCTCTTCTTTTTTTCCTAATTTTATCAGTCACTAACTGATCAATTCACCTAGGCACTAACAGATACTGAGTCCCCACATGCACTGGTCCACAGATCTGTCTCTTAGCTGTAACGGGCTGAATGGGCTTCCATATTCTTCAGTGGAGAGTCACTATAAACACATCTCTTTTTTTAAATTAACTAATTTTTTTTTTACTTATTCACTTTACATCCCAATCATTGTCCCGGTCACCCCACACACAATTCTTCCCCCATACCCCCTCCTCTTCTCCTCTGAGTGGATGGGGTCTCTCTTGAATATATCCCCTCACCCTGGCACTTCAAGTCTCTGCAAGGCTAAGTGTTTACTATTCCACTGGGGCCAAACAAGGCAACCAAGCTAGAACACATCCCACAGGCAGGCTTTTGGGATAGCCCCCCCACCCCGTTTCAGTTGTTCGTGACCCATATGAAGACCAAGCTGCACATTTGCTACATATGTGCAGGATGGCCTAGGTCCAGCCTGTGTATGTGCTTTGGTTGGTGGTTAAGACTCTGAGAGCCCCAAGGGTCCAGGTTAGTTGATTCTATTGGGCTTCCAGTGGAGATCCTATTCCTTCTGTGGCCCACAATCCTTCCTTCTATTTTTCCATAAGTCTCCAAGCTCCATCCATCCACTGTTTGGCTGTGGGTGTCTGTAACTGACTGAGTCAGCTGGTGGGTGGAGCCTCTCAGAGGACAACATGCTCCTGTCTGCAAGCATAACAGAGTATCATTAATGGTGTTAGGAATTGGTGCTTGCCCATGGGATGGGTCTCAAGTTGGCAAGGTTATTGCTTGGCCATTCCCTCAGTCTCAGCTCCATATCCCATACTTGCATTTCTTGTAGACAGGATAAATTTTGGCTTGAAAGTTTTGTGAGTGGGTTGGTGATTATTGCTCCACTGTGGTTCCTGCCTAGCTACAGGATGTGTCCTCTTCAGGTTCCATATCCCCAGTGTAGTGAGTCACAGTTAGGGCCATCCCCATTGATTCTTAGATGCCTCATTTATCCTAGTTCTCTGTCTCATCCTGGAGATGCCCCACCTCCTCAACTTCAATTCATTCTCATGACCATCAAGCCATCTCTCCTGTCCTTCCCCATATCTGATCCTGAGTCCATCATTCCTTTCCCTATCCCCTCTCCCTCTAAGTTCCCTTGCTCCATCTGCCTCTTCTAAGTGAGATTCAAGCTTCCTCGTTTGGGCCTTCCTCTTATCTAACTTCTTTGGGTCTGTGGAGTGTAGCATGGTACCTACCTGTATTTTATGGCTAATATCTACTTATAAATGAGCATAGTAGCATGCATGTCCTTTTGGGACTGCGTTACCTCACTCAGGATGATATTCTCAAGTTCTATCCATTTGCCAGAAAAATTCACGATATCTTTATTAAAAATAGCTGAATAGTATTTCATTGTATAGTTGTACCACATTTTCTTTATCCATTCTTCAGTTCAGGGACATTTGAGTTGTTTCTAGCTTCTGGCTATTATGAATAAAGCTGCTATGAACAGCATAGTTGAACATTGTCTTTGTGGGATGTTGGAACCTCTTTTGAGTATATGCCCAGGAGTGGTATAGCAGGATCTGGAGGTTGAACTATTCCCAGTTTTCTGAGAAACCACAAAATAGATTTCCAAAGTAGTTGTACAAGTTTGCATTCCCACCAGCAATGAAGAAGTGTTCCTCTTGCTCCACATCCTTGCCAGCATGTGCTATCTCTTGAATTTTTTTTATCTTAGCTATTCTTATGGGTTTAAGATAAAAACCTTAAAAAAAAAAAAGATAAAACCTCAGAGTTGTTTTGATTTGCATTTCCCTGATGAATAAAGACTTTGAACATTTCTTTAAGTGCTTCTCAGCCATTTGTGATTACTCTGTTGAGAGGAATTCTCTGTTCAACTCTTTACCCCATTTTTAACTAGGTTATTTGGGTTGTTGTTGTCTAATTTCTTGAGTTCTTTGTAAATCTTGGATATTAGCCCTCTGTTAGATGTAGGCTTGGTGAAGATCTTTTCCCAATCTATGGGCTGCAGATTTGTCCTATTGACAGTGACCTTTGCCTTACAGAAACTTGGCAGTTCTGTGAAGTACCATTTATCAATTGTTGATCTTATAGCCTGAGCCACTGGTTTTCTGTTCAGGAAATTGTCTCCTGTACCAATGCATTCAAGGGTATTTTCAACTTTCTTTTTTTTTTTTTTATTATTCACGAACAGTTTTATTTGCCTACCTCTCCTGGCAGGCCACTCCTTGTGAGCAGGAGAAATGTCCACAGGTACTCTGCTTGGATGCAGCTAGTGTCCACAAGTGGGAATGCTGAGCAGAAAGCCAGACTCAGCTCCATTTGATGTTCTTGTCCTCCTCGGTCATGGCAGGTACATCTGTGACAAGGCCAGTGCCAATGGTCTTGTTGCCATCCCTCAAGGTGAAACGTTGGCCTTTCTCTAAGATCATGGGCTGCCGCAAGATTAGGCTAAGCTTCAAGTCCTCTCCAGGCATGGCAAGTTCCTTCCCTGGAGGCAAGATGACGCGACAGGCCATGTCCCAGGTCAGGGAGAACATGACAGGCATGAAATGAGATACAAAGGGTTTGTGGCGGCCACCCTCCTCCTTGTTGAGGATATAAACCTGGGCCTCCACCTTCTGGTGGGGTTGGATGGAACCTGGCTTGACCATGACCAAGCCACGTCTCAAATCTTCCCGCTTTAAGCCTCAGACCAGAGCACCCAGGTTATCCCCTGCCTCAGCCCTCTCCAGGCTCTTGTGGAACATCTCAATGCCTGTCACCACAGTGCGGATGTTCTTGTTATGTCCCAGCAACTCACACTCATCTCCTTTCTTCAAAATGCCACGCTCTAGTGTACCTGTCACCACTGTGCCCCGGCCAGGAATGGAGTAAACTGACTCTACAGGGAGCAGAAAGGGCTTCTCCAGGTCTCGGGTGGGCACTGGGATGTAAGTGTCCACAGCGTCTAGAAGCTTCTGCACTGACTTCACACCTAGCTCAGGATCACGTTGCTCAAGGGCACAGAGAGCCGAGCCGACGATGACTGGCGTTTCCTCTCCTTTATAGCCAAACTCGGTGAGCAGCTCCCGGATCTCCAGTTCTACTAAATCCACCATCTCCGAGTCCTGGACAGCGTCTGCCTTGTTCACATATACCACAACATGCTCTACCCCTATCTGTTTAGCTAGCAGTAAGTGCTCTCGGGTCTGGGGCATGGGGCCATCATTAGCTGCCACCACCAGGATGCAGCCATCCAGAGGGGCAGTGCCTGTGATCATATTCTTAACATAATCTGCATGACCAGGACAGTCTGTGTGGGCATAGTGTCGGGCAGCAGTGCTATACTCCACATGAGCTGCATTGATGGTGATACCCCGAGCTCGCTCCTCTGGGGCATTGTCTATCTCCTCGTACTTCTTGAACTTAACTCCACCTCCCTCGGCTAGAATTTTCGTGATGGCTGCGGTCAGGGTGGTCTTGCCATGGTCCACATGCCCGATGGTACCCACATTCACATGGGGCTTGTAGCGTACATAAGTCTTCTTGGCCTCTACAGCTAGGCTGCGACACAAGAAGGGCGATGCAGGGGCCTTCAGCGGCCGCAGCCGACCTTGCAGAAATGGCCTCGGGCTGGAGCAGAGACCGCTGAAGCGGGGCGTCGCGCGTAATAGAGTGGCTGCCGCCATTGTGGTAGTACTCGGCGACCAAGACCGAGAACTAGGTACCCGGAGCCCGCGCATGCAGGGAAGGACCTCAACTTTCTCTTCTATGAGATTTAGTGTATCTGGTTTGAGGTTGAGGTCCTTGATCTACTTGGACTTGTGTTTTGTGCAGGGTGATAAGTATGGATCTGTTTTCGTTCTTGTACATGAGGACATCCAGTGAGTCCAGCACCACTTGTTGAAAATGATTTCAGTTTTCCATTGTATGGGTTTGGCTTCTTTATCAAAAATCAAGAGTCCAAAGGTATTTGGGGTTATTTCTGGATTTTGATTTGATTCCATTAATCAACCTGTTTCTATACCAATACAATGAAGTTTTTATCATTATTGCTCTGTAGTACAGCTTGAGGTCAGGAATGGTGATCCCTCCTGAACTTCTATTTTTCAGGATTATAAACACACATGTCTTATCAGCTCGGCACACATGTGTGTGAACAAGCAGGACATAAAGAAAGTCTAATTCAGTAGAAGTTTCTGGTTGCGTCACGTGATATGGTGTTTTGCTGAGGCAAGGCCCTCGGGAGCACATGTTATGTTTGGAGAGAACATAAATGAGTCTCAACAGACAGTGATGAGGCGCTTGCATACTTAGCTGTCTTAGTTCATCGTTCTCACGTCTTTGCTGAGCTTCACTTCATAGAGAGAGGCACAGGAGAGAACTCCTGGCTTTCCGGCTGCTCCTTGTCATGCCTGCTGACTTGTGCTGATTCATCAGAGGCCTGACAGTTTCTGCTGGATAGTGTTACGATTGCTGACTCATGTTTGGTGACACTTTTGAACTAGACTGTTGGTATCTTGACACTACTGAACAAGGCCTTCTGGGGCTTAGATTTTTCAAAACCTACTTTAATAAGGGTTCTCAAATGCTTCAGTCACCCCCTCTTCTAGCCCATTGTCCAAAGGTAGGGGAGAAAAGATGGCAAATATGAAAAGGGGATATGGAGCTGTTTAGAAAGTCGTTCTTTGGGATGATTCCAATCTCTGTTTGCCAGGATACCAGCAGTCCAGTGCAGTGGATACTCCAGTTGTTGTTGTTGTTGTTGTTGTTGTTGTTGTTGTTGTGATGGTTTCAATGAAGGTGGTTCTCATAGAGTCACATGCTTTGAGGTTGTTATAAAGAAACAAGGGAAGACTACAGAAAGGACTTGATTGGATACAGTCAAATGGTGCCTTATTTGGACTGTTGTAGCAATGAGTCCACAGTGACAGACTAGTTGGCAGTGTCTGGTGTTAATTTCCATTTTGTGTAGAGTGTGACTGTTTTTGTGAATTGTGTTAGCTTTGCAGATATTAAAACTCTGAGCACTGGACATGACTCGGTCTAATTAATGGCCACCAGGTGCATTATTTTTCCAAGTGTCAAAAGTAAATTCAGACTTTGTAAAGTGCTCACATGACATAGCAAACAGCATGACAACAGATGTGACTCTTCTAATCTGTTGCTGTGTGTTTGTTTTAACAACTATGGACTGGTAACAAGCAATACTTTACACATATTCACTGAATGATTTTAACAACTGTATCTTTGACACATAGTCTGCTTCAGAAAATAGAGCACAAACTTTTACAATGTGCGTCATATAGGAGAAGAGGGATGTAAGAAAGAAGATGCCAATCTTTTATTCTACATTTTTAATAAGTCTAGAGTTTTTGACCTCCTCTAGATGTGATACAATCTGTCAGCATAGAAATGTTTATTTTTCTTATCTCACTGAAATATTTTAGGCACTTGTAAAAGATGTAAAAATATCTGTGCTACAAGTTTGGTGATACACTGTTTCAGGTAATACATTGACATTTCTTTGTGAATTTGGAGACCTTCAAGATAAAATTTCTCTTGGGGACCTCGTAAGTCATAAAGGGCATGGTTTTAAATACAAATCATTGATGATGACTTCCATTCATAAATTCTTAAGCATAACTCCTTTCCCAAAAATCTACCTAATATTTTCAAACTACAAATTCTCTTAACAAGATGTAAAAACAAAACAAAACAAAAAAATGAAAAAAAAAAAACACAACCTAGTTCTCAATACATGATCATTCCAAGCCCAAACTCCAGCTGTCTTTGACTCCCTTGTGCAGTATATTTAACTCATCAGCAAACCCTGTTGACTCTGTGGCATTGTGATGGTTTCTCATCAAGTCCATTGTGCCCTGGTTCACTGAGAACTACAAGGCTGGTAACGACACCATGTAACCTTTCCATTAAATACATCGAGTCTATGGTTTAAACACACAGTAAAGGCCATCATCCCATTCCCTTCACCATGTCTGGAAGAGCTGACTGTCTCATCAGCATTAAGACCATTCCACAGCCACAAGCCCTCCATCATCTTACTCCTAGCTCCATCTCTCCTCACTTTCCAGCATTCTCTACCTTCATTCTTTTGCTTCTTCCCTAGTAGCCTCTTTTGTGTTTTCAAACACTTATAACTCTAATTTTAAGGTAATCATTCTGTATGTTTGTTAAACGTCCTTTTTTTTTCCAATAACTTATGGCTTGTTCTTTTTCTTTGTTATTGTGATGGTTTGAACGAATATTGCCCCCATTGTCTCATCTATTTGAATACTTGCTCCCTAGTGGGTAGAACTGTGTGGGAAGAATTAGGAGGTATAGTTGTTGGAAGAGGTATGTCACTAGAGTCCAAGCTTAAGGTTTCAAAAACTTCAAGTCATCCTTACCCACAACCCCCTGCTTGTGCTTGTGTCTCCAGATGGGAACTCTCAGAGACTGCTCCATCCCCATGCCTGATGCCATGTTCCCTAGCGTGAGTATCATGAACTCCAACCTTCTGAAACCGTAAGCCCCAAATAAACATTTTCTTCTCCAAGTTGTTTCAGTCATGGTGTCTTACCAAAGCAATTTGAATGGAACTTTACCAAGGAAGTCATTTTATCAGGAAAGCATCCTGTGAATTCTCAGCCTGACACAGGCCACTCTCTAGATCTCTTAAGATAGCTCCACTTTTCTTTACAGTGTTTATAATACCATATATATTTAATTGCACAAGAGCAGAGCATCTTACTGATATCTCTCTAGAACGTATGCATCAGCAGTACAAAGTTCCTCTGTTTCCTTTGAATATCATTACCTTTTGAATATAACTCATTTGTTTGTGGCAGATAAATACATTTTTTTAAAAAGGTCATGTTTTGCAATAACCAGGTGCTTACAGACTTGGAAGTAACATTAGTTGGTATCATTGGCTCAATCTGTTTTATTAAAATGAGGACCCACATATAGTTTGAATTCCTAGGTACTACAAAACTCGAAGAGTTTTCTCCAACTTGCCTTGGTATGCCAACTGTTATTCTCCATTCCAACTGCCTAGATGGTTGTCTATTATCTTTCTATGGCATGGACTGTTTATAATACAGGGTGGAAGAATGTCATCCTGTTAAACTTGTAATGTAAACGATTCCTGTCCAGAGTAATGCACGTGGATTTTGATGAGTGGAGATGCTCTTGAGTTCATCATATAGACAAGATGAACTTAATACTCTACTTTGTTTCCCTGTGAGAGCCAGGTTTCCATCTATTACCAGCATCCCCATATACACGTGGATATATACATCCATTTTCTTCGTCCATGAATGGGTGGGACATAAGCTATCATATGTATTAATTTTGTATGTCACTAGAGTACAAGCTTAAGGTTTCAAAAACTTCAAGTCAGTCATTCATATCCACAACATTCCCATATATATGTTATACATGGATATATACATCCATTTTCTTCATCAATGAACGGGTGGGATACAAGCTATCATATGTATTAATTGGGTCAAGGGTGACACTTTTAGTGCTTTGACAATTACCCTTTAATAGACTGTTCATATTTGCCTTTCAATACTTGTTGTCTTTCACTAAGAAAGCATCATAGAAACACAGAGATAATAATTGTGTTGATTTCTTCAAAAGTTATACACTGATGTTCCTAAGCTGAGAATTCTTACCAAGGTGAATTAAAGGATTGGGATGTGAAATGATGTCCTCAGAGCTCTTGATGATTCCTGAACAACACAGGTTCTTAATGCTTCAAGTCATTTTCAAGTATCGTGTTAGAATTCTGATTTAGAGTTCTATATATTGCAATCCACGGTTATATCAAATCTCAATTAAAAACCTCACTCAACATTTTTTTTCTATTTTCCTAATAATCACATCACTGACAGAATGTGGTCATTTGTCTTGTATTGCTTTCCAAGGTCTGGGTTTTGTTGCTGAACTCTTTGTTCTCCAGTGTTTCCTGTAAGTAGGTCTCAGAAGGCAAGGCTTGATTAAATTCAGATTCAACTGTCTTGGCAACAATATTTCATAGGTGTGGTTCCTAGTGTCATTAACACAGTCTGACTGAATGTCACTTTTTTTTCATATCAGGAGCCATTATTACTGTCTGGAGTGATATACCTTTATGTGTCCATGTATTTGTGTGAGTATATTTATGTACATACATTTTCTTTTTATGGCAAAGAGATGTGATTTACATAGATGTTATTAACCTCATTCCCTTCTAGGTTTAATCTCCTCTCCTTTGCATGTCTCATGGCTATGGTGGAATAGCAAGGTGGGGGGGGGGGAAGGGAGAGGGGGGAGGGGAGTAGATGCTTCCTAAAGAAGCCAGAATTGGGCAGAGAGAAGACTGCCAGGTAGAGGGAAGAGTTCCTAGACAAGGAAGCAGAATGAGTCTGTGTCTCATGAATTTCTTCCCATAAACCATGAGCATGTTCACTGCTTAGGCAGAAAACTCCAGGCAAGAGCAGATTATATGTGGGTTGGTAAAAATGAAGACGGGTTTGACAGGAAAAGGGCCTCTCACACAATATCTCTAAAAGTATTTCGCTAGTGACTAGGGCAGATTTGGTTCCAGTATTCTGAACACTTCCCTGTAGGAAAAGGACTCCAAAGATAGGAAGCCAGAATAACCAGACAGACTCGCCTCAGCCTGTTCTTGCTGCTGCCACAAAGTATGACAAATTGGGTGGCTTATGAATGACTGGAGTCACTCCTAATTGTACTTGAGTACAAGGTCTAAGATCAAGGTACCAACAATAAATGTCTGGTGAGGGCCCATTTCCTAGGTTATAAAGGGTGACTTCTCTTTGTTTCTTAACAAGGTAGAGGAAAAAAATTCCCTAGGGTTCTTTTTTAAGGACTCTCTTCTCATTGTACCCAGGACCTAAGCAACTGTCAGATTCTGCACATCCTAATATGTCAACCCAGATATACTGGTGATGCCACTATGAGTCCATCCTTCTGAAGGCAGTGACTTCAAAGCCTGCTGCTCTTTCGGGGGGAGTGAATCCATGTTCGAAGTGGAACTCAAATCCTCTTTCCTTAAGCAGAAGTCTTTTTCAACTTCTGCTGAGAGAATAATCAAGAGTCTTCAACCACCTCACCCTTATTGTAGGAAGGGAGAAGGAGAAATCAGGCATGCATCCATTATATTATTTTTCTTGTCATTTTAAATTACTAGGTGGCAATGCTGAAATACTGTACATGGCTGAATATGGACTCCAGTAAATACCATGTCTGATGCTGCCAGACAATAGATTACCACAAGCCTAAAGTAATTTTTGAAGCTCTCTTCCCCTCCTCTTTCTTGAGGAGGAGGAGGAGACTTTTTTCCACATGGAAAAATGATAAGCGTTTTGAATACTGCCCACATAAAATAGATTTAACTTTTCTGTCTACATTTAGCATTTTGGTGTTTGTTTTCTCTATTTTCTCCTCTTGACATAATTTCAATACTATCATAGCCTTTTCTCTGCCACACCATGGCCCACTGATGACTATTTTTATCTCCTTTGGTTATTGACTTCTTCATTTATCTTGCCTAAAATGGAACTTGGTATTTGAAAAGGGATGTTGTCCTTCTCCGTCATTTCTTTTTCTGGCTATCAAGACCTTTAATTTCCTATTCTACATATAAATTTAGAGCGTGATGGTGTGCAAAAGCCAAGATGATTTAATTTTAGCTTTTCCACAAGGTCAACACTATTCTGATTACATGAGTCCTCATTTTTCTTACATATTTTTACTAAGGTTTAATCTTAGAATCCTTTTATTTGTAAAACATTCTCATTGAAATGCCACCATGGGCAGAATACTGAGAATGCACAGAAGAACCAGAGATGAGTTACGAGATCATGAACATGACATGTCCACATCTGAAATCAAACCCACCCTCACCTGTTTCTAATAAGTTCTCCAAGTCCCAATATGACTCTTTTAATTAGACACTTGTTACTAATTTCTAAAAAGTCTCTTTTCTTACCCAATTTCAGACAGTAAGTTATTCCTGTCAACAGAAATACACTCTTGCTGTTAATCTTCAAATTTCTTTTCTTTTCCCCTTCTTTCTCCTTGCCTGAACCTGCACATGGTGTCCGTATTCATTCTGAAGCTCTCTTGCTGGGTATCTCTCTTGCTCTTCTCTTCAGTGCATTCTAAAGTTTGAATTAATTTGCCAACTGTAATAGATTGGTTACACAATTATTTTCCTTTAAGCATCAGTCTTAGGGTTTTAGTACTGTGAAGAGACTGAATGACCATGGCAACTCTTATGAAGAAAAACATTTACTTGGGTCTAGCTTCAGAGGTTAGTTCATGATCATCATGGCAGGAAACATGGTAGTGTCTAGGCAGACATTGTGCTAGTGATTGAGCTGAGAGTTCTACATCTTGTTCCAAAGGCAGCAGGAGATTGTGTGCCACATTGGGTGTAGCTTGAGCATAGGAGAGTCCAAAGGCAGCCTCCACCATAAAACTCTTTCTCTAGCAAGGCCATACCTATTCCAACAAGGCCACTCCCTATAGGCGAAGCATTGAAACATATGAGCCTATGGGGGCCATTCCTATTCAAAGCAATATAGTATCGTTACTCACTAAATATATAACTTATTTCCTTAAGTGTATTTCCTCAAATATAGTATAAAATGCCACAAAATAATACCAATTTTATATGACAACACAAAGTTTTCAAAGATTTGAAGACACTGAAGTAAAAGGTAAACTAATCAAAGAAGCTTCTATTTGAAACTAATGGAAACCATTGCAGGAAATCACAAGCAATTGTTACGTAGCTATCAGATCATGGGGAGTCCAGAACCAATGGATATATCTATAATGCAACTCTAGTACTTAAGGCTCAGAAAGTGTTGTGGAAAAGCATTGTGGAAAGATCCGGAGAACCAGGAAAGCCCCTGAGAGGTTGAATCTCCTAGAAATGACAGGAAAGTTAAACCTATGATACCTTAAAATAGGGCTGCCTAAACAAGACCTGAACAATGATAGATAATAGACATGCTAACATGGGAAGGGGAAATCTCATATGTCCTCATTCCTAAACAACAACAACAACAACAAAACTACAGGCAACTGATGACTACAGAGAGAAGGAGAATCAGCCTATCCCAGGGATGAGCCTCCTAACTAGTTATGTAATACAAAGTAGTCAATGCTTGAACATAGACACTAAACAAGCTCATCAGGACATATATATATATATATATATATATATATATAATATGCCGTTTGTGAGGGGGAGAGAGAGAGAGAGAGAGAGAGAGAGAGAGAGGGAGAGGACAGCATGAGAGGGGTTAGTAAGAAGAAAGAAAAATAGAGTAAGTAATATATTTTAATTAAAAACATAGAAAACAAACAAATAAAACAAATGAGTTGTAGATGTGGTGATTTCTGCTCTGCTTTGGGATTTTAAGAGTATCCATAGAGATGTCTGCTGGGTACTATGCCATTTATTCTCATTGACTATGGAAAACTTCTTCACTACCTATTTTTATTCCACACAGTTGATCTTGTAGAATTAGTCTTTGGGTTGTCAGTTTGGGTACTATTGATCTGTGGTACAAATTCTAAATTCCTTGGAATAGTTTTTAAGGTTGTCTATAATCTGACTACGCTGTGTTTTCCATGTTCTCTCCTGTCCACAACTGTATGACTGAGTTCACTTTAGTTGTGGAACAAATTGTTTACTTACTTTTCACACTTTCTTTTTCCTAGAACAATTACCTTGCTTTGATTTCTTGAGAGAGTACCCATCATTAGAGACACAAAGCCCCAGAGAAAGAGGCAGAGTGAAACTGGTATTGGGAGTTCTCTGAGGCTTATGACAAAGACACATTCAGTTTTGGAGAACTCTGCCAAGCACTCTGAAGGAACACAAGAGTAAGTGTATGGTGAGGTTACTGAGCCACAGAACAAGTTCTGAACTGCTTGTTTCTACTCTACTTTTAAAACAAATTACACATTTCTTTGTGGTTTAAACCTTTGCTACTCAAACATGTGGTTAGGGAATCAGCAGCATTGGCACCACCAAGGAGTGAATGAGAAACAGAGAAGCTCGTGCCCCACTCCAGAACTGCTAAATAAGACCCATGCTTTAGTATGATCCCTAGCTAATGGAAAAGACTATTGTTTGAGAATGGGGTTGATGTCAGTGGCTATTGTATTAAAAACAAAATCCCAAAGGTTTGATTTTACCAAAAGAATACTCGGGAGCCAGACACTGTGGGGAAAGCCTGCTAGCTCAGACAGAGGAAGCCTGAAGCTGATCTTCCTCTTCAACCAACATTCCAGAAGACCCCAAAAAGCTCGAAGTACCCAAGATGCAACTCACAGATCACATGATGCTCATGAAGAAGGAAGACCAAAGTATGGGTGCTTCGGTCCTTCTTAGAAGGAGTAGCAAAATACTCATGGGAGCAAATATAGAGACAAAGTGTGGGACAGAAACTGAAGGAGGAGCCTTCCGGAGGCTGCTCCACCTGGGAATCCATCCCCTGTACAGTCACCAAAGGCAGATGCTGATGTGATGCCAAGAAGTGCATGCTGACAGGAGCCTGATACAGCTGTCTCCTTAGAGGTCTGCCAGAGCCTGACATATAGAGGTGGATGCTTGCAGCTAACCATAGAACTGATCATGGGGTTCTCAATGGAGAGAAGTCTGAAAGAGCTGAAGGGGTTTGCGGTCCCATGGGGAGAGCAACAATATCGACCAACCAGAGCTCCTAGGATCTAAACCACCAGCCTGGGAGCACATAGGGAGGGACCCATGGCTCCAGCTGTATATGTAGGGGAGGATGGCCTTGTTGAGCATAGGTTGGAGAGGAATTCCTTGATCCTGTGAAGGCTGGATGCCCCAGTGTTGGGGAATTAGAGGGCAGGAAGGAGGGAGTGGGTGGGTGGGTAAGGGTATATCCTCATAGAAGAAGGAGGAGGGGGAATGGGATAGGAGGTTCCTTGGGGGGGTAGGAGTGGGGAAGGGGGATCATATCTGAAATGTAAATAAAATATCCAAGAAAAAAAAAAAGAAGGAAAAGAGCCAGTTCTCCTTCTCCATACTGTCTTAAAAACTCTTCAAACTGAATGACCCTCCTTTCTACTTCCGGTTCGTCTCTCTGTCCTCCTGACTTCCTTTCACTCTTTATGTTTTTTCCTATATTTACATCCTTTCAACTGGATGTTTGCCCTGTCTCTTGACCTATGGTTGACTTTATCCAATCTTGTTTACAATAAACAGAAAACTCCCGGATTAAAGGTGTCTGCTCGAGCTGAACCACACCATAACTAGAAACAGGTTTTCCAATACACAATCTCACAGTGTGATTGAATATCCTACTACACTCTAAGATTAGTGGTGTGTGCTAGGGCAGAGTCACAACTCAATTAGAGACAGGTTTTTCCACTACACAACCTTGGGGTTCACAGTGTAATCAAATATCCTGCAATACTTTCCCATTTTTTGTCTAAATAAAAGATTTTTTCTCTAACATTAACAAAGTATATTCTATCTGGTAAAAATTATGTTCACAATGGCCAGTCCATTTGAATTTGACAAACTAGGAGAAAGTACTCTATCTGTTCTGTCTTTGTGAGTCTAAAGTTCTGTTCCTAAATTACTTTCTATCATAGCAACCTAAAAACATTATTTTAGACTTTAAAACATTTTCTTAAATCCTAAGCAACTTAAGCTTAATTGTGAGGCTATAACTATCTAGTCTTCAACCCCATCAGAGACCTGAGAAGGATCAATACTGCCTTAGTAGACATGCAGTGTAAAGTAAGCAGCTTCAAAAACTATAGAAATGACAGACTACTGGTGGCATGGACAGTCACCCAAGATTCCTCTGCCATGGGCTATCAAAAAAAAAAATAGTGATTTTATAAACCTAAGGAATAATTAGCTCAAAACCTAAAGTTGTAAGTGTTTGACCAGTTTGGACCTACTGGTTTCATTCATTTCTCAAATAGACTCTTGAGTATATTGATATGGCCCAATTTGTCTTTCAACATTTCTGCCTAATGTTTTCTTGAAGCAAAAGGAACATTTACCAAGTATTCATTATCAAAAGTTAAAGTGGGCAATGTGATATATGATTTCACACAGTTAACATGCTGCAAGTGAGGTCAGCTTGAACTATCATGGGAAAAAAAAGTACATTTGTGTTTAAATCAATCAATTAAAAAATTTATATTGAAATTAAGTTTTTCATAATTCATATAATAATGCTATCAATTTTTTCTGAAATGAATCAGTATACAGATCAAACCTCTAATTGACACTGTTATATGACCTATAAGAAAAATATGAAAAATATT
The DNA here is from genome assembly GCF_004785775.1 of Grammomys surdaster. Taxonomy (NCBI): domain Eukaryota; kingdom Metazoa; phylum Chordata; class Mammalia; order Rodentia; family Muridae; genus Grammomys; species Grammomys surdaster. The sequence continues at coordinate 454,101 of NW_021604567.1, forward strand.
TTATTGATATTAATACATTTGAAGTTGGCTTTCAGTGTACACAATACTTTTTTAAATTTGATGTTAAAATATAGCATTTATACAAACCAGTGAATTTAGTTCTCTGGGACCTGGTTCTGAAGCTCATATTTGGCTCCAAAGCCAAATTAAAGCGTGAAACATTTTAATCAGTGTCAATCTGAATATAAAGTAAGAAATAATTTTGATGCTTATTTCTGTTTTCAGTACATACTAAGTTTGGAAAAACTCAAGGATGTAAATTTTCTGCAAGAAATTTCATAAAATATTAATACAAAGAGAGTCTTGCCAATGAAAATTATACATTTAGGGTACAAATTAGGATGAGTGGTAAATACAAATGACAGAAGATCTCAAAGAGTCGGAAGGAAATGGACTAATGCTTTTTGTTGGTTAAATGTTAAATGATAACATATTGATAACATATTGTTAAAATTAATATTACATGTTTCTTTTACTTTTTTAGTGTGGCTACTAGAAAACTTAAGTATATGGGCTGAGAATGTGGCTCAGTGCCAGAGTGGGTAATCAGCATGTAGAAAGCACTAGGTTTATTTCCCAGCACAAGGAGGGTTGGGTGGGTGTAATGTGAGTCTCAGGATCTCTATTGCAGCAAGAAAAAAAATGACCAAAAGGCGCATTGAGGAAGATGGAGTTTATTTTTACACTTCAATATCACTATTCATCACTGAAGGAAGTCAGGACAGGAACTCAAACAAGGTAGAAACCTAGAGGCAGGAACTGATGCAAAGGCCTTGGAGGACTGATGCATACTGACTTGCTTCCCATGGCTTGCTCAGCTTGCTTTCATATAAAACCCAGACCACCAGTCCAGGGATGGCCCCACCTACAATAGGCTGGACCGTCCCCCATCAATCACTAGTTAAGAAATGTCTTACAGCTGGATCATATGGAGGCATGTTATCAATTGAGGTTCCCTTTCAAATAACTTCACATAAGGCCAGCCAACATAGTCAGCAACAATGAACTCGTTCGTCACTGGACATTGAAGGGCAACTAGAAGTTAGGTAGGAAGCTTACATCAGATGACACATGCAGATGGGAGCCTTGCGGAATAGTTGCTTTGTTTTTATCCATAAAGTGTTCGTTTCCTTCTGAGATCTTAAGGAAGAAGTGGCTTTTCTCACATGAAACAAACACACACTCCCCAAAATTGAACTTGACAGCTTGGCGGGGAGAGTGGAAAGCTAAAGTACAAGGAGATTATTAAACTCTTAGGAACTCAAAAAGCTTCTCCCCAATACCATACAGTGATACCGGAGCTCCGCATTTTACAGGAATTCATGAGGACATCAAAAGATGTGAATGAGACTGCATATGCGGATATTACATCTTGAACAAGCACATAAACAAATACCAGCTTTGCCCAAGTTCTCACGAGATGTGAAGCAGCCAGCCCAGCATAGAATTTAATAAACTAGAGAAGGAGACGTACAAAGACAGAAAGAGAAAGAGACTGGCCCCGAGCAGAAGCTGGCAAGTCAGTCAGGCATAGTAGCTAAGTATAGCCAACATTGATTTAGTAAACCTGAAGTTAATATTAAATCTCACTATAAACCATTCATATTTGATACATATTTTATGCTGTTATTACTTATAAAACAAAACCAACAGAGAGATATTGCTCAATAGTATCATTTCATATATTCATGGCTTAAATTTTTAACATTTTCATGAAAACCTAAACAGCTTATATCAGGACATTTATGAAGAGATACGGGTACCGAATGGTCCCTCCTTGTTGAGAATTTATAACCGTGCCATAATGCTGCAAAGAGATAGGAATACCACTGAGCTGCTCCTCTTTAAAAGTCAGCTGATGCTTGCTTCTGTCTGAATATACTACAGCTTGACCCAACACCTCCCCAAAGCAGGGAGGAGCCACACATGGTTACTTCAGTACTTGCGTTTTTATCTCCCTGTTCGGAAGAACAGAAACAGATTACTAGAGATGCAAATATACACTTAACAGCCTCAAAAGATTTACGAGAGAAATGGCCTGAGAAATAGGGATTTGAGGTTGGTGGTGTTCTCTCTCTCTCTCTCTCTCTCTCTCTCTCTCTCTCTCTCTCTCTCCCTCTCTCTCTCTCTCTCTCCCTCTCTCTCTCTCTCTTTCTTTCTTTCTCTGTATCTCTCATTCTCTGTATCTCTCTCTCTGTATCTCTCTGTATCTCTCTCTGTATCTCTCTCTTTCTCTGTATCTCTCTCTGTATCTCTCTCTCTGTATCTCTCTCTGTGTATCTCTCTCTGTCTCTCTGTCTCTCTCTCTCTGTCTCTCTCTCACACACACACACACATACACACACACAAACACACACATCATTCAGAGTGTTGTAAATATACATTCTTACCTGCCGGAGGGGGGTACCTGCCATGACTCCAGGAGGATATGTGAAAGAGAGTGTTTGTTATATCACCTTTTAGAAGGTTCCCAAGTATAGCTCGACAACTATACTTCTGTGGCCCATCCCTTCCTCCACCTCAGTTGCTTGCTAATTTAGAACCACTGGACGAGATAAATCACCAAGGTGCTTCTCAACCAAAACAGTCCTAATTCTATGACTCACTGAATCATGAAACGATATAATGGATACGGCACAATACAAAGGGTCCCCTACTCACTGCACTCTGACATTTGACCCCAAATAGCCTGGAGAGGGTAATGGAGTTCCTATGACTGAGCACTCCCACTCCCACCTCAGCCCCCCCCCCCACACACACACAAAATAGTAGAAACCATTTTCCCTTTAACTTATTCAAATCAACTTCACCCGCAAACCAGAACCAAATTAGAACATTAAACCTAGCTCACAAAACTGTACTAAACATTTGCAGCATAAGCACATGGAAAGTACAAGAATCAGTTTTTATTATAAAATTTGTAAAAGCCACTCGCTTCCAATTTGGACTCGACTTCCTCATGAATCATTTCCTGCATCCTCCCAGCTGTGCAGGAGGGTGAGTTATCCCCGCTTCCCCACCATAACTTCAGTTGCACAGCAGAAAGAGGAGCAAATGCCTGGCTCTTTCATCAGATTGCTCTCAGTGTGTTGACTTCACATTTCACTTAACCAAGAGTGCACTTTGCATGTGTTTGCTGTCTCTCTCAAGTGAGTGAAGGTAGCAAATGTAACAGGGTAGTCGGTGAAAGGCAATTCAGCCATTGAGTGTCTTAAAGTTTTCTTCTGGTCCTCTTTGGAGTCAGGTGTTGATTTATGTAAAGTGTTGGATTTGTTTCCATGATACATTTTGAGACTAAATCAACACTAAACATTGTCCTTTTAAATATACATTTTTAATATACATATATATGTATATATGTGTATGTAATTATATAGGCAATATACTATATATATATTAGATATGTATTATATATCTAATATATGTCTAATATATATTATAAAAGAACCCATATATATTAATATATATAATATATATATATTAGATAAAAGAAATTACCTGTAATGTTTAGCCAGGCTTTGTGAAACTGTGCTGTGATGGTAAATGTATTTTTGTTGTTGCTGTTTTTATTCATAATTTTTAGCCTTTTAACTCCCTCTCCAAGAAATCCTATAGGACCAGAATTCTTTTCTGCAAGACAGATGTAAGAATTTCCACCTCTCTGCCTTGGAGGGTGACCATAAGGAAACACTCCAACTTACCTTGTCTGATGGTAGATGCTAAGCCCTCTTTGAGAGAGTATCTCACCCTGTATGCCGAGGAACAAATATTAGGCAAACAGGCTAACAGAAGTCTAACCAAAAGGAACCTGCTAGATCTTACCACTCAGTCTAATCCTAGTATATAGGCAATGAACTTTCCATAAAGTGAAATGGAAAGTTAAGAGTTCTTTAGAAAGTTGGTTGGATGATGCTTTGCTGGGACAAACACGTGAAGGAGTGTTTTCCTGAAGAGATACAAGTGAAAGATTAAGGTAGACTCCTGAGGAAACACTGTGCTGAAGCAGACACAGGAGAAAGGATGTTCTGCTAAAGCAAGCACGTGAAAGGACACGTAATGAAGGAATCATTGTTAACTAGGGCATGTATTGGTCTGCCTTACATTTCGTAGTTGAGCTCCATTTTGGGGGACTCCATATTTGGAGGATATAAATAGGACTTGACAGACAGCGATGCGGGCTGAGCTTGGCTTGCTTATAGAGCGAGCTGTGCAATGCTTGTTGGTCTTGCATCTTCACTGATCTCCAATTCCCTTAGAGAGGCATAGCTGAGAACTCCTGGGGTCCATCCATCCTGGTCCCTCCTGTTCACTCATGCTGAGGCTGAGGCCTAACTGTCTGTGCGAGGTAGTGCTAATTTGTGTTTGCTAAACTGACTTTACTCAACTGGACTGTTGGTATATCCAAACTAGACTGCTGGTGTATCTGTGAAGTATTGATCTGCAAGTGGATCAAGCTGCCACTGCCGACCTGTGAACTGAACTGTGGGTTTCCAAACGACACAGATGAGAGATGCTCCAAATAACTTTTCTAAACAGGTCCACTTCCCCCATACACTTTCTTTCCCAGTACCTCTGGTGGGTGGGGAGCTAAAACAGAGGGTAAAGCATTTAAGAACCATCATTAAAAGTAGAGTTTTGAAAAAATTAAAATTACAATAAAGTATGGAGTTCTGAGACAGCTGGACATGTGGAGAATTTTGAAGATGGAAGACAGCGTGAGAGCTCTGTGCCCTTCATGGGTGCAGCCCTAAATATTGATTCACCTAGAACACGTTCTTCATCTTCACTTTTTCATCATTTGTAATACCCTTCCAATAGACAACGCATGTGTCCCTCTAAGGCACATGAGTGGCCCAAGAAAAATTAGTGTGGAAAAGGCCTCCCAGTCAAAACCAGGAGGAAAACATCTTGGGCCTTGTGACTAGCATCAGAAGCGGAGGAGCCAGTGTTGGCCACTGCACCCCAATTCTAGATTGCCTCCAGGTAAAATTACAGTCAAATTTGTGGACACCCAGCAAGTGTCCAACTGCGAAACTGTTTGCTGGCTGGCTGGCTGGCTGGCTGGCTGGCTTGCTTGCTTGCTTTGGGGGAGAAATGACCATACCTTCTGTAGTCACTGACTGATTGGAGCTGTGACTGCATAATAAGTATCTATCTCCATTGGATTTCATTTTTCTACTATGCCTTCAGATGCCAGATAGATGAGTTGTCCATCTTAGAAAATCTTAGACTAACAACAAAGTAAACATGAATAAAAGCCAACAGTTACAGTCTCGTTTTGTGCAAAAGTTTCTAAACTACTACATCATTCATATGTTATAGATAATAGATAATAAATTCCAAAGTAGAAGGCGAATATAAGGTAAGTCTGTGGCTATCCAAAGTATAATAATAAACAGAGCAGAGCAGATCTCTTTAACTGTGCATGATTTCACTAGCATCTGCATTCCAGATAATATGCAAATCATGGTCACAACTACTATAGAAATTATTATAAACGTTCTAATGAATGGAAACAATAGAAGATTAAAACCTAGAGACAGTGCCATGCTCTATTGTCAAAGATAAATTCAGTGTTAGGTGTGTAGGTGTTGGTTTATACCTTCTACTTAAGCATTGTCTGTTTTCTTTTTACTAATATTTCATCTGCCAAAGAACATATACTTGAGGAAAACAAGAAAACACATTCTACATTATTATCCAGAAAGGATTACTGCTAACACTCCCAGTGGACCTCAGGAAAAGGAGCGTTAAGAAACAAGGACCAGCATTATACTGATTGTAGTATGTGTGATCCTTTCCATAATGGATAATCCACCTCTGGGTTCTTGAATAAATGTGGTGAAAGGACCTCAAGGATAGTATAAAATGTCCCAAAAAGCAGAGCACTGGGATCCCAGAAGATTGGAGCAAAGACGTTGGGCTGTTTGCAAGCAGCTGAGCTAACATATACACACAGGAATCTATATGTTTTAAAGCTAAACATCCATATGAAATATAAATTCTTATAAATTGCTGGCTTTCTGCTTAGGTTTTTATATGTTGATTAAGATATTGATCTACTTATTAAATAAGCATTTATCAAACAACTATAATATACCAGCCCTGCAGTTATTAAGTGGAGTAATAACTGCCTAGCTCTCCAGGGTTTCATATTATAATAGAAGACAATAATTTACAACACAACTTGGTAAGGACCATTATTAAGAATTAAGCAGAGCATTATGGGAGCCAGATTAATATCAAAGAAAAAATCCTTTACTTCCCATATCTCTAACAGTAATCTACCTCCTTTGTGTCTCCTTTCTGCATTGACATAGGCCAGGAAGGCACCAGAGAAGAGGATGTGAAATGGTCAAGTCAGAAGAACACTAATGATGTTATTGATTTGTTTTTTAACAGTTCAGTAGGGACTCAACATGAAGGTGCCTTCTGGTGCAGTCTACAAAGAGTAATTATTACTCCACCTCTAGTTTTACTCTCAGAAACTCATTATTCACGCAGAATGGTGGCTGGGAAAATGGGCAGCCTAGGTCCATGCCCTCACTAGTTTATAGATATTGCTAAGGGAAATAGCCCTGCTTGTGTGAGCATGGTGTCACACATGGGAATCTTAACCCTTGAGGGGGCTGAGGTAGAAAGATCGTAAGTTTAGGATAGGTCTGGGTTACAAAGGAGATCTTGTCTTGAAACAACAAAAGGCCCCATGTCATCTATAGGAGTAAAGATGTGGGAGGAACTACCTTTAAAAAGTCAAAAAAAGTCAAGTGTTTCTCTACTTCTTTCTGAGTTTCCATGTCTATACTGTCTATCCCCTCTCTGGAGGTCTGGCATCTCATTGAGGATGAGGATGAAGAAAATGGTTTCCATTTCTCCTATTTCTGTACCAGGATGAGCTAATCCTTCAGCTCCTCCCCTGTTGTACCTGTTGCCTAGGGAAACACAGAAAGTTTAAGGTAGGAAGTGGAATTTATGGATCTGGCACTTGACAAGCACAACAAAGTCACTTGATGGATTTATTCACTCATAAGATTTAACCTGGGTAAAATGGCAGCTGCCACCCAATTTCCCTTTTAAAAAATTCTCAGATGTGTCAGGCAATCATTGTAGGTCCACCGGCTGCTGATCTGTTTTTACAAAGTGCAGGAGTTGCTATCTAAAACCTATAACCTGTCACAGTTTGTCATTCTTGCAGAGATGCAGCCATTATTTAAATTAGACTATGAATGATTTTTTTTCCTCTGCAATGGCCTTTTAGGTGGTGATATGTCACTCCAGGCCACCGTAAGCTGGCAGTGAGCATTCCCAACACATTAGTTCTGCTCATAATTTGCTGCTTTCAGAAAATCACGCTGGTGATATAAAAAAGATTTTGTCTCTGTTTATGCCAGGCCAAAAAATAAAATACATTGGACATCATTACCTGAATATGAGCTGGTCATTATAGGATGTAGGGAAACATAAAGTGGCTTCACTTATTGCCAGCTAGAATTGATCCTTGATGAGATGTCTCTTTTGAATAGAGGAAGAAAATAATCCCTCACATTTGATTAGTACTTAAGAGTTCATAACGCCTTAAAGGGACATAATCTCATATCATTTCCGCAGCAATGCCTCACCCTGGCAGAGGATCTCAGCTCCTCACTTTTCTCATTTTACATTCGTGGAACAGCACAGAACACTTTTAGAGACTCAAGGTTACAAAGAGTTTAAAAATGATGAAACAATACACACCCAACTTATACTTTCAGAGTTGCTTCTAGAAAAAATTTGATGCTTCCTAGGGTGGTGTAATCATAGCATTCTTAAGGTCCACGACCTCCAGGCCAGCCTGACCTACCTAGTGACCTCCAGACCCACATGATCTATATATAGTGACCTCCAGGCCATCAATGGCTTCCTGGCAAGACTCTGTCTCAAAAGTAATAACAAATGGGGCTGAGTGTACTGGCAAGCACCTACAATCACAGCCCTTGTGGAGTGGAGACAGAATGATTAGGAGCTCAATGTCATCCTTGGTGATATAAAAAATTTAAGGTCAGCCTGGGCTACATGAGAGCCTATTGCAAAAGAAAATGCAAGAAGCAAAAATAACAAAAATATTGCTCTTGAGACTTTCTGACTTCAGGCTATTTTCTGTAATGGATTCACTTTCAAATGTTTGAAGACGTGAGCAGTCAAATTAGAAAGATGACATATGGGGACAGTGAAATGGTTTAGTTGGTAAAGCGTTAGCCTGCAAGCCTAGGGACCTGAGTTCAATCTCTAGAACACACATAAATATAGAAGAACTGGCATCAAAGTTGTCCTATGACCTCCACATATACACTCATACAGCGTCATACACATACATGACAATAATACATTCTTAAAGACTACAGAAAGAGACCATATATAATGATAGTGCAGTTCACACAATTTGCAATCTGTGTACTAGACTCATCTGAGAATATCCTAAATATCCTGGTTCCCAAATTCAAGCTAGTCAGATTACATGGGGTGGGAGCAGAAATCAGCATCTTTGTAATTCTCAAGGGATTAGAGAACGTGTAGCCAAATGTACTCACTCTCAAGACTGCTGTGCCTTAAACTCTACTCAGAATCATGTCAGATAATAGCACTTTCTGCTCTCAAGTTTTAACCTATTAGATGGGAGTAGACACCTGAATGTTAACAGGTTCCCCTATTGATTCTGATGTATACAAAGTTTGAGCATCTATGGACTAAGAACAAACTTCAAGTTCAATGCACTTGGGTCTGATAGCCATTGATAGTATGACTCTAAACAGGTTGTTTAGCCTCTCCAATACGCTAAGCTTTGGGCTCCTTATCATTAAAGATAACAAGCACTACTGGTCCTTCCTTCACTGTCAGGAGCATTAATGGGACAAGCTAATAACTAGCAGGTGATCATCCTGAAATGCTTGCCTTGATTATTATATAATCTGTGACAAGTGAGTCCTTATTCAGCAAGGCTGTGAGGGACTTATTTTAGGAAAGATTCCTGCTATTAATATGCTTTTCCTATTATCATTATTAAACATATGTAACAATCACTAAGCAATAGCACACCCCTTTGGAGAAGATCTCTGCAGATCCAAGGAGATGTACTGTCTTTTAGTGATGCTATATAGATAAATAGATGACTTCTTAAGTCCTAATGATGATCCTATAAGAATTCCTAAATTTATATAAATGATTATTAAGCTCTTTTATAACAGTTCTGCTATAAGATCCCTCTCTGATAGTCAAAACTGCAATGAGAACTCTGCCAGTCTCCCGAGTGTAATCAGTTAATTGCCCTTAGATAGTAACCAGACTTTCTCCTGCTCAGAACACATTCCAAGGGTTTGTAAAACAATTAACCAAAGGTCACTAAAAGGGAACTCACGATTTATTATAGGTGCTAGGACAGAAGATAAAATACTGCCTGGGATCCAGCATTTTGCTCCATACAGAAAACCCACCTCAGTGACAAAGACAGACACTAACTTAGAGTAAAAGGCTGGAAAACAATTTTTCAACCAAATGGTCCTAAGAAACAAGCTGGAGTAGCCATTCTAAAACCTCCAGCCCAAGAACACAAAGGGAGGGACTCATGGTTCCACCTGTATAGGTAGCTGAGGGTGGCCTTGTCAGGCATCAGTGGAAGTGGAGGGCCTTGGTACCCAATAGTTTGGATTCCCTAGTGTTGGGGAATTTGAGAGCAGGGAGGCAGGAATGGGAGGATGGTGGGAGCACACCCTCATAGAAACTCCCAGAATTATATGGATTAGATATGATAGAGACAGGCCACCAGAAGACTAGATTCCAGAATTCAAACAAAAAAAATCTTGATACTAAAATTTGAGAATTGTATATTGCAGAATACTCAGTCTTGGTGTATCTACTCATCAAGCAAGCTGAGCAGACCTGCTTGAACCTCTGATGGCCTGGAATCTCAGCTGAATGCAGTGAAGACACAGACGTCAGAGGCTTATCAATTTACTCTTCCCCCTGCCCCTCTTCTAATGTCTCAATGCCCGTAATCAGCTTGAAGAAGTTAATGAAGAGTCAGCACCCCTATTCTCTGGGCTTGGGGACTGCAGTGGTTAATATCGGGCTGTCTTTCTAGGGAAAAGTAGTGGTTTTGTTGGAAGAGGGAGGAATAGCTAGGATTTATTGCATAGCCATAACCTATTGGTAGAAATCTGTATAACTGTTATTAAGCTGAAGTTATAATTTCTTAAATAATACAAAATTTACTTTGATTTCAAATTTAAGGTTTTCATTGGTATGAGTTTCTTACTGATATAGAAGTGAGATTAATATTGTTACTCTCATAGGCATTGTGCCTATATAACACATTTAGGAATACAAGGCTTAGACCCAGTCCTTCTTTAACTTTTTTAACTGATTTGAGATGGTTAGCCTGTGAGTTAAGGGCCTATGGAAAATTCATGGCTCTGAGTTTATTGTTAGGGTGTTTTCTATATTTTATTTAGAGATAGCTGAGAGGAGTTAACAGACAGCAGTCCAGATTGCCTTACATGGATAGCTGGTTTTCAAAACGTCAGAAGTCCACAGAATTGATGTTACAAACATTTATGTATTAAGATTCATTTTGATTAGAGACCTATCTGCTCCTAACAGCTTCCCTGTCTTGGATTCTAAGAAGAAATTGAGCATCTTTGGAGTTATTCCAGTTGTGGTGAGACAGCCACTAGGCAAGAATTGCATCTTTTTATCTACAGACAAATTACTGTCCTGAAAAGGACACACTTGTGGAATAGTTGACTGATTATATCTGCCAAGACAGAGTAATCAGCCCTTAATAATTCTGCATCACTAGGTCTGTCAGATGATCCTGGGCCAGAAGGCTGAAGATCAGATGCTCCAACATTTTGTAGTATAGGGACTGTCCTGGTGTTCAGTGATCTCTATAAATTGGCTACATTTTAGAAGCTATGCTTTGTGCTTCCCATAATTTCAGTTAATTCAGTCATTCTGGATTTCTGACAGGGATGAATACTTATATTCTCATAGCCAATCCTGGCTATTTACTTTGAGAGAAAAGACTTGAGAGGATGGTTTTCAGCTAACATTCATTCTAAAGCCAAGAAAAAAGCCAGGTCAGAACTAAGTCTTTTAGTTAGGAGAGATGACAGAGGTTCTGGTTAGTCAGCAAAATGACGGACTGGGTATTAGGTCTTTCTTGCACCTTACTGATACAAATTGGTATAGTTATGCTTTAATCGTATTTTGAGAGAAAAGTTTATCTTAACAGGAAGGGTGAGATGTAGGAGGAGCTAAGGTGAGAGGAGTAAGGAGAGAAAGAGGAGGAGAAGGAGAGGGAGAGCTAAGAGATGAGAGGCGGGGGAGGAAGGGAACATGGAAGTAGATGTTCGAGTGTCTCTGCCAGTCAAAGATAGTTGGTGTATCTAGGTTAGGTGTTGGATTACACTCCTGATTGTATGGGCATCTTGTTATTGAGCATTACCAAACTTATAAAGCCTTTGATTAACTAAAAAAAAAGTTACTAATAAAAAAAAATACTGCCTGGGTTTATTTATACAAAACTTCACTGATTTCTTAGTTATAGTTTTAAACCTTCAGTGAACCTGTGAAGCTAGGCAGATGATGAATGTTTAGCCAGATAATTACTCCTAATGGATATGCATGTTCTCTGGACCAGCAGCAACATTACCAGCCAGTATATTCATAGATCCACAAACATGAGCAGGTATCCTGTGACACTTACTGAGTAAGGCACTCAAAGAATGAGCCTAGCAGTATTTAACAAGGAGCCCTTTAGGGTGAGTGTTGTGCTTTTGAAAATCTGACTCGTGGTCCACATGGTTAGATGGTCCAATGCCCTGTAGACAGTATCAATAAATAATACATGCCATGCTGTGGTCATCCTCACTGGTCTAGCTTCATTTCTGTTGCTGTTATAAAATATAATAGAAGTAATTGTTGTGGGAAATGTTTTATTTGGTGTACAATTCCAGTGTACACCAAGGTAGAAACTTAAAGCATCACATCCATAGTCAAGCAAGAACAGAGATGGACGCTGCCTGCTTGCCTGCTTGCTGTCAGGTAGCATCCTTCTCCATTATACCCCTGCCTGGGGCAGGGTCTTCCTGCATCAATTAACAATCAAGACAGACAGACCGACAGACAGACAGACACACACACACACACACACAGACACACAGACACACACACACACACAAGGTAACTTAATCTACATAATTCCTCCTTATGAATTTTTTTTCCAGGATGATTCTAGGGTAAAGTCAACAGGTAAAACTAACCAGCTCAGTAAGAAAGATTTCTAAAGCCTGGTTTAAAAAAAATCAATAATAATAACATCAAAAAGTCACAGCTGGAAATAAAATCACTAAGGAAAAGAAGATTGAGCTAAAAATCACTACAATAATTCTCATCAGAAACAGTTTATGTGTCATTCAGCATTCCCTGTAAATTTTAATATATGACTGTACCATTTCCCTCTTGAAAAGCCTACCCATGGTGTTGGTTATACTCATTACAGTCTTACAAGCCAACCTTGCTCTCTGTGCTACATTTGTATGTATAGCTGGCCCATCATTTTTTTAAAAACAGTTCTCCATATAAGTAATGTGCCTGTCTAATCCTGACCCTTTTTGTTCTGTGCACTCAAACTCTGTTCTCAACTTCAGAATGCGGTGTTTTATGCCAATATGAGCTTCCTTCTCTGCATTTCAAAACTCTGTCTATTAAGAACAATTGCCTCTCTAGAAAAGAATGCTAAGTAAATTGAGTAATTATCTGACATAAGACTTCTGAGATGCTACTTTGTGCTGAAGTTTTGTAAATGAGTAAAACTGACCTCAGCTATGACTTAATTTATTGTAAATCTAAGAGGAGAACAGATATTAAAATGCTCATAAATAAGTAAGTGGTGATATGTGTACAAAATCTACAAAGGATGAGATAGGTGCCCTCGAAGATTGTCGTGGGTCTAAGTGACCTGTTTTGCACAACAGTGAACAGGGTACATCTTAGGACATGACCCCTGAGAAGATTCTGTGCTTCCTGAGACTGGGTAAATGGAAGCTATGGAGGATGATAGTAAACAGGGCACAAAGATTATGAGGACTCCTGTTGGAATAACAAGTGTAAGGACAGCAGCACATTCTGAGATGGGTTGTGTAGCACAAGCCAGAGCTGATGAACACATGGGCACTGTTATCAACATCAGGACAAGATGGGGTAATTTATGCCAACGCAGGCTTCCTTCTCTTCATTTCAAACCCCAAGGATCCCTTGAAGGTGTCACTGCTGAACCTTTATGATACTATCAACTGAACTGGACATGAATCAAATATATTTTAAAGAACATAATATTGGAACCCAGTGTTTTAGACCTGACAGAAAATCATTAAAAAATTAGGCAGAACATCTGATAAAGAACTATGATGAAGAGTTTAAAGAAAGGATGTTGGTTTGCCTTCATAAAAGAAAGATGAGACACTGGGCGTGATGCCTGTAACTCCAGAACTCAAGAAGAGTGTGCTCTGAATATAAAGTGAGACCTGGCAAGGAAGAAGGAGGAAGAGAGTGGGAAAGGCTGGGGTTAATGGAGAGGAGAGGAGGAAAGAACTGAAAGGAGGGAGGTGGAGGAAAGAGGGAAAGGGGATGAGGGGGAGGAGAGAGAAGAATGAATACACAAGGAGGGGATGAGGAGGTGGAATCGAGAAGACAGCAAGAAACATCTTGGCTCCACCTTGATTTCTCTGTTTTGCCTCCATGGTGTGTGTTGTCCTCAGCAACCGCATCTCAGCAGCTATCTCCAGTGAGCAATCACAAGGAATGGTAGGAGCCTCTGCTATGTGGGAGCAGCTGTGATCACCCTGACCATAAGTCAGTGCCCCGCACTGGGCACTGGGAGTGCTGGTTAATATACAATGGCTTCTATGAGCAGCACTCTCCAGCCAGGCAGGACATTGCCCTTCTCTTGGGGTCTTTGCAACTTTTAAACAATTTTTAATTTGTTTTCAGAGTATTATTAGGGTGATAGACTTTCGTGTAGCTTTTTCATACAACTTTCCTTTTAGTGATGAACACTCCTCATCCTTTTGTCTCTTGTGATTCTCTCTCTCTCTCTCTCTCTCTCTCTCTCTCTCTCTCTCTCTCTCTCTCTCTCTCTCTCTCTTTCGCAACTGGAATGGCCCCTTTCTAGTTTCCCAACTTCTACATGCATGCTAATTTAAACACCACCCAAGTCTTTATGAGCCTGGGTTACCTCACCAAGTATAATTTTTTTGAAGTTCTGCTATTTACCTGTAGATATAATTTTGTCTTTACAGCTGAGCAAAATTCCATTGTATGTGTCCCCCATTTCTATTATAACTCACCAATGGATGGATATCTAAGTGGTGTCCATATTCTATCTACCTTGAATAGGGCAGCGATGAACATGGACGGGCTTACATCTCTGTGCTAAGATATAGAGCCCTTTGGGTGTATATGCAGGAGTGGAATAGAAAGTTAAATCTCCACACTGATTTCCATATTGGATGTAGCAGTCTATAGGCCCACCAAGGGTGAGAATGGGGCTCCCCTTTCCTCACGACCAGGCCAGCACCTGCTATCATTTAATTTTTTGGTAATAGCCACTCTGATCCGGATGAGCTGGAATCTCACAGTCATTTTAATTTGAATTTCTCTAGTGGCTAATGATCTTGAACACTTTCAAAGTGCTTATTAGCTTTTAATATTGTTTTGAGAACACAGTTTAGTTCCCAGCCTCATTATTCAACTGGTTGTTTAGTTTACTGATGTGTATGATTTCTAGTTCTTTGTATACTCTAGATAGCAACCCTCTGTCGGATGTATAGCTGAGAAAGATGCTCTCCCATTCTGTAGACTGACCTTCCATTCAGCTAGCAGTTTCCTTCACCATTCAGAAACTTGCTGTCTTCAGGAAGTCCTACTATTTGCCAGTTGTCCCACTCATTTCCTGAATGCCCAGAGTGCTATTTAGGAAGTCCTTACCCATCTGTGTATCCTGTGTGTATTCTTTACTTTGCCCCTAGTACTTTCAGAGTTTAAACTCCCTCACAGTGAGCTAACTTTCTCAGTGGCAGAGAGTGTCGTGCAGGCCACTGGGCACATCGGCACTGTGTTCTAGTGCAGCTGTGAATCTCAGGAATGGCAATCCCAACCTGCTGGGCAAGATATGCCAACTAGGGTATGACATTTGTGTGGTGACCAGTTGCTCTTAGGTTGTATTTGAGGCCCAATCTCGAGGAGGGAAAAAATGCCTAGTGCTGTAAACCCATCAAAAACCCATAGCAAGGGAGATCTATGTTTTAGAAGCAAACTTATTATTTTGTTTAACTAAATTGGCATAGCATCAAAGTATTTATGCTTATACTCATGCACTTATCCTGAATCAGGGAAGCTTCACTTTGGTGTGAATGACAAAGAATGCAGAAACTCATAGCTGTTCAAGGTCCTGACAGTACATGGTGGCTGAATTCTGAGCCCTACACATGATTCTTATATGACTCCCCCTGAGTCTCAGAGAACATCATGGAAGGGGGTAAAGGCAGATAGAATGAATGGATTGGAAGTTAGGGAGAAGGACTGTGAATTTCTGTGTTCAGGACATGACACAGCCATTGCAGACATGACCTTGAAGCAGCTATGGTTGCCTGCACTGGCCCTGCACATCACTGGGGCTGTCAACATTGAATCATTGCTTAAAGAGGGGATCATAGGTCCCTCTGACTCCTTGCTGAACTACTGGCCACTGATGGGTTCTGGAACAGGAACAGTCATTGCCTTCAGTTGCATTCACAACAGTGAGCCCGGCTGATGTCCCAAACTCATTGCCACACAGACTATTCTAGTTAAAATCAGTGATTAAACAAACAAGTAAAGCCATGAGGGTATGAGAAGGAACTTTGGGGATAGAAGGGGAAGATTAAGAGAGAGTGGGGTGGAGTAAAAATATATTCACAAAGACATTCCTGTTAGTCCTGTGTTTTGGGAAAGCTTTTATATATAACAAGATGGCCTTATTTGCTTCAGCTCCGTTGAGAACACAGGGAATAGTGAAGATTTTAAACCACAGTGAAAAAAAAAAAAAAAACAGTCAGTGTGAAGTATTTTCTTGACATCAACACACAGAATTGTCTTAGGGCCGTTACAAACAGAAGACTGAGGTAGTTCCTGAAGGCATTGCTAAATTGGTATATTTTCTTATTCTGAAGCTCTTTTCCCTGGAAGAATGGTCAGCTCCATAATTTCTTCATAATATGGTGCTCTCCTAAGAGGGCCATGCCAAGGAAAGCAATGAAATTGAGACAACAGTGTCATCTAGTGGAAATCGCAGGAATAGCATTCAACATGCCAATATATGATTGAATAAATAAAAATTTTTTTAAATCAAATTAATTTTTACAGAAAGATGCAACTTGTTTCAAAATTGTGTCTTCCCATCCATGCCTTCTCCACACACCCTGATGGAAAAGACAATTCCAAACCCATCAGGCTGGTCGATGGTTAAATCCTCAGGGGGAAAAAAAATACAGGTTATAACACAATGATAGCCACAGTTTAAAGGCTTAAACCCAACAAAATTAGAATGATTTTTATTAAATTTCTAACAGAATTAGGAAGCTTTAATTAAATTCCTAACATCTACACTCTTATTGAACATGATCTGTTTTCCAGACTTGATGCTAAGTAGAAAGCTGTTACTAAGGTAACAGGTGATTACTGATTAGTTACCAGAAAGGGAAAACATTAACAAGACATCAGACTGCCGTCTAGTCCTCTGTAGACCTTGTCAGTCTCCTAGAAAGCACCTCATATGGGCCTTCCTCACAATAGATTCAAATAGCAGCTGAATCCGAACACTGAGTAATTTCTGAACTGATGGATGATCAGTGTCTCATGCTGATAGCAATTACTTAAATTACTTAAAATAGAGAGGGTTCGTGAGATTTGAATGTGATAACAAATATAACTTACATGTAGAAACTACGCATGCCAATTGTCTTAGTCAGGGTTTCTGATGCTGCAACAAAACACCATGGTCAAAAAACAAGTTGGGAGGAAGGAGTTTATTCAGCTTACACTTCCACACTGCTGTTCATCCCTGAATGAAGTCAGGACAGGATCTCAAACAGGACAGGATCCTGGAGGCAGGAGCTGATGCAGGGGCCATGGAGGAGTGCTGTTTACTGGCTTGCTTAGCCTGCTTTCTTACAGAACCCAGGACTACCAGCCCATGGATGGCTCTACCCACTGGGCTGGACCCTCCCTAGTTGATCACTAATTAAGAAAATGCCCTATGGCTGGATCTCACAAAGGCATTTCCTTAACTGAGGCTCCTTCCTATTTGATGACTCTAGCTTGTGTCAGGTTGACAGAAAAACAGGCAGTACACCAATTATCAGTGGATTACCTCTCAGCTATTATTCTTGGCCACGGTGAAGCTAGATCTTGTATTTCTTGTTTGTGGCTTGGATGGTTATGTAATCTAAACTTTGCAGGTAGAGGATACAGGAAGGTCCCAGCAGGAGGAAGTTGTGCCTCTTGTTTCCATGGTACTCTTTTCTGGGCAGACACCTGCATCTGCTGCCTCCTCCACAGCTGCCACAACGCAGGCAACTTCCCAGGAACCTGACTCCTGTCGTCCTCGATGGCTGGCACAGAATGATATCCCCATATATGGCTTCCGGCCGCGCTGCACAGACGTCTCTCTGTAAAGTTCCATTGGCCTGGCATCTGCTCATACGCAGCTTCCAAGGGGCCCTTCGGGAGGGTTTCACATTTCGTGATGCTTCACCACTCTGTCAAGAGCTGCAGCCATCTCTCTCTGGCGAAGCATGGCTCTCTGCCTTAGAAAGGAAAGCAATGGAGGATGCGGTTTTTATGATTGTTTTTCGCTGAGTTTTTCCGTTAGTACCTACAGCCTGCACTGGCTATTTTGTAGCCTTTTGAATTTCTCTTCATGTCTCTTCCCAACTCACATTCACTTCCATTATAGTTTTTTTTTTTAAATCACTCTACCAACTATTTCCTCTTCAAATTACTCTGTCTCCTGATTGTATCATAGGTACAGGCCAAGATAACTGGTAGCTAGTGACAGACTGACTTTTTGTGGATTCTGAATTTCATTTAATTTTATATCCATCTTCAAAAGAAATGCTATGAAAGGGCTGGAGAGATAGCTCAGTGTTTCAGGGCACTGACTGCTCTTCCAGAGGTTCTGAGTTCAATTCCCAGCAACTACATGATGGCTCACAACCATCTGTAATGTGATTCAGTTCCCTCTTCTGGTGTGTCTGAAGAGAGCTACAGTGTACTCATATACATTAAATAAATATTAGAAATATGTAACAAATCAATGCTATGAAATACTGACAGAGAATCTTGGAGGGCTTCTGAAACAACGGCATCATAGAAAATCCTCCCCCAACAGTGATATTGTTTCTATCATAAAGACTGCAGGGCTCATGAATCATCTGTGGACTCATAGGCTTTGAAAAGGGAAACTAGTCACCACAGGTGAACAGTATTTTGATGAGGTGCTGGGGCAGCAGTTGTACAGGTGGTGACCCCAGATACCCTGCATATCAGATAGTTACGTTACAATTCATAACAGTAACAAACTTACAATTACAACATGGCAACAAAATACATTTATGGTTGAGGAATCACCAAAATATGAGGAACTGTACCAAAAGGTCACAACATTAGGAAGGTTGAGAACCACTCTGCAGAGGGAATGTTAGAGCTTGGCTAATGGGCTGTTCCATGGCTTTTGTGTGTCTGCTCCTTCCACGCCCTGCCTGCTGTCACACTTTGCCTCCCTGTGGATCCTTTTCTGGCTGTTCATAGGCCTGTCCTTACCTCAAGCCTGCCAGCCACAGCAAGCCTGAATGAAACAATTTTTTTTTCTTACTTACATACAAATGAGACCTTCAGTCCATCTCCCCATGAGATTCTGCAAACAGAAATGTAAGCATGTAGCTGTGTCTCTCTTGCCTCGTAGATGTACAAATTGATCCAGTAAAAAGCTGATCTAAATAGAACTAAATGATACAAATTCCTGAAATTAGCCAGTGACCTATTCAAAGCTGTGATGATGAAATTATTAATATGAAGTAGCTCCCACATTGAGGTCTATAGACACTCATCTAGACTGAGAACTGCATGTTAATCTAAAAATGCATCGCAAATCAGTTAAAAAAAATGGGGGAGGGGAGGGTTCCATCAAAAGCAAACGTAAGAGACCCAAACATCCATAATGTGTTTTGAAGTGGATGTCATCTAAATTATATTAGCACTGAAGTTATAGCCACAGTGACTGCTTTTCCATCTTTTAATCTTCCAATAAAAAAGAAACCCGTTTACTGGAAGATCTATTCTAGATTGTTCAGTGAAAGGCAGAAAAGCCACTTTTTTTTTCCAGGATTATTTCTGCCTGAGTTTCATTTCCCATTACCGTGATTAAATATCTTGACAAAAGCAACTTTGGGGACAAGGGGTTTATTTAGCTCACAATTACAGGTTACATTCATTTTAGTAAAGTTAAAGCAGTGGGAACCTGAAGCACCTGGCCACGTTTAATCCTAAATACAGAGTAAAGAGCTATGTATGCTAGTGCCCAGCTGGCTTTTCCTACTCCCATACAGTCCCGGACCCCAAACGTGAGGAATAGTGCCACCCACAGTGGACACGTTCTGCCACACCAATGAACATTCTTTAAATAATCTCCCATAGATATGCTCAGAGGCCATTCTCCTGGGTGATTCTACATTATATCAAACTGGCAATTAAAAGTAACGATCTCAACTCCTTAGCTACTTAATTACATGCTCCAGACCGCTGACACTTCTTCCGTGAAATCATCCAGCCAACCAGATAATAGAGAGCAACGGTGATCACAGTTCTAATCTCAGGAATCTCTCATTCTAATCTGTTGGCCTTTCTTTTCTGCACACTTTTTTTTTTTCAAAGTAAAACAAATCTTACTTTCCATCACACATCCTGTATGGCCCTAGAAGCTTCTCACTAAACTTTGGTGTCATTATGTAGATTTCTTCCAGTTGCTTAAGCATTGAAATCATGGCAGATAAACTTGATTCATGATCCCTCTTGGATGGATGGATGGATGGATGGATGGATGGATGGATGGATGAGTTTAAACCATGTCCACAATTCTACTTCTTTGTCAGCCCATTACAATTAACTACAGTGGCTCTGCTTTCTCTCTTATGAGGATCATCTTCCTAGTCAGAACCATAGTCTTAGACCAGAGAAGAAAATGAGGCATTGAGCTGAAGAATAGACGGCCATTTCATCTCCATCGCTTCTCCAATGCCTCTAGAGTAGAATCCCATGGAGGCTGGGGGTTACAATGCACTTGGGAGAGGATTATATTAGGGGATCCATCCAAGGATTTCCTTAACATTTAATACAACTCTATTGAGATAGAAATTGTCATTTTTTTAATTCATTGTGCTAAGAGTGCATGGAAAAGATACATTATTAAAGGTTATTAGTTCATTTAAATATGAGCATCCAGTTAGACAGCTGTAGAAGTCCATAGTCCTCTCTGGCTTTATTCGAGTTTTCCTCATAATAGCTCTGGACAGCTCAAGTCATCAGAAGTGAGGGTTGTAGCTCTAACTATCTTTCATCCTTCACTTTTCCCATGCCTAATCTTTAAACCCCTTCTCTCTGGCTCCTTAACATGCTTGTCAGTGGAATCATGGTGAAAGTGCTCTCAACAGGACAAATGCAGAAACTCACACACATACACTCAGACACAGCCACAGGCACACACACAGAGGCACACACACAGTCACACACAATCACATGCACACACAGTCACATGCATGTAGTCACACACACGTATACACACATATAGTCATATACACACATATGTCCTCTCACACACACACGCGCGGTCACACACAATCACACACGCAGTCACACACACATACACAGTCACATGTCCACACACACAGTCACATATACAGTCACATACACAGCCACATGCAGGCACACGTGTATGTGCGCACACACACACACACATACACACACTAGAAGATTTAAAACTAAAACCTTTAGAGACGACATGATGTAGATTAACCTAGGACTCCCCTCTTCTTATGATTTATGTGTAAAATGTTCCCACCAGGTTTTGTGTTTGTTTAAGCACTTGGTCCCCAGCGAGCGATTCTGTTTGTAGAAGTCATGGAGCCCTTAGGATGTGAAGCTCACCTAAGGAAAATGAGCTACTGGGAGGCAGAGGGTGCACTGATGTATAGCCTATTATGCCTCTGTTTCCCACTTTACTTGCTCATTGCCACTCACCCCAGCTTCTGTGGCTCCACCCACTTGCATACCTTCTCTGCCCAGGCAGGCAGTTTCCCCGACAAACTATGACCCAAAATAAATCCTTTCTCCTTTAAGTTACTTGTTGTCTGGGATTTGCACACACAATAGAAAAAGTAACTAGTGCACTGCCCAAGCGTAACAAGGGCACCAAAAGGACCGGTTCTTCAGACCCACCATGAAGAATTCAAGGCCCAGCCTCCTGACTTACCTGGTATGTCATTTTGTTTTTCTAATCTGTAAAAACAGGTATGATTGTTTTAGTCCATAAAGTTTTTGCAAATAAAAAGGGAATGAATATAAAACAGCATTGCTCTAATATCTTATCTGAACAGAATAGTTCTAATTGCTACATTATTATTGTTGTTGTTGTTGTTGTTGTTATAACAGGAGTGTTTCCTTCATCTTTACAGATCAATAAGAAGTGATGACTTATGCCACATTCAATAAGTCAGATTGTCAAAGCAGAAAGGCACATGATATGTTCTTGGTTATCCTTATCTGTTGTCATAGATGAGAGCTGTCACATTTTGCTTTCTTAATTCTAGTTCATGGATCAACCCATCTGCAAGTTGTAGCTCCAAAGACCCACAGTAGCAGCAGGGACAGCTCTGTTTAGAGACAGGATAAGCTAGACACATCCTATGAACAGCTGCATTGAACAAAGATGCCTTTATGATTATCTCCTCTTCTTTTCTTGCCTTAGGAAGAAGACTTTTCCAGACTTGATTGCTGATGTTAGTTAAGACAGCACCATGCATATGAGGAGACTAGAGCCTTGGCTAAAAGGGGCTCTAAGCGCCAGACACAAGCTTTCAGAATTTGAAGCCTATGTGACTATTCAGGGGCAACCTGTACACACCTATCATCTTACTTGTGATATCTCTCTGGATTCATGACCTACACTCACACCTATATGTACAAACTGTCCTGCTTGGTGTTTTGTCAGTTGATAAAAGCTAGAGTAATCTTAAAAGGAAAAACCTAAACTGAGGGTTAGCTCTATCAGAATGTGCTTCAGGCAAATCTAAGGGGCGTTTTACCAATTAATGATTAATGTGGGAGGCCTCAGCCCACTGTGAGCAGTGCCACCCTTGGGCAGGTAGGCCTGAGTTACATCAAAAAGCAAACTGACCAAATGGTGACAAGAAAGCCAGTAAACAGTACTCCTCCATGGCCTCTGCTTTGTTCCTGCCTCCAGGTTCCTGCAGTGAATTCCTGTTTTGACTTCCCTTCAAGGTGAACTTTAAGCTGTAAGATAAACAAACCCTCCTTCTCCCCTAAGTTGCATTAGTCATGGTGTTTACCACAGAAGTAGAAAGCAAACTAAACTAGAATGAATATATGTGTGTGTGTGTGTGTGTGTGTGTGTGTGTGTGTGTGTGTGTGTGTGTGTGT